>NW_027508833.1:41052500-41165000 GCF_051911475.1 Siphateles boraxobius | reverse complement strand
TCAAAGTTTCAGTTAATTAAATTCACTGAAGAACAGAATATGAGTGTGACGAGACACTTCAGAATTAATAAATAAAGTTCACATATTCTAATTTCATTTTTTTAAACTTATTTTTGGATCCAGTGTCTTTACGGCAGGGTTAATATTAACTAAAACTAATAAATCAACTATAAAAATAAAATCAAATAAAAATATAAAAATAAAATATAAAATATATAATATAACTTGATACACTAAAGTAACAGACTTAAATTTAAATAAAATGAATAAAAACTTTATAGACACATTAAAACAATGTAATAATATATATATACATATATAATAAAAAATAGAACAATAAAAAACCTTTTCTTGAAATAAAATATAAAATAAAATATATAATATATCTTCAGAATTAAAAATAATGTAATTAATTTTTTCTACTTTTTATTCATTTTAATTCAGCTAGTTGCAACATTTCTCATTTTCGTTTAGTTTAACTTGATACACTAAAGTAACAAACTAAAATTTAAATAAAATTCATAAAAACTATAAAGATACATTAAAAAAAACACTACTAAAAATGACAAAACACAGAAAACAATTGCAAAATATAAAATGTAAAACCGTGAATTCAGGGCTGCCAACTTTTGAGTTTAGCTTGGCGTGAGACTACTGCAACGGGGGGGGGGTGTGGTCTGCACACGCAAGGTCTCTCGTTCGCTTACCTCTGCCGTGCGCGCGGTTTGGAGCACAATATCTTTACTCTAGATTACGGGATATTTAACTAATTTGCGGTATAACTAGTCGATTGCGAGTGGCTCAACATAGATATATAGATAAACTCATCTTTCAGGCATTTTACCTACCGGGTTGACACTTAAGCATGAGAAATCGGGGGTGTGGCGTGAGAGCGTGAGAATTGGGTCAATTGCGTGTGTCTCACGCTCAATGCGTGAGAGTTGGCAGCCCTGGTGAATTAAAAACTACAGAAGTATCTGAATATCAACATAAATCAGTATCTGTGCTGTAACTTCAGCCCTTTCCTGACCCAAACTACATATAATAGTTAATCAGTGATTATGGGCGGGAAAGCTAGAAGAGCGGGGGATCGTGATTGGATTGCGTGGCGGGGGGTTAGCGTGTGCGGGCTCAGCGTGGGGCTAATGATATTAATATGAGTCTCCAGCACGTGTGACGCGAGCTGTCGTGTGTGACGGGTGTGTGACGGGTGTGTGACGGGTGTGTGACGGGTGTGTGACGGTGTTTACCCGTGATTGAGCTGTTGAGTTGATCATATTACACTCGCTGTGTGCTAATTCAACACAGATTAACATATAGAGCGATCGCGCTTCCATCCTCTCAGCCTCTGTTTCCTTCATTACGGGCTTTCCACCGGAGGAACCGCTTCATCGCTCCGACAACTATCGGCGGGAGTTCCCGGAGATCGAGGCGTTCGCACCGCAGGAACCGGGAACCATTTCAGTTCGAGGATTGACTCCTCCTTCAGAGTCGGCCTAGACCAGCGCTAGAACTATATAGAACTGTAAATTTAACTGAAGTCTGTAAAAGCTAAAATGTTGCTACCATATTTCTTACGGTATATTTCAGCATCCACAGCTGCCAGTTTTTTACCCGTAAATTTAACAGGATTTAAATAATTGCGTGTGAATGAGAGTGCCGGTACCCGCACGGCCTGGCTGTAGGGCCCGATGCTGGCCGGGGCCCAGTGAGACCGGCTCTGCACGTGAAGTGTGTGTCTCTGAGGAAACCTGTCGTTCTCGCTCGCCGTCCGCCAATCATGAAGCAGAACGTCCATCTGAAGATGCTGACCGAGCGGGAGAGACGCCTGGACACACACCCTGATGAGACAACACACACACACACACACACACACACACACACACACTGAACAGCTTGTAACGAAACGTAACAAACAAGACCTTTCCAGACTTCCTATGTTGTCTATGAAAGCCTGATTTTTATGTGTAGCTTGATACATTTCTGAAACTCACATTTGAACCTTCGACCCGTTGGACTCCATTGAAGTCACTATATGGGGAAAATCCTGGAGTGTTTTCCTCAAAAACCTTCATTTCTTTTCCACTGAAGAAAGAAAGACATGGACATCTTGGATGACGTGGAGGAGAGTAAATTATCAGGACATTTTAATTGAACTAATCCTTAAAGGAGCATTGCGTAGGTTCTGAAATTTCTAACCGTTACTGACACCAGTGGCCGTTAGAGGAACTGCAGCCAGTCTCATGCTGGTTCTCGGTGCACACGCTCGTATGAGCACGACCACAGCAACCAGAGAGTTGTAACCTTTGCAGTAAAAAGAAAGCCAGCTCCGGTCTGTTTCTCGGGTCCAGCGCTGACCGGTGCTCCCTCCAAGAATCAAATGCCGCTCCGATGTTTACTCTTGTCTTGTCTTTGCCCGACGCCCGTCACTCCCTATTTTGGCCGCACTAGATAAGGTTTTTTTTTTTTTACTTACGAGTAGTTTCCGTGGGTGTCTGGATTGTGCTGGAGGCTGGTCGGTTCTTTCCGTCCGCAGAGCTCATTTGAAACACTAACGTTACTCACTGCTAGCGATTGCCGGATGTAAGCCCAAGCAGACGAGGACGCGCATGACGTCACATTTTGTGAATTTTCGCGCCAATTCAGACCCGACTCCTCCGCACACAATTGAGCCTTCAGGCTGATAGAGGCAACCGTGGTGGACATTAAGGTGTCATTCTTTCTATTACTTTATGGTTGGCTCATAAATGTACAAATGAAAACTCTATCTTAAAGATTTTTTTAAGTAAAAAGCTACGCAATGCTCCTTTAAAGGAACTATATGTAGAGTTCAGAAACGTGTAATAGCGACACCGGTGGCTGTGAGCTGAACTGCAGCAGAACTCGTGAGACTATATTTTGAACTAATCAATTTTCTTTGCATGACACACCGACATTACAGGCTCTATCGGCATTATCCTGAACATTATATGCAGCGCACGCAAACGTCATATACATTTGATTTTCTCAGCAAAAATGTATCAGATAAAAATCAGGCTTACAGAGACAACATAGGAAGTCTGGGAAGTAGCGGTGCAACGGATCACAAAATTCACGGTTCGGTTTTTGAACCACAGATCGGATAATTTTTCAGATCAGCAAAAAAAAAAAACCATTTAAATAAAAATAATTTTATATATATATATATATATATATGGGTGATGTAACTTTTCATTTATTACTTAAAGCTCACTTGAAGTTCTTCGATACCACATTAAAAACTAGTAGCCTAACTGATAAAGTTCAAACATTATTAAAAACAAGTGAACAATCAGTAATAAAATAAGAACGAATACTGAAATTTCTAACCGTTACTGACACCAGTGGCCGTTAGAGGAACTGCAGCCAGTCTCATGCTGGTTCTCGGTGCACACGCTCGTATGAGCACGACCACAGCAACCAGAGAGTTGTAACCTTTGCAGTAAAAAGAAAGCCAGCTCCGGTCTGTTTCTCGGGTCCAGCGCTGACCGGTGCTCCCTCCAAGAATCAAATGCCGCTCCGATGTTTACTCTTGTCTTGTCTTTGCCCGACGCCCGTCACTCCCTATTTTGGCCGCACTAGATAAGGTTTTTTTTTTTTTACTTACGAGTAGTTTCCGTGGGTGTCTGGATTGTGCTGGAGGCTGGTCGGTTCTTTCCGTCCGCAGAGCTCATTTGAAACACTAACGTTACTCACTGCTAGCGATTGCCGGATGTAAGCCCAAGCAGACGAGGACGCGCATGACGTCACATTTTGTGAATTTTCGCGCCAATTCAGACCCGACTCCTCCGCACACAATTGAGCCTTCAGGCTGATAGAGGCAACCGTGGTGGACATTAAGGTGTCATTCTTTCTATTACTATTTTTTTAAGTAAAAAGCTACGCAATGCTCCTTTAAAGGAACTATATGTAGAGTTCAGAAACGTGTAATAGCGACACCGGTGGCTGTGAGCTGAACTGCAGCAGAACTCGTGAGACTATATTTTGAACTAATCAATTTTCTTTGCATGACACACCGACATTACAGGCTCTATCGGCATTATCCTGAACATTATATGCAGCGCACGCAAACGTCATATACATTTGATTTTCTCAGCAAAAATGTATCAGATAAAAATCAGGCTTACAGAGACAACATAGGAAGTCTGGGAAGTAGCGGTGCAACGGATCACAAAATTCACGGTTCGGTTTTTGAACCACAGATCGGATAATTTTTCAGATCAGCAAAAAAAAAAAACCATTTAAATAAAAATAATTTTATATATATATATATATATATATGGGTGATGTAACTTTTCATTTATTACTTAAAGCTCACTTGAAGTTCTTCGATACCACATTAAAAACTAGTAGCCTAACTGATAAAGTTCAAACATTATTAAAAACAAGTGAACAATCAGTAATAAAATAAGAACGAATACACAAATTACAATCAGAGATGAAAACTAAATAACAAAGTTAAAGTCTAACAGTAGTATTCAGGTACAGAAATTAATAATTAGGCCTAAATTTAAACTAACACTATTTGTTCACTGCAGAAATTAAATATAGTTTCATTTTTGTTAAAGCTGTATTTTGCTGTTTTATTAACATTAATGACAGACGACAGCAGGAATATTAGGCTACTGTCACTTTAAGACCCAGTAAACTGACACACATGCGGTTTCTTTCTGTTCACTCACGACAGAACCGAGAACACTTGCCGAGGCGGGTATTATGGTGCGCTCAAGTCATCTCGTATAGATCGTCATTACGAGTTGAATGCACTTGAACGCCATCACAATGTCGTAAATACCAGCGAAGAGCTCGGGATTTTCTTTAAGCCCCGATCTGTACGAGTTGGGGGCGTGTCACTGAAACATGGCGGAATCAATGGATGCAACGTCTGCTGTTAACCGTAAATTCTAATTTAATTTCAATGTTTACTCTTCCAAGAAACTGTCATTTATCATGATCATCATTAATCTTGTTAAAAGCAGCAAGTTAATGAATTACAACAAAAAATGCTAACAGTTTACATTGTCTTCATAAGTTAATTAAAAACATAAAAAGAAAAACACACCTGATGCGCATTCTTTGTTCTTTATTTTCTATAGGCAGAGTCAACAAACCTTGCTGTATTTTCGTGTAATTCATTAAAAGAAGGTACACCGCCATCTTGCTCTGACGAAACTTACTTGAACTCACACGTCGTAAACGCGACTTCCTTAGCCTGGATGCTAGCCCAAACCCCGCCCACAAAATGTTTAGGTCGGGAAGTTCGCTCTGGACTCGATCCGTTGAGGAACTATTATGCCCGAAGAAAAATAGTTCGGACCAATCAAATTGTCAGGGCGGGTTTATACGATGATGGACAGATGAGCAACCATAGACATCATATCTATTCATAGATGCTAGCTACGTCACTAGAAATAGAACGCCGCCATATTGACGCCCGATCTCGCCCGGCCCCGCCCAAACTGCCCATTTGAATGAGAGAGAGAGACAGAGATACATGGATACAATTTTAATTTTAGGCTCCGATCCTTATTTGTTACCCCCAGTTTTCTTTTGTGCTTTATCATCTGCCCCAGACTTGCCCCAATTTGCCTTCCATGATATATATATATTTATCTTGTGCATAACCCCTCTCCATATACAGTGGGGATCGCTTAAGGCTTTCAAGAGTACAGACGCGTATCAATATGCTGTTGCTGGATGGGTAAAAGACGTAAAAGTGCGGCACCTGGCCACCAAGGATTTATATTTAATTATGGGAAATGTTGGTATTATAAAAAAAATTCAAATGTATGATTTTGGTGGTAGTTTGCTCTGACTAGGTAGCAAGTTGTTAGCTAGCTAAGTGGCTCAGTTGGTAGCTTGCCAGCTGTTAGCCTCAGTATAAGGCTACAATATGAGACATTTCTTCTATCCTTTTCCTTTGGTATAGAATAAAACACCAGTTCGGTTTTCCTCTTTCGGCTGTTGTTGCAGCTCCTGCACAACATATTGCAGGCATTACTGAGACCGCCGGTCGTCAAGATGGCGGCGCAAAGCTACAGTGACGTCACGTGACCCGAACGAATGTGAGCAACGGTAACGTAACCATCCACGTCATCAGAGCGCTTGGGTTGAATTCCTGGCTGCCGCTGGAGAATTGAGTTGTGTATATTCCGCTATCGTGTGTGTTATAGAAGATCTCTCAACATACGTCACTTACTCCATTGCTCTGATTGGTTCTAGGTCTATCCAATTGAGTGCAGAGGCCTTTTATTTCCTGGTTCGGTCGACACACACCCCATAATCACATTCTGACTAGAATCTGTGTATGACGACCTCAGGCTACGACTTCCCAGCTCGTACGTACGAACTTCCCAGGAGGACTCGATCTATACGAGATGACTTGAACACACCATAACTCCATTGTCATATTTATAAAGAATACCCATTTTTCTAGTTATCCCCAGCTCTAAAACATATGAGAATGTATAAATTGTATATTCTCTAGTCAATTATATATATATATAATATATTTTTTTTTTCAGGATAAATAATAAATAATGAAAAATAATAAATGTATGCAAATCTATGGGTATTTTACTTTTAGAATGAATATACATTTTTCTTATTCCAAGCTCTAGAATATTTTACCAGGTATAAATTGTGAGTAAAAAAAAATAAGATTCACTAACACTACTTGAAACCTTTATGCATCATGAATTATAAAAGGTATTCATAATGTACATTGTAATGCATTATATCTTTTAATAAATTACTGTAACAAAAGTTAAACCCACTATAATATGAACAGATTTCTTGTTGCATCTGAAATTGGTTGTTTTAATGCATCGTGTTTCTAAAGGTTTCTGGAACCAAGAACTCCGGTTACAATTATTCATGAGATCACACAATGCATTACGAGGAGCATAATTAATGCATTAAACTACCTTTATAATGCATTATACATAAAGGCTTTGAGTAAAAGTCTTATCCAGTAAATCAGGAGCTCTCCGTGAGACGCAGTCGTCACCTCGCGGGCGGATCGAGTGTGAAGAAGCTTCGGTACAGAGAGTT
Organism: Siphateles boraxobius; assembly: GCF_051911475.1. Classification (NCBI taxonomy): domain Eukaryota; kingdom Metazoa; phylum Chordata; class Actinopteri; order Cypriniformes; family Leuciscidae; genus Siphateles; species Siphateles boraxobius. The sequence goes on along the minus strand of NW_027508833.1, from coordinate 41,157,929 downwards.
TATCAGACTGAAGTTCTCCATGTCACTGACGTACAGATGAACCAGCAGAACACACTCCATCAGCCAGCCGTTCTCCTGCAGATGCCCTGCACACACACACACACACACACACACACACACACACACACATCAGCCAGCCGTTCTCCTGCAGATGCCCTGCACACACACACACACACACACACACACACACATCAGCCAGCCGTTCTCCTGCAGACGCCCTGCACACACACACACACACACACACACACACACACACACACACACACACACACACACACACACACACACACACACACACACACACACACACACACACACATCAGCCAGCCGTTCTCCTGCAGACGCCCTGCACACACACACACACACACACACACACACACACACACACACACACACACACACACACACACACACACACACACACACACACACACATCAGCCAGCCGTTCTCCTGCAGACGCCCTGCACACACACACACACACACACACACACACACACACACACACACACACACACACACACACACACACACACACACACACACACACACACACACACACACACACACATCAGCCAGCCGTTCTCCTGCAGACGCCCTGCACACACACACACACACACACACACACACACACACACACACACACACACACACACACATCAGCCAGCCGTTCTCCTGCAGACGCCCTGCACACACACACACACACACACACACACACACACACACACACACACACACACACACACACACACACACACACACACACATCAGCCAGCCGTTCTCCTGCAGATGCCCTGCACACACACACACACACACACACACACACACACACACACACACACACACATCAGCCAGCCGTTCTCCAGCAGACGCCCTGCACACACACACACACACACACACACACACACACACACACACATCAGCCAGCCGTTCTCCAGCAGACGCCCTGCACACACACACACACACACACACACACACACACACACACACACACATCTGCCAGCCGTTCTCCTGCAGACGCCCTGCACACACACACACACACACACACACACACACACACACACACACACACACACACACACACACACACACACACACACACACACACACACACACACACACACACACACACACACACACACACACACACACATCAGCCAGCCGTTCTCCTGCAGATGCCCTGCACACACACACACACACACACACACACATCAGCCAGCCGTTCTCCTGCAGACGCCCTGCACACACACACACACACACACACACACACACACACACACACACACACACACACACACACACACACACACACATCAGCCAGCCGTTCTCCTGCAGATGCCCTGCACACACACACACACACACACACATCAGCCAGCCGTTCTCCTGCAGACGCCCTGCACACACACACACACACACACACACACACACACACACACACACACACACACACACACACACACACACACACACACACAATCACACACACACACACACACATCAGCCAGCCGTTCTCCTGCAGATGCCCTGCACACACACACACACACACACACATCAGCCAGCCGTTCTCCTGCAGACGCCCTGCACACACACACACACACACACACACACACACACACACACACACAATCACACACACACACACACACACACACACATCAGCCAGCCGTTCTCCTGCAGATGCCCTGCACACACACACACACACACACACACACACACATCAGCCAGCCGTTCTCCTGCAGATGCCCTGCACACACACACACACACACACACACACACACATCAGCCAGCCGTTCTCCTGCAGACGCCCTGCACACACACACACACACACACACACACACACACACACACACACACACACACACACACACACATCAGCCAGCCGTTCTCCTGCAGACGCCCTGCACACACACACACACACACACACACACACACACACACACACACACACATACACACACACACACACACACACACACACGCCGGTGAACCAGCACTCACATCTCAGTCAAAACTATGTTATTTAAAGAAAACTGGTCTTGCTTTTTTGCCGTGAAAGATAAAAAGTCTTATAAAATACACTGCACACTAGACTATAAATCTTAATTTGAGGAAATTCTTCAGTCTTGCCAAGTCAATTTTAGCTAATTTTGAGCTAAACACAACCAAACACAAAGTCATTTCAAGCGTTTGAGATTTTTGGTGAACTTTAGTATGCTTTTAGAAAATTTCTTTAGAAGTATGTAGTAACACTTGAGTCATTACCAGTTAGTTCCCACGATCTTCACTTTAGAATATGGATCCAAATAATTAGTAATTCCCATAGAAGTATGAAGTACCACTTTCATCTGTGCGCTATTACTTCCTAATTCATTAATCAGAGTTTCTTGTTAGTTAATAATAGTTACTAGATTATTAATATTGTGTTACTCATTGGTTCTTGTGTAGTTATTCATTAACGAAATTAAGAAAGGTCAAATATGAATTTTTTAAACACTTAAAAAAAAAAAAGTCCTTCTTGAAACAACCGAGATGCACGTAAATCTACGTAAAGTGTACTAAAATTATTAATTTAAAGGGACACTGTGTAGGAGTTTCTCCCATCTAGCGGTGAAATTGGATTTTGCATTCAGACGAATTGTGCTCTCCAGCGCCTCGCTTTTTCAAACCCGTGTTGCATCTACGGTAGCTGTTATGTACCAAAAAGCTATGACAGGATGTCTTCTAACAGCACTTCGTCGAGTTTTCCTTCGGGTGAACAGGTTTGTTATTTCAAACTGCAACTTGACACAAGAACACACGAATGTTAGAGTATGAATAATAACAGTGCAATGCAGCCTTTAAACTCGCCGGTGCCGTGAAGCGTCTCTCGCTGCTCTCTCCTCCGGTTCTGCTGCGTTCAGTCACGTGACGCTGGCTCTGAACGAAAACGCCTTGTGGAAACATGTTGGTCTAGTACTTTTTGACCCTCTCTGCTATTATAGTTTTTCAAGATGGCGGAACGACATGGAAGCCTCCGTGGACCTACCCGTCACATGTATATAAAGATAATGAATTCTTCGTTTACGAGGATAAGGCAGATAATTGTCAGAGGTATTTGTACACCATTGAGGACATATTTATGAATAAAAATATTGATTTTAGATAATAAAATACCTAAAAAACTACACATAGTCCCTTTAATGGTATGTTTTAAGAATGTTCATCTATTTACAGGTTATTGTGCATCTTAAAATTAAATAAGCTGAATTTAAGGATAAATATTCTTGTTTTAATGGAATTTTCACTTAAATTACTTATTATTTAATGCTTATAAAAAGTGAAAACTGCAGTTTTCAGCATGTTTGTAAGACCCAACAGTATTTTTAGTGACTGGATTTAAGATCTTATATTCTAGTTTTAATGCAATTTTCACTTAATTTTTTATTCAATTCTTATTAAAAGTAACAATTGCACAGTTTTAAGCATGTTTGTCTAGTGTTAAGATCCACTAGCATTTATTAGTGACTGGATATTTCTGCTATTTTCCAGAATTATGATCAGGTCAGTTCAGCTTTCCCCATCGGCAGATTTACTTGCTGGATTTTAGTTCACTTTACCTCGATTTAAGAGCATCATGTTTGTTTCAAAAAGGGCATGTTTTGCAGTGTTCTTCATGTTTCATTAGTGGAGTTTGCGGCTGAACTTCTAAGAAATCCTGCTTTCTCACCTCAGGCTCAGAGATGCACAAACACACACGACGTACATGAAACACAGTGTTTGTAAAGCCCCGCCGCACGCACAATGGAAGAGCCTGAGACCCCATTAGACTTTCACATGCTGTCAAGTCTGTTTTTCCTTCGCAGGAGTTAGCGTTTCAGCACACAAGAAAGCCGGTCATTAAATATTAACTTGTTTAATATTGTCTCAGCGCTGTGAAGGCTGTTTGGCGAAGAAAGACGAAAAAGATTAAATATGCTTTTCATCTGGAGCCGCTCCGGCTAAAGATTGTTCTCTCTGCTGTTACGGGCCACTCTTATAAAAGTTCTGCGGGCGATAGAAAGAGCTGCGTTTAATCTGAAGTGTGTTTCGTGACAGATGGAGTCGCTGACACTCGTGTGGATAAAGAACTCCTGAACCTCTTAAAAGTGCATTTTACCAGCACAACAAGAGGGAAAATGAAAGTGTGTGTGTGAACAAAGGCCTGTGTGCCGTCAGCGTGTGACTGCCCAGAAGCTCTTCATATTCTGCATTATTTCCTCACACACATCAGGGTAAAAACAACACAAACTCATGCTTTTCTTACTCAGTGTTTTTGTCTCGTTTCCAGTCCAAATATCTACAAATTCTTAAATCAAGATGCATTTACTAAAGTAGTAAAAGGCCATAAGATATTATGTCTTGTTTTCCGGGGAAATAAATCAAAATTAAGTGAGTTGTTTCTTAAAAAAGCAAAATGATCTGCCAATGGTGTAAGAAAAATAATGCTGTTTCTGTTTGAATTAAGATTATTTTTCTGACCCCATTGGCAGATCATTTAGCTTTTTTTAAGAAACAACTTATGATTAATTCCCCCAGAAAACAAGACATAATATCTTACTCATCTAGTAAATGCATCTTGATTTAAGAATATTTAGATATTTGGACTGGAAACAAGACAAAAACACTGAGTAAGAAAAGCATGTTTGCAGTGAGACGCCCCCAAACACACACACACACACACACAGACGCAGACACAGACACACACACACACACACACACACACAGACACAGACACAGACACAGACACAGACACACACACACACACACACACACACACACACACACACACACACACACACACACACACACACACACACACACACACACACACACACAGGCTGTGGTGTTGTATTAAACGCAGAACATGAGGACTGATCTTACTCTGCAGGAGTGTGAAGATGTGCCGGGTCTGGTTCTGGACGTGTGTGTGTTCGGACCGAAGCGCTGTCAAGCCACTGATCCACTGGAAACCCGCCGGACTCCTGGATGAGTGTGACGGCACACAACCTTCGACAGAACATCATCATCATCATGTGCATTACACACACTTCAGCAGATCATGCGTTCTCTGGGAAAGCAGTCGGCTTACACTGCATTCACTGTGTACATTCATGATATCAACTCTATATTTGCAAAATCAACTAAACTCGTTACAACTAATAACACGTTTCTGAACTCTACATATACTTCCTTTAAAGGATTAGTTCACTTCAGTATTAAAATGTCCTGATAATTTACTCTCCTCCACGTCATCCAAGATGTTCATGCGTTTCTTTCTTCAGTGGAAAAGAAATGAAGGTTTTTGAGGAAAACACTCCAGGATTTTCTCCATATAGTGACTTCAATGGAGTCCAACGGGAAAGAAAGACATGAACATCTTGGATGACGTGGAGGAGAGTAAATTATCAGGACATTTTAATTCTGAAGTGAAATAATCGTTTAATGACGCTACTCAACTGAGAGGGTTTTACTGTGAAACTGCCTATGCTAGCATGCTAATTACATTGCTAAAGGCCACACTAATTGAATAGTTGGTTGTTAAACGGCTAGTCGAGTGCCTGATCTAGAAGTCCTCAAACAGGCTTCAAGGTGACTTAAAATGAGTTAAAATATGATAAAACAAGTATTAAAATAATCCAAAACAACTAAAAATCAAGATAATTCTTATTTTAATTCACTCCATCAACAACTGGATTCACATGGACTTGAAAAATGCATTGATGTTAGTGATGCATTTAGGTTATTTCTCTCTATAGGTTTGTATTTTTCTCTGAAATGTGTCTTTGATTTTCGGTAATATTGAATAGGTTGTAATTTTTAAATGAATGGTGAAAAAATATTCATCACAAAAACCAGCTGTTTCAACAGGAGTTTGTAGACTTTTATATTCACTGTAAGCGGAAGCTCTTTTCTGGCATAGAGAATATCATGTTGCTGAATGATTAACTTGACAAATAAATATACTGTATAAATAATAAACACCATGGAATTAGTAATGGCAATATCCAAAACACATGGTTCATCCCCCCCAAAGACCACTGTATTAACCAGGGCCGTTCCCTGCAAATGTGATGAGGGCGGCCAATGAGCTTCTTCTGTAGGTCTGTGCTTTTGTTTTGTAATGATGTAAAATTACCTACTGACTGGCTCGCCAACTATAAACATGGCCTTATCATAGTGTCTCATCAAGAAAACCAAAGTTGTACCGTGCTAGTTTTGTTTTGGTGTTGATGAACCAATAAAATTTTGAAAGAATTTCAATGAAGTAAGTTACACTGCAGGCAGACAATGTGATGTGCTTTATACCAGAACACACACAGCTCACCCTGCTCCGCCTGACAACTGCGCTCAGCGTTTGATGGACACGCTCGCTGGACGTCTGGAGTATTATCAGCATATTCCAGCTCTTCTGTCATCTTGTCAATGGTGTTCTGGCAAGGACATCTACTGAGAGGCAGTGCTCCCGAGCCCTGCAGGAGACGACACACACACACACACACACACACACACACACACACACACACACACACACACACACACACACACACACACACACACACACACACACACACACACACACACACACACACACACACGCTTGATCAGTCAACCTGCAGGCTGATACACTAGAAAATATATGAATATGATCATCATCTCAGTTTGGAAGCCCATGACCACCACATGCTTTTAAATCACAATTATGAGATCAAAAGTCGCAAGTATGAGATAACTACGAGATATTAAGTAATTATGATCAGGGTTTGAAATGAACTTTTTCACCCACCAGCCAATTTGGCTACTACATTTTAAAGTTACCGGCCATTCAGAATTTCTACTAATACTTCTACTTATACTAATACTTCTTATCATAGAGTATATAAATATATATATAAAATTAGGATTTCATACATTAATTTCTTACTCAAACTAAATCCTGTCATCCAGCATCTCTTCCTCTTTCCTCCTCATCACCAAACATGTGTTTTAGGAGGACAAATCAATACAGTACAGAGAACATCAGGAAAATGAAAATGTTTTTTCTGTTAACCAAATGCTTTTTAATCCTCGTTATTGCTTCAATGTTAATGAACAAGCGTGCTGTTATTTGTTGTGTAGTGACGTGTGTGTTCAAGAACGCCAGATATGAGCAGATTCTGCACAATACACTGTATTTAATATATCATGATGAAATCTGCACAGATTAGACATACACAAACTCCTCCAGCAAAGTGAGTAAGTATAATAAGTAACACGCCAAACTGGCTCGTGATTTGACAGCATTACCTGCCACTATTGAAATTATGAAACGTTAATTAATTATGAGATAAAGTGTCAAAATTATGAAATGTGTCAAAATTACCATACTAATAATTATGAGATAAAGTAAAAATGATAATATATTAAGTCATTATTATAAGATAGAAAGTAAATTATAAAACGTCTATTATATGATAAAAAGTCTAGATTATGAGATATTCAGTCAATTATGAAATGTGTCAATTGAAATACTAATAATTATCAGAAAAAAGACAATTATGAAATAAAAAGTCTAATGCTAATGCATTATGAGATAAGACAGTGTCTTGTGACTTTTTATCTCATGATTGGGTTTTTTAAGTTATAGGCAATTATAATTATAAATTAAGTTTCAAAATTAGGACATACTTTGTCATAAACATGAGATAAAACAGCAAAATTATAAGATACTAAGCCCTGATTATGAAATAAGTGTCGAAATTGACATGCTAATCAATTATGAGATAAAAAGTTAAAATCCTGAGATACCAAGTCAAACTTTTGTCATAATACTCGACTTTCTCTCATAATGACTTTTATAGTATTATTATGATTTACCAAAGCATGATTTTTTCCCTCATGTTCAAGGGCTTACACACGTCTGCATTTCCGGAGCGGGATACACACTTTCAGGAGATAGTGTGGGTCATCCGGGTCTCATCCGGGTCACACCCGGGGGTTAGGCCAAGATCTCGCACTCGTTTGCTTTTCTCATGGTAATATTTGTGATGTAGTGCAAGAAGACCCCTCAAACGACACACAGACACACACACACACACACACACACACACACACACACACACACACACACACACACACACACACACACACACACACACACACACACACACACACACACACACACACACACACACACACACACACACACACCACCTGATTATAGCAGGCCGGACACGGCACGTTTTTAATAAATATTTCAGATCTCTTTAATGTCCTGCTGTCATCTGCAGTTGACCGTATGATAATTAGATTAATTATCCTGCAGTGTGTGTGTGTGTGTGTGTGCGTGTGTGTGCCCCGTCAGTGTGGATCTGTCAGTGTGACGGAGAGTGCTCTCGACTGCGCTTCTCTCAGGGTTTCCCTGCGCTGCGGGCGAGCGAGCTTGTCTTCTAAGGCCATGTGTTTCTATCCCCTCAAAACCCCGATCCTCCAGCAACACACACACACACACACACACACACATAAACACGCGACCGCATAGAGCCAGAAGCTGAGACTGAGGACACGGCGTGACCCAAAACACACCAACTTCTCCACAAGAACACATCCCACAGTCCAACATTATCATAACATGCATATTATAAAACATTGCGCCGTCTTCTGATTGGCCTGCAGCCACTGGGCATCAATATTCAATACACATTTGCAATTAATATAGATTTACATATCAGTCTGTTGCTTTCATAAAACTATAACATGACATACTTTCAATGTAATGCACAAGAAAAATAAAACCAAAAAAAATTCAGACACCAGATGCAATTTTTTATATTTTTACTAGTGTGTGCAGGACACTATAGTTCATTTCTGTAAGTGAGGAGAACAAAATAAAGTAACTTTATTTAGTCACAACTGTGACATATTATACCCAAAAACTCTTCATACAGCGACTACCAGTAAATATTATAAAAATGATTGGGACACTTTGAGCTGATCATGTTTTGCTGGTGTTTTTTCTTTAATAACTAATGCAGCTTTTTACACCACAGACTGAACAACATGAAGCATTGCTTGGTAACTGGTTGAGCTAAACTGGTATTATCTAATTGTGTAGTTAAATTTAACAGCTGACAGATATTCAACATAATTCATGTGTGAGAGTCTAACAGAAGGACAGACAAAACCTGTGAAATATCCACTGATCTGATAACTCTGAGTTTTCTAAACTATAGTGAATGAACTGTGATAATGTGAGAAATGTTGAAGGTGTTGGAATAAATTTTGGTTTCGCTGAATATACATGCAAGTACATAGTAGTCAAAAACACCTAATATAAAGAGTGACCAAATAGGTTAATTTAACTGTAAAGGACTGTAAAAACGCTAGTGGAAAAACGGTAATAGACCTAACAGGACAATTTAGATGATTTTATCGTAAATTACTACAATTAAAAAACAGAATCTGTTCCCACAAATCCGTGCGTTTCTTGTAAGTGTTTATTAATTATGTACATTTAAGTTTTATGTTACATCTTCTGTTGTTTAATTAAGGTTCATTGCACAATGACTTTTCAAGGTATATACAGTCAAACCAAAAATTATTCAGCACCAGATATAATTTAGTGTGTGCAGGACACTATAGCTCATTTCTGTAAGTGAGGAGAGCAAAATAAAGTAAACTGTGACATATTATACCCAAAAACTCTTCATACAGCGACTACCAGTAAATATTATAAAAATGATTGGGACACTTTGAGCTGATCATGTTTTGGTGAAGTGTTTTTTCTTTAATAACTAATGCAGCTTTTTACACCACAGACTGAACAACATGAAGCATTGCTTGGTAACTGGTTGAGCTAAACTGGTATTATCTAATTGTGTAGTTAAATTTAACAGCTGACAGATATTCAACATAATTCATGTGTGAGAGTCTAACAGAAGGACGGACAAAACCTGTGAAATATCAACTGATCTGATAACTCTGAGTTCTGCTCATATTTATTACCATTTTCTGAACTATAGCGAATAAACTGTGATAATGTGGGAAATGTTGAAGGTGTGTGAATAAATGTTGGTTTGACTGTATATTGCTGCTGTTATGATGTGTTGTTTTGGTATCAGTAAAACATGGACTGAGTAAATATTGGTATAACTGCTTTAAACGGTCAATAAAATAGTTGATTAGCCTCTTATCAGCTTTCTCTAAAACTCACCTGACATGATCTTATACATGTACTCATAGTTTTAGAGATATCATCCTCAGCTTTGAAATGTATATTTATATTATATTTATATCTATAAAACAGACACATCATTTTTTTATTAGTCCTGGGCAACGATTAATCACATCCAAAATAAAAGTTTGTGTTTACATTATATATGTCTTTGTGTACTGTGTATCATTTTTTGGTATATATATATAAATACACACACATGCATGTATATATTTAAGAAAAACTGTATTTTATTAAATTTATAAATTATGTATAAATATATAAACAGTATATACAGTGCAATTTTTTATATATATATATACAAACATGCATGTGCGTGTATTTATATATACAAAATACCTATACACAGTACACACACACACATATGTAATGTAAACTTTTATTTTGGATGTGATTAATCGTTGCCAAGCACTAATTTTTATACATTTAAAAATGATATTCTTAATGTTTTTACTTTTATGTTTTAAGCTTATATATCTCCATATTAATAACAGTCTGAGTAATTCTGAGTCTTGACCTGTAAACTCGTTAGTGTTGGCTTTCTAAATATGTAGGTTATGTCTATTCAGAATGATTTATGAGCAGAAACCTTTTTATTTTGGGTATGTCGCTTGCCAAAATGGAGGGGGGGGGGGGGGTCTGGTTAGGGGTTAAAGGTCACTGTGACCTTAATCGATGCCGTTCATTGTAACATGAGAGGAGTATGAACACACACACTGGCATGAACACACACTCCTTAAGGACATCCTCTCCACAACAACAGTGAGAGGAAGCGCTCAACACAAAGTCACATGAATAACCTTCCCAGCGTACCTGAGAACTCAGAGGATAATGTGACTGGACGTGTGTAAAGGCAGGGTTAATATTGCAGACATCACAGTCTCCTACACACGGACACAGAGAAGAGAGCTGGCACACACACACACACACACACACACACACACACACACACACACACACACACACACACACACACACACACACACACACACACACACACACACACACACACACACACACACACATACACACACACACACACACACACACACACACACACACATGCAGTAACCCTGCTGATGAAGACATGACGACACTAACACTGCAGTTCTGGACATCACTGGTTTCTAAACGGGTTTGTGAGTTGATGACAAACAATAATTGATTCAATTTAAATGTGACATTAAACGAAACACACTTACCTCAAATAGCGATATATATCGTATTAAATCGAAAGCTGCGATTTAATTAAAGTCCCCCTGTGGTGAAAATCCAGCTTTTAATGTTGTTTATATGTCTATATGGTGTTTTTAATATGCTTTAAGACAAAGCATGTGTAAATTCATAAGTCGACAGCATTGCTGAGTATTTCCTCCTTAAAACTGCAGTGAACCAAAGACAGTCTCAAAAACACGCTTTGAAATCGCTGGTGTTTCTGACGTCACAAACTACATTGTAACCAATCAGATCAACGTGTGATCGTCAACGAGTGGATCTCTGAGTGAGTGAGTGAGTGAGTGGAGGCGGGGCTCATTTACATATTCATAGAACCGCGCATACTAAATGAGGCAAGGGTGTCGAGTTACAGTCAATATATTTTAAGGCATGAAGAATAAAAAGGGTTTAAATATGTAATTTTGGTGATCAAAGATGAGTTTTAAAGGTGTGGTATAATGCCCTTTTCACAAGATGTAAAATAAGTCTCTGATGTCCCCAGAGTGTGTGTGAAGTTTTAGCTCAATATACCCCACAGAACATTGTTATAGCATGTTAAAATTGTCACTTTTTGAGGGTGAGCAAAAACGCACCATTTGTGTGTGTCCCTTTAAATGCAAATGAGCTGCTGCTCCCGGCACAGAGGGCGGAGCTACAAGAGCTTGTGTCCTTTTACCTCACACACACACCCACACACACCCACACACACACACACACACACACACACACACTGAAAATTTCAAAAACTTTTAGCCTTTTAAGTTCAAACCGGAGTCACACAAAGATGGAGAGACTGAAGAAGAAGTGACGACATGTAGAAGCAACAGGACATTTCTGAAAGGTTGATGAATTTATGTACTGATGTGGAGTTATCTTCTAGTCATTGATAGCAGGGGCGTCACTAGGATTTTCATTTAAGGGGGACTAAGCGCCCAATGAGGGTATGATTTTTTTTAAATTATAAAAAAAGGCAACACTTTAGTTTAGGATCTAATGCTCACTATTAACCAGGTCCATCACCATGCAAAGGCAGGTTTTATAATCACTGTGGTCCCGAACGTGAGGTAGGGCAGATAGGGGGGTTCTGGGTTTACCCAAGAAAATTTTGATTTCTCTGATCTACATATTTTAAGATGTTTTGAAGGCCAAAAAAATTGGATAACAGCTTTAAAACCATGTCAGTGGGCAGATGATTATTTTTCTCTCTTCATCAGACAGCATCACACTCTTTTTCTCTTTGTTTTTCTCTTGCCCTGTCTCTTCCCCTCCTAAAGCTGAGCTTTGACTGATATAGGCTTTTCATTTGTGTCTGTCAGTGAAGAAAGTAAACATAGGGTCAACTGATAGGTTGATTTTGCCTATGAATCATTTTCTCAGACGCGTTTATTTACTGAAAGCTACTAAAGCTAGGTAATTAAGTTATTAAATGCATTCACAATATGTAGGCTACACATTCATTATTGATCTTATGCGTAATACAGGGCCGTAGACAGGGCTTTATTATCAAAGAGGTCCTAAGTTTGAGGTTGGTAGGGGGTTCAAATTTTTTATTTCTCCGATATGTGCATTTCAAGATGTTTGACAGACCAAAAAAGAAAAGGATAAGAAATAGCTTCCATCACTCTTTCTTTTTCTCTCAGTCTCTTCATCCCTTTCTCTTCCCTTCCTAAAGCTTTTTTAATTTACTAAAGGCTACAATTTCTATTATATTCGCAATATGTACACATTCAATATTAATCTTGTGCCTAACATGATGAAAACGGCTTTGTTAATGTTTCTTGTTCCCTCACAATGACAGTAAACTAATTATTACATTACATAAGTCATGTTATAGGCCTATTTTGGTTCAAAATGGCGAATTTAGACAAAACTATATTAGTTTGCCTGATTATTTTGTTGTTCGTTTAAAGTTTATGACCTAAAAAAATGTCAAATATGAAATGTTAAGTTTAGCTACTTACATCTTATCTCGCGCTTGACCGTACGCGTCGAGTCGCACCGTTAAAGTTCGCACTCAGCAGCGTCTGTGAACATAAAGCCCGCCTACTTTGATTTGATTGGTCATCTCAAATATTCTGACATTGACGAGCAGTGACAGACCAATGAGGCTCAGATGAACACACACACACACACACACACACACACACACACCCTGTCCTCTGTTTCTGACACACTCTCTGCTGGTCGCCGCTGCGGATTGAAGATGAAGAACGCGCTGAATCTGATTATAACAAGACTGAAGCGAACACGAATGTGTGTAGCCTACATTAATCACACATTTTTAGGGGGGCTAGGCAGAAGGGCCTAGCGACGCCCCTGATTGATAGCATATCTATAAATTGTGTTCCGCGGGCGGGGTTTATGTAAAGTTTAGAGTTTGTGATGTCACTAACCCGTGAAGAAGCTTCTGTAGTCCCTATCAGCTGTTTGTTGTATTAATAAAAGAGATTTCTGTAAAAGCAAATATCTCCCTTTGCTCTGAACTGTGAGCGCTGTAACTTTGCAGATGTTGTTTATGCTCAAACATGAACATTACACACTAGCTAAAGTTAGAAAAGTGAAATCATAATCAACGACCCCTTTAAGGGATGAACTGATTGAATACGGGGTACTTTATAGGATATAGTGTGTTGCGCTGCGAGTTTCAGAATGAAGAGCGGCTGTGTTTTCATTTACACATGAGCAGCTTATAGCGTGCTTTTGGGAAAAAAAACATGAGATTATATTATATAATAATAATAATTATATTTAAATGCTTCTGGAAATTGTGTTTCCTGGATACATTGCGTTCCCCATAAAAACTTAGTGTTCACTCACAAAAGCCCTGAAATAGATTTTGCCCCCTATCTTACACTATTTCCATCACAAAAGATTTGTAAGAAGATGTACAGTTTCTCAGGGAAACGGAAAGCTTTGCGAGAGAACACAAAAGCAGCGAAAAAGATCATTTCATACATATACACATATATACAGTAGAATAAAAATTAAACACAAAAAAATCCTTAAGAAAAAGTATTTTATCTGTTTACTTCCATGTCACGTGACATTAGCCAACATCAGAGAACCGCGAACATGCAAATTCATTGTTACATAATTGAAATGTGAACTTATATAAGTATTACTAATATATATTATTAATAATTTACGTCCAGGAGGTTCAGCTGACAGAAGTTTTGGAAGGGTTCGATTCCTTGAAATCACAGAGATGTGCATTGCTCTGGAAATAACATCTGATACAGGCATACATTTAAATGGACTAAACACATTTGCGCGCACAAAATAAATCTTTAATTTGTTGTCAATGATCCATTTTGTTGAATAACACCAGTGAGAAAAAACTCAAGCTCACTGAATTTCAAATAAAAGTTTCACTTTGTGTGTGTGACATACTGGAACACACGAGCGGAGAAAGAGTGTTTCCTGAAACTACGCAGCGAAGAGTGACATCACTCACGATCACATGACTAACTTCATAAGTGGACTCTAGGTGTGGAGGGAGGGGGTAAGCTGGGCCGTACTTCTGTTTTGTCCTCGGTGTGCATGTGTGTGAAGCGCAGGTATCCCACAGGAGCGAAGGCATCGTCCGAGTGGATCACGGTCTCCGCAGAGTCACTGGAACATAAAACACACAGTCACACACACACACACACACACACACACACACACACACACACACACACACACACACACACACACACACACACACACACACACACACACACACACACACACACACACACACACACACACACGCTGGCGTTGTTTGAGACTTACATGACGATCTTCTTCTTGAAGAGCGGACAGTCGACGGTGAAGGTCTCGTACTCGCCTCCTTCCCCACAGATGTGAACGCCATACTTCTCTGAAAGCTGTTACAGTCACATCATCACTGCATATTCATATTACAGGAACATTAATCACATGATATGCTTATTTTTTCTATGTGAATATATAGTAAAGTGTAATTTATTCCTGTGATCAAAGCTGAATTTTCAGCATCATTACTCCAGTCTTCAGTGTCACATGATCCTTCAGAAATCACTATAATATGAGGATTTGAAACATTTCTGATTATTATCAGTGTTGAAAACTGATTACATTTTTTTTTCTGCTTAATATTTTTCCAAGTACGATTTAAAATAGAAAAAATAAAAAATAATATGTTTATTCAGCAAGGATGCATTAAATCGATCAGAAGTGACTGTAAAGACGAGTATAATGTTACAAAAGATTCTATTTCAAATAAATGCTGTTCTTTTGAACTTTCTATTAATCAAAGAATCCTGAAAAAATAAAATAAATAAAATATTATAAATACATAAATAAATATAAATATTATAAATATAATATTTATTATTTAATAAATAAAATAAAATAATGATGGTTTCCACAAAAAATATGAACTGTTTTCAACACTGATAATAATCAGAAATGTTTCTTGAGCATTAAATCATCATATTATACTGATTTCTGAAGGATCATGTGACACTGAAGACTGGAGTAATGATGCTGAAAATTCAGCTTTGATCACAGGAATAAATTACACTTTACTATATATTCACATAGAAAACAGATGATTTACATTAACATTTACATTAATAACTTTATAGATCTGCTGTAAAGCCTAAACAATCTCTGTTACTGTAATCTCCTATTATCACTGTAAAGCTGCTGAGAAACTCTATATTGTTAAAGCGCTGTATAAATGAAGGAGACTCGACTAGATGTGAAAGCAGAAGCAGAAACAGCTGAAGGAGGTTTATTATTATTATTATTATTATTATTTTCCTCTGACCTCGTGCAGATACGGTTCCATCTCCGCCAGGGATTTTCCTAAATGTCTCTCTGGATCCAGACCTGCCACACACACACACACACACACACACACACACACACACACACACACACACACACACACACACACACACACACACACACACACACACACACACACACACACACACACACACACACACACACACACACACACACACACACACGAGAGTAAGTGTTAGTGTTTAACACACTAACAACACGTCCGCTGCTCTGTTTGACTGTGTAAATGTGTGTGTACACACACAGATCTGCTTGAACCGTGTGACTCCTCTGAGAACTGCAGGTCAACATACGAACATCAGTCTGAAAATATTTTAGCATGTCAATACAAACGCACAACGAATGTGATAAACTAGAGATGTCAATCATGGAGGTTCACGAGACCATCATGCACTGCCAGCTGGTTATGATCTGCCTCTGTAAACAAGCCTTTCCATAAACACACACATAAGTTATTCATATATCATGATCTAGCACAGCTCACACAACACGGCCGCTGCGGGAATCAGATCATGCTCACATCAACAACGCCCAGACATCATAAACAAATATAATCACACACAGAGCATCTACAGGACGGACTCTCACACACACAAACACACATCCAACTTTACATGATTCGGGCAAAAACAAAATGTTTGCAGTTACTTATAAATGTATATTATTTCCCACAAATTAAATAAAAACACAGTACACTCATGTAAAGCAATACATACTATATATTAAATCTAAGCTGTGTGATTGTTTATATTAATATTAAAGTCCCCCTGTAGTCAATCATTTTATCCTTTAAAACTCATCTTTGATCACAAAAATGGCCCATTTAAATATTATTCCTGGAAAAAAATGTCTTTATGCCTTAAAATATCTTGAATGTAACTCGACACCCTTGCCTCATTTAGTATGCGCGGTTCTATGAATATGCAAATGAGCCCCGCCTCCACTCACTCACTCAGAGATCTGCTTATTTAGTTTAATTTAGAGATTTAGTTTAACTAAATGAACAGCTCTGCTCTGCTAAATGCAACTGTAAGATATTACAATATTAAAAACATTAATAACTTTTTCTGTAACGCTGCTTTGAGAAAAACGTATATTGTGAAAAGCGCTATACAAATAAATTTGACTTTAGTTGTTTGACTATTTTAAAATAGCGGTAATACTTTACTATAAGGTTCATTAGTTAACATTAGTTAATGTACTAACTAACAATGAGCAATACATTTATTACAGTATTTATTAATCTTTGTTAATTTTAGTTAATAAAAATACAGCTGTTCATTGTTTGTTCACAGTGCATTAATATTAATGAATACAACCTTTGATTTTAATAAGTTATTACTAAATGTTGAAATTAATTTGAATTTTAAACAACTAAAGGTAGTTAACTAATGAACCTTATTGTAAAATGTTACCAGATAGCTTTTGTAACAGAGTTTGGTGGCTGAGCTTGATGCATTCAGTCTACAATTAGTGTAAAAACTGGAAAAGCTGCCATGATTAACCAGCCCATATGAAGCCGTCATTGCTTGTCATATGTCAGTATTTAATGGAAAGTGCAATAAAGTGGCCAAAACTACTACTATAAACCCTTGTACAAACTCAAATCCATCAAGAGGTTAAACTCTCACCACTTTTCACAACAAACCCTGACAACCCATCATAACACAAGCCCATATTTCCTCATCCGCTCATGATTGTCGTGCACCACTCGAGCGAGCTGCAGAAAAGCGGCTTTCTTCCCGCCTGACCTCCGAGATCAGGTCCACACCACGAGTCCCGAGGGGACGCGGAGCTGTAGCGGTGCTCCAGAGGATCTGCAGGGATCAATGAGAACCAGAGCGGCCCCATTACCCGGCCCTGGGGAACACCGCTCATAATTACTGTGAGAATATCTAATCTCCTCTCCTCTCATGTTAACCCCACACAAAGGTAACAGGGAGAACGCCATTAAAATTCAATCCTATTTAAATATCCTTTTTAATTAGTCATGCCTTTAAAACAAATTTTAATGATTGATTTCAAACTGCTAAGCGGGAGTCTGTTTTATAATATCTTCATTAACGTCTTGATTTTAAATAAAGGATCAAGCACACTGCAAATCTGATATTTAAAGCTAGGATGCTGAGGGAAAATAAAGTAAAAGATGAATGGCATCATGTGACTGGGTGTCTCGTTCCACTCCTTAGGTAGGAAATCGGTATACAGTGAAACTGAATCTGGGAAGTAGCATGATAATAATCTTGGTGTTATTTCTCTATTTCTGTCACCTTGATTTTGTTCATTGCCACTGTCGCCTTCAGCTCGCTTAGGGTTAATATTCAGTAATATTACTGATTTAACTGCACTGACATTGTTGGATGAGAACAAATCTTGAACTGAATTAATCTGAATAATGACATTATTGTCTTGTGTAGAGCTGCTTTACAGCAGAATTGAACTTGTTGCATAATTTACACAATGAACTGAAATAAATCAACACTGAACTGAATTGAGCTGAATGTGCATCATATTTGATGAAGTGAAGTTTGCATTATTAAAGGCCAAGCGTATGCTCATATTGTATCAGTTGGTGTTCCTATTATTATTATTCCGTTTCTTCTTGTTCCGCACTTGAGTCTATGCCATAGAACCATATGGTAAAAAGTTATGAAATTTGGCACACCGATAGAGGTAAGTCCAAACATTCACCATAGCAAATTTGGAGTCTCTATCTCAATCCCTCTAGCGCCACCAACTGTCCAAAGTTTGACTTACGTTTGTGTTAATAACTTTTGAATCGTAAGGGCTAGAAACAAAATTCAATTAGAACAAAATTTTCCCGAAAAACCTACTTTTTCTAACTACTCCTAGTTCATTGCTCCGATTTTTCACAAAATATTAAAAATGGCTATTTTTAATAAAAGTGTTCTCAGAGCGGCATGCGGAGTCGAAAGATATCCAATTTTTTTCATATTGGTTATTTTGGCCGTTGGCCATTTTGAATTTTGTAGAAAATGCTGTATTGAAATTCATAAAGTATTTAATGCTGTATTTTATGAAAGCATTTGCGTATCGTATAACTCCAAAACAAAGAGATAGACTTTCCCCAAATTTGACATGCATGTACTTTTGATGGCGCCATAATAGAACAAAACACAAAATTGCCCTTAATTACAATACAGTATTATGCCATTAATGTTTTTGCATTGTGCATCATCATTGTAGCTGTTTAAAGTTTTTGCCTGTCGACATAACGGACATCTGAAACCAGGCGAATATATCAGATCTGGACCGACTACATCCAAACTGGCCTAAAATATTCAGACAGTCAAGATCATCTCTCATTTACATGAGCGGCACGGCTTTCATTCATCTGCACCTGTTTTACTACCTGACCTAAAGCTAATTACCTCAGCCCCTTATGGCACATTAAACACAAATAAGCTCAGTCCGAGCACATTCATCTGTCTGCACGTCCATTCCCGCTGCCCTTTAGACAAGCAGAGTCCAAGCAGAGCCCGAGGAGAGATACGCAGCAAAAAGGCCTTAACTCATTATTATCCTATAAAACTCAGATTTAATCCAGTCAACTTCCAAGCCAGTGAACTGCGCACAAATGGATTCTCAAGTTTTGCATTAGATTTCATGAGCTTCAAATTAGAGCAAATTCTTTTTAGGTCACAAGTACAATACAGCTTTCTTTCTTTACGTGCTTCTTTCAGTCTGGACTTCAAGACCTCTGTGTTCTTTTCACTGGTCAAGATGAGAGATTCTGCTCTATTCTGCTTCCATAACTTGTCTTCTTTCAGACTAGAGGAAATAAAACATCCAACATGTGCATGTAAAGTCCCTGTGGTGAAAATCCAGCTTTTAATGTTGTTTATACGTGTATGTGGTGTTTTTAATATGCTTTAAGACAAACCATGTGTAAATTCATAAGTCGACAGCATTGCTGAGTATTTTCTGCTTAAAACTGCAGTGAACCAAAGACAGTCTCAAAAACACGCTTTGAAATCGCTGGTGTTTCTGACGTCACAAACTACCTTGTAACCAATCAGATCAACGTGTGATCGTCAACGAGTGGATCTCTGAGTGAGTGAGTGAGTGGAGGCGGGGTGCATAATTATAGAACCACGCATATTAAATGAGGCAAGGGTGTCGAGTTACAGTCAAGATATTTTAAGGCATGAAAAAAATATTTTCAAGGAAAAAACTTTTAAATATGTCATTTTGGTGATCAAAGATGAGTTTTTAAGGGATAAAATTATTGACTACAGGGAGACTTTAATATTTTCATTTTTTTATTAATACACATTTATAATGCTATACCTCTTGGCAGTAAATGACAAAAAACGAATTGACACGAGGGTGTTTATAATACAACAGCTGATGGAGTGGCAGAAAAATTGACATCTTTATATATTTTCCTGTTTTGGAAAGTCGTAGAAATGCTATCATAGACTTTTTCTTTTGCTATTAGAGCAAATGCAAACACAAAAAATATATTTGCGGTCATCTCCCATTCACCGCTATAGAAGTTTATGAAGTTTACTTTTCACAAATGAGAAAAGGGTCTATTCCAATACATACAGGAAAAATGAGACATCAACAGTTTAGCCGCTCTACACCAAACTTTACAAGTTTATTCCTGTCCACTGTCTATTCTGGAGTTTTGTTTTTTACATTTTTTTAAAGGGTTTGTTCATTTAACATTCATCTGATTCATATAACATTTGATTCCTCCTAAAAACATGATTAATTTCAAAATTCATTCATCATTTGAAAAAACAGTATTTTCTAATTAAGAGAAATCCAAAATCCCCTCCGCAAAAACCTTTTATATGTCAAAATTGATTAACAAGAATAATGAACTTGGCTTTATCCAATGTTCAGATTCATGTTATGGAAATGCATGCAAATTAGTGCATGCATATTTAATTAGATAATGCCTCATTTCAATATTTAGGCAACATTTCAGAAGACTTGCGATACAAATCAATTGTCGTAATGAACTGTGAAGAACAGATTGGGATAATTCACCAAAAAACAACCATTCTACCATTGTTTACTCGCTCTCGTGTCAATGCAAACCTGTACAACTTTCTAAAGCTGAAAAATAATGTATAATTTCCCTCAGCTGAGACACTTCAGATGTGCACTGTTCAACATGAGGGTTTTGAACCGCTTGAAATATGATTAAAATCACTTAAAAAAGGAAAATCCAGTTCAGTGCAACATGTGCAGTGCAAGTCTGTCATATAAACTACATAAAATTATAATGAGAACATTATAATTGTGTGTTTGGGATATGGATTTTAATGGTGAGATTTTTGTTTTTGTAATCAGCCACTCAAAAATTATATAAAAACTTGTATTTAGATTTATCAGCCGATATATCGGTTATCGGCTTTCAAATATAAAGAATTATCGGTATCGGCCAAAATGTTGATATCGGTGCATCCCTAAAAATAACTGACCCTCTCAGAAAAAAAGGTACAAAAGCTTTGAAAAGCTACACTTGTACCTAAAAGTGAATATATTAGTACCTAAATGGTATAATCAGGTTTTTAAAGGGCGCTTTTGTACCTGTTTTTCTGAGTGCAGGATCTCGTGGTCTTGAACGAAGTAAAGTTTAAGAGGCTCCATATCCAGCAATCCTCATCTTTCAGCCCTTATCACTGAGACTCCAGTATCGCAGACAGCATCATTACACAGTCAAAGCACCAATGGCCTGCCGATATGCTTAATGTGAACCAAATCTGCTACTGAATTAAAGCGCACAGATTCGACTGACAGATCGGCTCTAATCCAACGCCAGCTAAATTGGATTCATGTTGAGGAACATTTTAGCTTTAAAACGGATGAAATAAGCATCTGGCGCTGGAAGCTGAGCTAGTTCATCTTTTGAACAATGCTCTCACAGACCTGAGCCGAAACAATAGTGCGAGTTATCGGCCGATCTGAGAGCGAGAGCTAGCGAGGGGAGAGCGCACGAACACACACGAGATGGGGAGATTAACACAGATCGCAAAATTTGTTCGAGCTCTTATCTGAAATTCAACAGCCGTGTGAGGAATAATAGCCGTACGACGAATACAATTCAGCAGACACATCAGAGATGTAATCGTTTTATCCAATAAATGGAATAAAGCTGCAATTATAACCTCGTCTGATGTTTATCACAGCCAGTTAAAACTGGCAGTGTATAACCTGCATAATGAAAGCATTAAAGCAGTAATAAAAACATTAACAACACTAATGCACCAATCAATGCATTACTGATATGTGCTGTTGATGAAGACTGATGAACTTTCATAAAGACACGGACTGAGATCCTGATGCTCATAATCAAACACACAGGCTAGTTTAGTCCTGGCATTGTGTCACTGTAACTCTTCACTGCACCAATCTCAGTCTTATTGCTGTTTGTGACATAAACGTCAACAGAAAATCAGGATTAGAGTGAGTTACTGAGCTCCAACTGTGAGATTTTACATATTACCACATGCAAATATTTAACTACAGAATATTTAAGGACATTTTATTAATAAAGTGACCTCTTCAGCAACTGGTGAAGCAAGTTTCTCTTCGTTCAAGCACTTTATAAGGGATAGTTCAACCAAAAATCATCATTCTGTCATTGTTAACTTATCCTTGTCAATCCAAACCTGTATGACTTTGTGTCTTCTGTGTGGAAAAAAAAGACGATGTTTTGAAGATTTTTGGTGACTTCATTGTATGGGGAGAAAAGAAATCCACAGAGATATTTCTCAAACTATCTTCTTTTTGTCTCTGTCAGGAAAGTGTAGCTTCTCTGAATATTAAAGTTGATTAATCTATTTATTATTATGATTATTACTCGACTGGAGAGTTGGAAAATTATTATCATTAAATGTTATATATGAGTGTCAAACAAATTCAATGTTAGATATTAGACACTTTTATCACAAACTCCAGTTAAATCAGCAAACAAGAAGAATTCATAAAAATTATTCCAATTGATAAAAAGCAGAAGGATTTGAAGTAAATGTCTGGTTGGTTTAGCGCTCAGTGGATGCTAGATGTTACATCGCTTTAAAGAAACTGACAGAAACACTAAAGAACAGATATATAAAAATATTACTTCCATCCAGCAATGTTCCCTGAATTATCAAGATTTGCACATATCCCTAAATAAAATATCTAAAACACATGTTGAGGAAAGGGTCACGTGCATTTCAATTATAAGAATATAATGCCATCCATCCGAGTGGAAAAGTTCATGCCGAAAGTGTCCGTATAATTGCGAAAATAAATTCTAAAGCACGCTATAATAAAAGGAAAGTAACACTGCAAACAGACCTTTAACTTCACACACGCCAGTTTCCACTGGAACTGTCATCCAATTAACTACTGGAAACAACCCTGCGCCCGGACATCCTCACACACACATCAACCAATTAACTAATTACATGAATATCCAGCGCCGCCGTATTTAGCAGCCAATTATTTCCGCTCGGCTTCACAGAGGCGGCGAGCGATCGAGAAACTTCTGACATGATCACAGAAACATGAGACTTTCTTTGACTTGCACATCGTGTGGGCAGCCGTCTCAGAACAGCAGATCCTCCTTTACACGCTTCCGATGTCTGCTGTCACCCCCCCGATTACCCACAATCCCCCTTCAAGTGTTATTACGGGATTATAATTTATATCTGCCGCTCATCACCGGTGACGAGACGCCACATGTGTGGCACTATATTCACCACTGGTTAAGCTCAACAACAGTTCGTTAACATTATTCATGCGTTTAGGTATTAATGAAATTATGTTTATAGCAGCGTTTCATTTCTAGACATTTCCGGTTGTGAAAATCTTTTATCATGAACAAACACGAGCCAACAATGACTAGAACATTTATGAATTAACTTTACACTTTACAATAAGGTTAATTAGTAAACTACCTTAGTTAACATGAACTGAGAATGAACAACACTTCTTCAGCATTTATTAATCTTATTTAAAATGAATTGTAATATTTACTAATACGTTATTAAAATCAAAGGTTGTATTAGTTAACATTAGTTAATGCACTGTGAACTAACATGAACAATGAACAGCTGTATTTTTATTAACTAGCATCAATAAACATGAATAAATACTGTAACTTATGTATTGCTCATTATTAGTTCACGTTAATTAATACATTAACTAATGTTAACTAATGAACCTTATTATAAAGTGTTACAATTAACATTTACTAAGATTAACTCATGCTGTAAAAGTAATCTTTGTTGTCATTTTAATGTTAACAAACCTTATCGTTATATTACTGTTCGCTCACTATGATTATGTCATTGCGAATAATTGCAAGGATTTTAGTGCACTTTTATTTGGCCATAAGTAACAAAGAGTGTCAGACTCGTTCATGACTCTTTTTTGTCATGTGAGTCGAGTTAATAAATTTAATTTGTTTCTGTGAATCAGTTCAAAACTCATGTACTGATTTATTTGTGTCATTATTTAACAAATGTCACAAATACTTTGTTTTTTCATAGTCAAACCAAAAATTATTCAGACACCAGATATAATTTTTGATATGTTTTCACTAGTGTGTGCAGGACACTATAGCTCATTTATGTAAGTGAGGAGAGCAAAATAAAGTAAACTGTGACATATTATACCCAAAAACTCTTCATACAGTGACTAATTTTTAAAATATGAGACCGAAAATGATTGGGACACTTTGAGCTGATCATGTTTTGGTGAAGTGTTTTTTCTTTAATAACTAATGCAGCTTTTTACACCACAGACTGAACAACATGAAGCATTGCTTGGTAACTGGTTGAGCTAAACTGGTATTATCTAATTGTGTAGTTAAATTTAACAGCTGACAGATATTCAACATAATTCATGTGTTAGAGTCTAACAGAAGGACGGACAAAACCAGTCAAATATCCACTGATCTGATAACTCTGAGTTCTGCTCATATTTTATTAACTATAGCAAATAAACTGTGATACTGTCAGAAATGTTGAAGGTGTCTGAATAAATGATGGGTTTGACTGTATATTAAAATGTTTTAGTACAAATATAATGTAGATAAATACTGTATTGTTATATTGGTGCATATAAAAGAAAACATGCCTTGATTTTTGTTCAATTCTTGCATTAAACCTTGTAAATCTACTGTATATGGCTAAAGGCTGTTTGGTAGCAATGGAAAGGTGTAGGTGTTGTTATTTTTATCCCACAGTCGTAGCCGGGACACATTTAAAGACATTTCTCACGTCACAAGTGTTTATTTCCACCTGTGGTGTATGTGAATGTAGAACACACCTCTGTCACCCAATACACACACGCAGCCCTGACCCATGAAACCCATGAAAGCCTCAATTACAGACGGCCTGAGGCCGTGCAAGTCCATCCAAACCCTCTAATTTCTAATTACCGATGCCTGAGGCCCGGTGAAAAGCCAGCCGTGATAACATCTTCCCCTTCTACCTGTAGCCAAGCAGAAAACACACACCTCGCATAATTACACTTTTCCAGATATGTGGGGAATTTGCTTTTAGAGGATGATTTGTCAAGAGCCGGCGGCGCTGTAGGGGTTTGGGGGTAAGCTGTGCCGGCAGATCGCTCAGGGCTCATTTGGACAAGCGTTCGGCTGATATTTAACATTCCTTCAACACACACACACACACACACACGCACACACACGGATCCAGTGAGTACCAGTCTAAACAAGCTACAGAAAGAAACACAAGAACACACAAAGATCCTCTTGAGTGTCTCCTGCAGCAGAAGGGTTTAAAACACAGCCGTGTGATCGCTCATATTCACACGCTGAATTATCAGCTTAAAAACACATTTAGAAGAGCGCAGATAAGACACATGACGGGATTTGTTGGGGAGAAAAAGGGGATTTTGATAGAAAAAAAACAAGTGGTAATCCCAATTCATCTGAAACCCTTCAAATAATAGAAAGGGACGGAAGATTTACAACTCCACATTTACATTCTAATCATTCAAGCTTTAAAGCTCAATATAAACATTATATGCAAAAGAGCTACTGAGATATAACCTTCTCCAGTTCCCCGTTACCAGTCCATTAGTGTTAACCACAAACACACTCGTTTCAAAATGAACATCGTACAAATAGTACATAAATTGTAACTTTAGGGGTCTTTGTGCATGATTTACCCCTATCTGGTCCATAGTTGTAACTTAAGGGTACGTATTACTCTAAGGCACCTTTTAGGAACAGATAAGGTACAGATTTGTCCATTTACTGTGCCAGTGACAAGCTTTTATACCTCTAAAGATAAAATTTTTGACAGGGAACTAAGTTTTATCAAACTATAATTATAAAATGGATATTTCCCAAATCTAAATTCTGATTGGTTGAGCCACGCTTGAAGCCATTATAAAAATTCACAGTCTATGGCACACATTCTATAAAGCGTTCTTGCTGTTTGACAACCATAAATGAGCCACACTGTTTTATTCGGATCTATTGCTATTAATAAATGTATCATGTTGTTGTCGCCGTAGTATTACAGTAACGTTAAGGTGATGTGACAGAGATGTTACAATGATGGTGTGGAGATGTTACGAAGATGTTACAGCGATGATAAAGTAATGTTATGGAGAGGTTATGGTGATGTTACAGAGATGTTACCGAGATATTACAGAGATGTTATGGTGATGTTACGAGATATTACAGAGATGTTATGGTGATGTTACGAGATATTACAGAGATGTTATGGTGATGTTACCAAGATATTACAGAGATGTTATGGTGATGTTACCAAGATATTACAGAGATGTTATGGTGATGTTACAGAGATTTTACCGAGATATTACAGAGATGTTATGGTGATGTTACAGAGATGTTACCGAGATATTACAGATATGTTATGGTGATGTTACAGAGATGTTACCGAGATATTACAGAGATGTTATGGTGATGTTACAGAGATGTTACCGAGATATTACAGTGTTATTATGGTGATGTTACGAGATATTACAGAGATTTTATGGTGATGTTACTGAGATGTTACAAGATATTACAGCGTTGTTATGGTGATGTTACGAGATATTACAGAGATGTTATGGTGATGTTACTTAGATGTTACAGAGATGTTATGGTGGTTACGAGATATTACAGAGATGTTATGGTGATGTTACTTAGATGTTACGAGATATTACAGAGATGTTATGGTGATGTTACCGAGATATTACAGAGATGTTATGGTGATGTTACCGAGATATTACAGAGATGTTATGGTGGTTACGAGATATTACAGAGATGTTATGGTGATGTTACTTAGATGTTACGAGATATTACAGAGATGTTATGGTGATGTTACGAGATATTAAAGAGATGTTATGGTATTGTTACGAGATATTACAGAGATGTTATGGTGGTTACGAGATATTACAGAGATGTTATGGTGATGTTACTTAGATGTTACGAGATATTACAGAGATGTTATGGTGATGTTACCGAGATATTAAAGAGATGTTATGGTATTGTTACGAGATATTACAGAGATGTTATGGTGATGTTACAGTGATGTTACCGAGATATTACAGAGATGTTATGGTGGTTACGAGATATTACAGAGATGTTATGGTGATGTTACTGAGATGTTACGAGATATTACAGAGGTGTTATGGTGATGTTACCGAGATATAACAGTAATGTTATGGTGATGTTACAGTGATGTTACCGAGATATTACAGTAATGTTATGGTGATGTTACGAGATATTACAGAGATGTTACCGAGATATTACAGAGATGTTATGGTGATGTTACAGTGATGTTACCGAGATATTACAGAGATGTTATGGTGGTTACGAGATATTACAGAGATGTTATGGTGATGTTACTGAGATGTTACGAGATATTACAGAGTTGTTATGGTGATGTTACGAGATATTACAGTAATGTTATGGTGATGTTAAAGAGATGTTGAGAGATATTACAGTAATGTTAAGGTGATGTGACAGATGTTACAAGATATTACAGAGATGTTATGGTATTGTTACGAGATATTACAGAGATGTTATGGTGATGTTACAGTGATGTTACCGAGATATTACAGAGATGTTATGGTGGTTACGAGATATTACAGAGATGTTATGGTGATGTTACTGAGATGTTACCGAGATATTACAGAGGTGTTATGGTGATGTTACGAGATATTACAGAGATGTTATGGTGATGTTACGAGATATTACAGTAATGTTATGGTGATGTTAGAGATGTTACGCGATATTACAGTAATGTTATGGTGATATTACAGAGATGTTATGGTGATGTTACTGAGATGTTACGAGATATTACAGAGATGTTATGGTGATGTTACTGAGATGTTACTGAGATATTACAGAGTTGTTATGGTGATGTTACGAGATATTACAGTAATGTTATGGTGATGTTACTGAGATATTACAGTAATGTTATGGTGATGTTAAAGAGATGTTGAGAGATATTACAGTAATGTTAAGGTGATGTGACAGATGTTACAAGATATTACAGTGATGTTATGGTGATGTTACAGTGATGTTACTGAGATATTACAGAGTTGTTATGGTGATGTTACGAGATATTACAGTAATGTTATGGTGATGTTACCGAGATATTACAGAGATGTTATGGTGGTTACGAGATATTACAGAGATGTTATGGTGATGTTACTTAGATGTTACGAGATATTACAGAGATGTTATGGTGATGTTACGAGATATTAAAGAGATGTTATGGTATTGTTACGAGATATTACAGAGATGTTATGGTGGTTACGAGATATTACAGAGATGTTATGGTGATGTTACTTAGATGTTACGAGATATTACAGAGATGTTATGGTGATGTTACCGAGATATTAAAGAGATGTTATGGTATTGTTACGAGATATTACAGAGATGTTATGGTGATGTTACAGTGATGTTACCGAGATATTACAGAGATGTTATGGTGGTTACGAGATATTACAGAGATGTTATGGTGATGTTACTGAGATGTTACGAGATATTACAGAGGTGTTATGGTGATGTTACCGAGATATAACAGTAATGTTATGGTGATGTTACAGTGATGTTACCGAGATATTACAGTAATGTTATGGTGATGTTACGAGATATTACAGAGATGTTACCGAGATATTACAGAGATGTTATGGTGATGTTACAGTGATGTTACCGAGATATTACAGAGATGTTATGGTGGTTACGAGATATTACAGAGATGTTATGGTGATGTTACTGAGATGTTACGAGATATTACAGAGTTGTTATGGTGATGTTACGAGATATTACAGTAATGTTATGGTAATGTTACAGTGATGTTACAGAGATATTACAGTAATGTTATGGTGATGTTAAAGAGATGTTGAGAGATATTACAGTAATGTTAAGGTGATGTGACAGATGTTACAAGATATTACAGTGATGTTATGGTGATGTTACAGTGATGTTACTGAGATATTACAGAGTTGTTATGGTGATGTTACGAGATATTACAGTAATGTTATGGTGATGTTACTGAGATGTTACGAGATATTACAGAGGTGTTATGGTGATGTTAAGAGATATTACAGAGATGTTATGGTGATGTTACTGAGATGTTACGAGATATTACAGAGGTGTTATGGTGATGTTAAGAGATATTACAGAGATGTTATGGTGATGTTACGAGATATTACAGAGATGTTATGGTGATGTTACGAGATATTACAGAGATGTTATGATGTTACAGTGATGTTACCGAGATATTACAGAGATGTTATGGTGATTTTACTGATATGTTACGAGATATTACAGAGTTGTTATGGTGATGTTACGAGATATTACAGTAATGTTATGGTGATGTTACAGTGATGTTACGAGATATTACAGAGGTGTTATGGTGATGTTACGAGATATTACAGAGATGTTATGGTGATGTTATGAGATATTACAGAGATGTTATGGTAATGTTACAAGATATTACAGAGATGTTATAGTGATGTTACAGAGATGTTACGAGATATTACAGAGATGTTACGAGATATTACAGAGATGTTATGGTGATGTTACCGAGATATTACAGAGATGTTATGGTGATGTTACAAGATATTACAGAGATGTTATGGTGATGTTACAGTGATGTTACCGAGATATTACAGAGATGTTATGGTGATGTTACGAGATATTACAGAGATGTTATGATGATGTTACGAGATATTACAGAGATGTTATGGTGATGTTACAGTGATGTTACCGAGATATTACAGAGGTGTTATGGTGATGTTACGAGATATTACAGAGATGTTATGGTGATATTACAGAGATATTACACAGATATTATGGAGATGTTACGAGATATTAGAGATGTTATGGTGATATTACAGAGATGTTATGGTGATGTTACAGAGATGTTACCGAAATATTACAGAGATGTTATGGTGATGTTACGAGATATTACAGTAATGTTATGGTGATGTTAGAGATGTTACGCGATATTACAGTAATGTTATGGTGATATTACAGAGATGTTATGGTGATGTTACTGAGATGTTACGAGATATTACAGAGATGTTATGGTGATGTTACAGAGATGTTACCGAAATATTACAGAGATGTTATGGTGATGTTACGAGATATTACAGTAATGTTATGGTGATGTTACAGAGATGTTACGAGATATTACAGAGATGTTATGGTGATGTTACGAGATATTACAGTAATGTTATGATGATGTTACAGAGATGTTACGAGATATTACAGTAATGTTAAGGTGATGTGACAGAGATGTTACACGATATTACAGTGATGTTATGGTGATGTTACGAGATATTACAGTAATGTTATGGTGATGTTACAGAGATGTTAAAAGATATTACAGTAATGTTATGGTGATGTTACAGAGATGTTACGAGATATTACAGTAATGTTATGGAGATGTTACGAGATATTACAGTAATGTTATGATGATGTTACAGAGATGTTACGAGATATTACAGAGATGTTATGGTGATGTTACAGAGATGTTACCGAAATATTACAGAGATGTTATGGTGATGTTACGAGATATTACAGTAATGTTATGGAGATGTTACGAGATATTACAGTAATGTTACGGTGGTGTTACAGAGATGTTACGAGATATTACAGTAATGTTATGGTGATGTTACGAGATATTACAGTAATGTTATGGTGATGTTACAGAGATGTTACGAGATATTACAGTAATGTTAAGGTGATGTGACAGAGATGTTACACGATATTACAGTGATGTTATGGTGATGTTACGAGATATTACAGTAATGTTATGGTGATGTTACAGAGATGTTACAAGATATTACAGTAATGTTATGGTGATGTTACAGAGATGTTACGAGATATTACAGTAATGTTATGGAGATGTTACGAGATATTACAGTAATGTTATGGTGATGTTACAGAGATGTTACGAGATATTACAGAGATGTTATGGTGATGTTACAGAGATGTTACCGAAATATTACAGAGATGTTATGGTGATGTTACGAGATATTACAGTAATGTTATGGAGATGTTACGAGATATTACAGTAATGTTACGGTGGTGTTACAGAGATGTTATGAGATATTACAGAGATGTTATGGTGATGTTACAGAGATGTTACCGAAATATTACAGAGATGTTATGGTGATGTTACGAGATATTACAGTAATGTTATGGTGATGTTAGAGATGTTACGAGATATTACAGTAATGTTAAGGTGATGTTACAGAGATGTTACAAGATATTACAGTGATTTTATGGTGATGTTACGCGATATTACAGTAATGTTATGGTGATATTACAGAGATGTTATGGTGATGTTACTGAGATGTCACGAGATATTACAGAGATGTTATGGTGATGTTACAGTGATATTACAGAGATATTACACAGATATTATGGTGATGTTACGAGATATTACAAAGATGTTATGGTGATATTACAGAGATGTTATGGTGATGTTACAGAGATGTTACCGAAATATTACAGAGATGTTATGGTGATGTTACAGAGATGTTACCGAAATATTACAGAGATGTTATGGTGATGTTACGAGATATTACAGTAATGTTATGGTGATGTTACAGAGATGTTACGAGATATTACAGAGATGTTATGGTGATGTTACGAGATATTACAGTAATGTTATGGTGATGTTACAGAGATGTTACGAGATATTACAGTAATATTAAGGTGATGTGACAGAGATGTTACACGATATTACAGTGATGTTACGAGATATTACAGTAATGTTATGGTGATGTTACAGAGATGTTACAAGATATTACAGTAATGTTATGGTGATGTTACAGAGATGTTACGAGATATTACAGTAATGTTATGGAGATGTTACGAGATATTACAGTAATGTTATGGTGATGTTACAGAGATGTTACGAGATATTACAGTGATGTTAAGGAGATGTTACGAGATATTACGGTGATGTTACAGAGATGTTACGAGATATTACAGTGATGTTATGGAGATGTTACGAGATATTATTGTGATGTTACAGAGATGTTACGAGATATTACAGTGATGTTACAGAGATGTTACGAGATAGTACAGTGATGTTATGGTGATGTTACAAGATTACAGTAATGTTAAGGTGATGTTACAGAGATGTTACAATGATGCTGTGGAGACGTTGCAGAGATGTTACGGTGATGATACAGTAACATTATGGTGAGGTTATTGTGATGTTATATGATGTCAACAGTGATGTTACGCTGATGTTGTGGTGGGGTTTATGGTGATGTTACAGTGATGTTGCAGAGCTGCTAGAGAGATATTACGGTGATGTTATGGTGAGGTTACGATAATGATGTCGTGATGTTGCAGAGATGCTACAGTGATGGCACAATGATGGTATTGTGATGTTAAGGAAATGTTCTGCTCATGTTATGGGCAAGGGCTGTTCTCAGGCATAATGTAAAGCAGAGTTTTTTTGCTTTATTTAAGCACTGTTCACAAGTATGCAGTTTTGGTTACTTGGTTTTGGTTTTAAACCAGTTTAAAACTCACATATTGCTTACCTTTTATACCACTGTTGAATCAGATCGAATGCATTAATATTATGAACAGCAGCTATGCTAATTATCTCCCATCTGCTTTTCTGCTGTTATCTCGGGACGCTAGTCCCGAGGTAAATAGCGTTCGTCAGCTCCGGTTTGTATCCAGCCTCTCACGGAGACCTCAGATGCCCCAACACCTGCGATAAGATGACTAAACGCCTGTGAAGAGACGACTCGACGCCTGTGAAGAGCCGACTCAACGCCGGCGATATGTTATGCCCTAAATTACTACATGATTAACTAACTGTATTTTTTTTTCTATGTACATTTCTGAAATGCACATTCTGTAAAGCTGCTTTGAAACAATAAGTATTGTGAAAAGCGCTATACAAATAAATTTGAATTAAATTGAATTGAATTGAATATTAAATGTTGATATTCTATCATTATTTCAATCAGTTTAAGCACTGTTCACGAGCATGCCGTTTTGGTTACTAACTAATCATTTTAAAACTCACATGTTACATGTTGATATCATTATTTCTATCAATCCACACATGTCCAGTGTGTAAATACATGCACAACAGGCCACCACAAAAACTTTCCCCCTCCTGATCAGTGTTTCTCTTGCAGCGGTGCGTGAAACAGGAGTGAGAGAGCAGGTGACGCCGCAGACATTTCAGGGATTAAAAGACACCCTGGGTGTGTTCCAATACACACATCCCCTGAAGAACCACCCATGTGTGAATTACTGATGTCATCTGATCTGGGCTGCAAAGTTCAGGCATCAAAGGAAAATACTCTCAAAAAATATACAAAAATTCAGATTTAGATTTATCGGCCAATATATCGAGTATCAGCTTTTAAATATAAAGAATTATCGGTTATCGGACAAAGGTTTCATATCGGTGCATCCCTAAAATAAATATGTGATGTGTGTTTCAGGGTAAACGCAACATGTGTCTAATACTTTTTGTACATTACAGTGAAATACTACAATAGTAATCTTTCTAATTTTGTTGTTATTTAGTAATGTTAATATTTTTATTTTATTTCATTATTTTGTTTATAGCCATATTGATACATAATCAACAAACACTACGAAACGCTCTAAAAATCGCAATCTTCAATCAGAAAAATCGAGTAACGCTTTATTTTACAGTGTCCTTTTTACACGTTACATGTACTTACCGTAGTAATAAAAGTAAATTATTCATAATTACATGCAACTAACCTTCAACCAAATCCTACCCTAACCCTATAGTAAGTACATGTTGTTAATTAATATTACTCAGTACTCAAATGTATAATTACACGGTAACAATGACCCCTTAAAATAAACTGTAACCAAAAATCGCTATTCGATTTTTCCCCTAAACCGCGCTGTTAGTTAATAAAAATACAGCGGTTCATTGTTAGTTCATGTTACCTCACAGTGCATTAACTAATGCTAACAAATACAACCTTTGATTTTAATCATGCATCAGTAAATGTTAAAAAAAAGATTAATAAATGGTGTTGTTCATACTTAGTTCATGTTAACTAAGGTAGTTAACTAATGTTAATTAATGAACCTTATTGTAAAGTGTTACCCTAATAATACTACATTTATTTATTTTTGCCATACTGATACATAATCAACACGAACACAGCAAAATGCTTTTAATCTTCAATCAGAAAAATTGCTATTAGATTGTTTCCCCTAAACCGTGCAGTCCTGCCAGTCTACGAGGAGGATCAGTTTAAACACTGGACAGTGGCCGGACTGCTCGAGCCCTGCCCGATCTAAAGGCCGTAACCCACCGATCGCTGCCACTTTGATGAGGAGGGCGTTGAGGCCGCTTGATATGATCTCTCGGAGCAGCTCGGCCTGGTCTCGGCGCCACAGGTACGCCAGCGGCTGGAGCTGAAGCCTCGCACACCTGCGGAGAACACACACACCACAAGTGGAGAACTGAGCAGGCGTGCAAGAGGACATGATGGATGTGAACAGAAAAGAGGGCGGCACTCGGACACTACTTCAAACACAATTTGTTAAAGGGGTCATCGGATGCCCATTTTCCACAAGTTTGTGTGATTCTTTAGGGTCTGTGTGTAAAGTGTGTAACATACTTTGGTTAAAATTCTTCAATGGTTGTGTAAAACAACACTCTTTTACCTCCTCAAAAACAGCTCTGTTCACAGAGAACCGTTTCGGTGCATGTCTCTTTAAATGATGATAATAATAATAAACAGTTTGTCAGTGGTCGAGGGCGTATATATGCTAATACGGGAAATATGCTAATATGGGACAGTCCATCAGTGGTTGTGGGCGGCGCATGAGCTATATGACATCATATTGCTCAGAAAATCCAAACGGCTTGTTTATTGAGAGTGTTTAGGCTTTTTGAGGACTAAAAAATAGATTTTTTTTATTGTATGGTGGTTGTGTCCACACACTGCAAACACACATTTATATGCAAACACCATATAAAAGTGAATTTTGCATCCGATGAGCCCTTTAAATAGTTAAAGCCAATACAATAGAGATAAACAAAGACAATAGAGATGCTTCTTATTCCGAAATCAAAGCTGAAGAGTAGCTGTGACCGTGTGTTTTCAGTGGCTGATGCATTAACATTCAGTATTAGATTTGCTCCATCCACGTCTGTTTTTTAATCTAGGCTAAAAATGAACCTTTTTGAACTAGCATATGGTCAATGATGAAATGTATTGTATTGTGTGTTTGGGTTTTATGGTTTTTCTTAATGTTATGTATTGTAAAGCACACTGCACACAACACCAGTTGACCACACTCTCAGAAAGCTGTCACTGGGACACAACCCTTCAAAAGGGTTCTAATATGTACCTTTAAGGGATCAATATGCACTCTTTAGGTACAAAGGTGTACCTTTTGAAAAGGTAAAGCCACAGTGACAGCTTTTGTACCTTTTTTTCTGAGAGTGTGGTCAACTGGTGTTGTGTTTAGTTGTGCTATAGAAATAAAGTTGACATTGACAATTAACGCTCGCCCTCCGGCTTGGCATAACGCCAGCGCTACGCTCATGTGACATGTGTGGAGGTCAGCTCAATGCTAGCGCCACGGGTCAAAGCGAGAGCGCAAGTGATTAGCAATTAGCACGATACCCCTCGGCATCATGGGATGTCAGGTATACAGGTAGGGTAACAGCACTTATCCTGCGGAGGACAATAGCTGACTGACAGCGGTGTGTGCGGACACATGCACCGCTAGCGAGATCAGTGCAATCGGCTGGGAACATGAGAAATATCACTCGTTTAATGCTAGTCCGTTTAATGTTTGGAGTCACTGTAAATCAGTCACTAATAGCTAAAGTCCCCCTGTAGTCAATCATTTTATCCTCATCTCAATCTATAACCTCAATCTTGACCTCATCAACTCATCTATAATTCACCAAAATTACATATTTAAACGTTTTTTCCCTGAAAAAATGCCTTAGCATATCTTGAATTTAACATCCATGGAACCATGGAAAAAGTTCTTTAGATTATCAATATTTTCCTAGAAACTTTTAAAGTCCCCCTGTAGTCAATAATTGTATCCCTTAAAATGCATCTTTAATCACAAAAATTTCACATTTAAAAGTTTTTTCCTTGAGAAAAATGTCTTCCTGCCTTAAAATATCTTGACTGTAACTCGACACCCTTGCCTCATTTAGTATGCGCGGTTCTATGAATATGCAAATGAGCCCCGCCTCCACTCACTCACTCACTCACTCAGAGATCCACTCGTTGACGATCACACGTTGATCTGATTGGTTACAAGGTAGTTTGTGACGCCAGAAACACCAGCGATTTCAAAGCGTGTTTTTGAGACTGTCTTTGGTTCACTGCAGTTTTAAGGAGAAAATACTCAGCAATGCTGTCGACTTATGAATTTACACATGGTTTGTCTTAAAGCGTATTAAAAACACCACATAGACACATAAACAACATTAAAAGCTGGATTTTCAAATGACGAGTTTTAAGGGATAAAATGATTGACTACAGGAGGACTTTTAAACACTTTTAATCAATGTTTTTTTCTTTACTTTTATTGTAATTTTTTTCTTATGCTCTTGTGATTATTATTTTAACCCTTTTTATGCAAAGCACTTTGAATTACCATTGTGTATAAAATGTGCTATATAAATAAACTTGCATATAAACATACCAATTCATGTTTTAGTAAAGCGCTAAACTCCTCATCGCAGTCGTGGAGCTCAGCTTGAGGAACACGGGAAATGAGCAAATCCACAACTGAACATCTCACGTCCACAATGATGATGCAAATCTTTGGCTTATTGTTTTGTAAATGACTCAATGACATAATGCAGTGTGTAGTGTGAGAGGAAGGGGAAGGAGAAACAAGAGAACGGATCTCCACTTACACGTTTTCCACACGTATTCTCTGGTAGTCGGACAGAATGGCCCCGACAGACACGGCCTCCACACACACCTCCTCCTGAACACAGAAGATAGCAGACACACACGTCATTAAACATCACGCAGGGTTCCCACACCTCGGATAACTTCAAATTCAAGGACTTTCCAGGTCCAATACCCTCAAATTCAAAGACTTAATGTGTGGACACGTGTCTTGTGAGGGCAAGGCTACATCGTGTTAGCCTGTAAGACACATTGTTACAGTTTTGCTCGCGTTCGTCATGGCAACGTCCAACACAAAGAACCTCACGCGGGAAACGCTTAACGTAACGCATAAATGCGCGTAAATCGCGTAAATCAAGCAAGCTATTGCGCATAGGCCAGTAATAACACATTAGCGGACCGGAGGGAATAATATGGATTTTTTCCAGAAAACTTCTTGCACAAAATAAATTCAAGCACTTTCAAGGACTGTATCATGTGTGTTTATTTTCAAAATCTTTCCAGCGCCTTGAATTTTTTTTTCCAGATTCACAAACTTTCCAGGATTTCCAGGACCCTGATCACGCAAACACCACTCGAGACATGGCAGCCATTTATAAATGATCTGGACCCTAGAGTTGCAAACATTTTATTTAGTTATTTTGTTTATCCATAATGTGAGCTAATAGTTTGCAATGGAAGTTTGTACTCTCTGAGCTGAAGCTTTTAGTTTGTTTTGTATATATTGTTAATATTCTGTCAATGAATGGAAATTGTTTTTGAGTTCTAAAAAATGCAACAACAAAAAAAAAGCCATCATGTAAAACTCACAGACAGGAGATACATTAGCGTCAGTCAACATGGTGATACATAAACACTCATATTAACATATTAATACATAATACAGATACATATTAACACACATTAACCCAACCAGACACAACGCTAGTGTTTCGACGCCATGAAACTACAAGTATTTGTGCTGAGTCTGATTCTGTCCAAATCTCATCTCACTGCAACCCAGTGAAGTGAGACACACACACACACACACACACACACACACGCTAACGTCACTGCTGGAACGCGTCAGATACTCATGCCTTCAGCAAACCGAGATAAGCCTATCGCTCTCCATCACTAAACAAGATTGAGCAAACTACATTAGGCAGAAAACACAAACAAATTACAAGAGCTTTAGGCTAGACTCTTTATCTAGCAGTGTGTGTGTGTGTGTGTGTGTGTGTGTGTGTGTGTGTGTGTGTGTGTGTGTGTGTGTGTGTGTGTGTGTGTGTGTGCCAATGTTTCAGCATAATTAGATTTGAGTAATAAATATAGTCAGCTAGAAAAATAACTGAGATGATAAATAACTCATTCTGATAATAAATATATACACTATATTATATATTTGTATATACATATTTATAATATTTTTACTTAACCTGTAAGTAATGTCTTTATTATTTAATGCAT
Organism: Siphateles boraxobius; assembly: GCF_051911475.1. Taxonomy (NCBI): domain Eukaryota; kingdom Metazoa; phylum Chordata; class Actinopteri; order Cypriniformes; family Leuciscidae; genus Siphateles; species Siphateles boraxobius. Next base: position 41,118,807 of record NW_027508833.1, on the reverse strand, counting down.
GTTTCAATAAATCTTTAATTAAAACAAGTTATTATAGTTTATTGTCGTTCAAATTTTTATATTTAACCAACAAACTGGAGTAGAAACAAGTCTATTATTAAAAAGTAGATATAAAACTGCCTTATGTGCAATTTAAATGTTTAGTCCCAAACTCAGTTTGAGCTATTTGAGTGTTTGCTTGATTATTGATTATTAATGTATTATTTAGTTTCGATATTAAATAATTATTACTCATTATTAATTATAAACCCATATTATTACTGTATATACAAGTACAGTAATAATTTTAATGAATAGATCATTTGTGTGATATAACAAAATTTTTGATTACACATATATAATTTCTTTTTTCTGTGAAGAATATACATATATAGATATAAACTCATTGAGTGATTAATATATATCTAGACAATTTGAAACAATCATAATAATAATATTTGTAGTAATAGTAGTAATAATAATAGTGGCAGTAGTAGTAGCAGCAATAATAGTAATATTAACTTTGCTAATAATGACAATAATATTAATAACAATATAGTTTTATGCGACTTTAGACCAGTCCGCAAAATAATTGCAGGCTAAAATGAGTAAATTTAAAAGACCTAAAGAATAGCAGCAGTGTCTCTGACAGTGAAGAGTTGGGTCGATACGAGTGCGAGTAAACGAGTGTGTTTATATTCCGCGGGAGATCAGACCGGAGTCGCGGGACAGGAAGTGTCTGATTGTGACTTTAAGACCTGCTGAATGTAAATGTCATGTGGACAGTAATGAAATAAGCTCTTGTGTCGGGAGCCCGAGTGTTCGCAGGTGAAGCGCCGCATCGATCGACCCCACAGGTCATCATTTATGTATTAAGCAGGTTTAAAGGGATCCATTTCTTTTTATGTTCTTTTTCAGCAGTAATGTGGAAGTAATCAGAGACGGGTTTGATTTTTTTGTGCTCCTGACACCTCGAGCGATCGATGTCCCACAGAAACCCACCTGGACACAGAAGCGCTGGATAAAAGCATGTGTGTGTGTGTGTGTGTGTGTGTGTGTGTGTGTGTGTGTGTGTGTGTGTGTGTGTGTGTGTGTGTGTCTGTGTGTGTGTTTGAGGCCTGATGGAGCCGGTTCTCAAGGGCCCGTCTGCTGATGTCGATATCAGATCGAGGGCCCGTGAGGCTCTTAAAGAGCAGCTTTAGCTCCGCCCCTGATGAGTGTGTGTGTGAGTGTGTTTATGTGTATGTGTGTGTGTGTGTGTGTGTGTGTGTGTGTGTGTGTGTGTGTCTGTGTTTCTCTCTCACGCACCGGCGGAAGCAAGCGTCTGAACATCTGACAGTGAATCTCATGACACGAGCCTCTGAAAATAATCATCCGGCACAAACTCAATTGACAGTACAGTATTAGCGCTTTACTGTATCAACAGCAGAGATTATCAGTGTGTGTGTGTGTGTGTGTGTGTGCATTTTAGGGCTGGGCATTGATTAGGGCTGTCACAATCTATCGCAATACAAAAATGCAACTATATGTATTGTGTATAATTCACTCAAAACAAAAATGAATGTGTGATTTAGTTTTCAGAATTTTAGTGTCAGTTCTACATTAAACTGCTATATATAATGTTGAATATAATGTATAATAATGCAGTGGGGGAATATATGTGTGTTCTGATAATGCCAAATGTCTGATATTACCAGTAAAAGTGTCCTACATTATTTTAAATATATCTAGTCAGTGACAGAGATCAAGCATATTCATCTACAATAATTCAGTATTTTCATCTTCAGAATCATGAATATTGTTATTCTGGTGTCTCTATTGGATCCCACTTTATATTAAGTGGCTTTAACTACTATGCACTAATATTGAAATTAATAATTTGATACAATGAACTTATTGTGTACATACATGTTTTTACATTGTACTTATTTTAAAAAATACCTGCATGATGTAATTACAGCTGTAATTAATTTATGTAAATACATTTGTAATTACACTGTTGACCCTTCCCTTAGACCTTAACCCACCCTTAAACCGTAACTGTATCACTCTCCTCCTGTATCACTCTCCTCCTGTATCACTCTCCTCCTGTATCACTCTCCTCCTGTATCACTCTCCTCCTGTATCACTCTCTTCCTGTATCGTATCACTCTCCTCCTGTATCACTCTCCTCCTGTATCACTCTCCTCCTGTATCGTATCACTCTCCTCCTGTATCACTCTCCTCCTGTATCACTCTCCTCCTGTATCACTCTCCTCCTGTATCACTCTCCTCCTGTATCACTCTCCTCCTGTATCGTATCACTCTCCTCCTGTATCACTCTCCTCCTGTATCACTCTCCTCCTGTATCACTCTCTTCCTGTATCGTATCACTCTCCTCCTGTATCACTCTCCTCCTGTATCACTCTCCTCCTGTATCGTATCACTCTCCTCCTGTATCACTCTCCTCCTGTATCACTCTCCTCCTGTATCACTCTCCTCCTGTATCGTATCACTCTCCTCCTGTATCACTCTCCTCCTGTATCACTCTCTTCCTGTATCGTATCACTCTCCTCCTGTATCACTCTCCTCCTGTATCACTCTCCTCCTGTATCGTATCACTCTCCTCCTGTATCACTCTCCTCCTGTATCGTATCACTCTCCTCCTGTATCACTCTCCTCCTGTATCACTCTCCTCCTGTATCACTCTCCTCCTGTATCACTCTCCTCCTGTATCACTCTCCTCCTGTATCACTCTCCTCCTGTATCACTCTCCTCCTGTATCACTCTCCTCCTGTATCACTCTCCTCCTGTATCACTCTCCTCCTGTATCACTCTCCTCCTGTATCACTCTCCTCCTGTATCGTATCACTCTCCTCCTGTATCACTCTCTTCCTGTATCGTATCACTCTCCTCCTGTATCACTCTCCTCCTGTATCACTCTCCTCCTGTATCACTCTCCTCCTGTATCACTCTCCTCCTGTATCACTCTCCTCCTGTATCACTCTCTTCCTGTATCGTATCACTCTCCTCCTGTATCACTCTCCTCCTGTATCACTCTCCTCCTGTATCACTCTCCTCCTGTATCACTCTCCTCCTGTATCACTCTCCTCCTGTATCACTCTCCTCCTGTATCACTCTCCTCCTGTATCACTCTCCTCCTGTATCACTCTCCTCCTGTATCACTCTCCTCCTGTATCACTCTCCTGTATCACTCTCCTCCTGTATCACTCTCCTCCTGTATCTCTCTCCTCCTGTATCACTCTCCTGTTTCTGCCTGTACATCTCACGGTTTTCTCCACAGATCTCGAAAGCACTGGCACACAAGCTGTGTATCACTGTATCACTCTCCTGTATCACTCTCCTCCTGTATCACTCTCCTCCTGTATCACTCTCCTCCTGTATCACTCTCCTCCTGTATCGTATCACTCTCCTCCTGTATCGTATCACTCTCCTCCTGTATCGTATCACTCTCCTCCTGTATCACTCTCCTCCTGTATCGTATCACTCTCCTCCTGTATCACTCTCCTCCTGTATCACTCTCCTCCTGTATCACTCTCCTCCTGTATCACTCTCCTCCTGTATCACTCTCCTGTATCACTCTCCTCCTGTATCACTCTCCTCCTGTATCACTCTCCTCCTGTATCACTCTCCTCCTGTATCACTCTCCTCCTGTATCACTCTCCTCCTGTATCACTCTCCTCCTGTATCGTATCACTCTCCTCCTGTATCGTATCACTCTCCTCCTGTATCGTATCACTCTCCTCCTGTATCGTATCACTCTCCTCCTGTATCGTATCACTCTCCTCCTGTATCACTCTCCTCCTGTATCGTATCACTCTCCTCCTGTATCACTCTCCTGTATCACTCTCCTGTATCACTCTCTTCCTGTATCACTCTCCTCCTGTATCACTCCCCTCCTGTATCACTCTCCTCCTGTATCACTCTCCTCCTGTATCACTCTCCTCCTGTATCACTCTCCTGTATCACTCTCTTCCTGTATCACTCTCCTGTATCTCTCTCCTGTATCACTCTCCTCCTGTATTACTCTCCTGTATCACTCTCCTGTATCACTCTCTTCCTGTATCACTCTCTTCCTGTATCACTCTCTTCCTGTATCACTCTCCTGTATCACTCTCCTCCTGTATCACTCTCCTCCTGTATCACTCTCCTGTATCACTCTCCTCCTGTATCACTCTCCTCCTGTATCACTCTCCTCCTGTATCACTCTCCTGTTTCTGCCTGTACATCTCACGGTTTTCTCCACAGATCTCGAAAGCACTGGCACACAAGCTGTGTTTTTGATGTGTGAAGATTTCATCTATTCTATTGTCCTCAAAACACATTGTAATTATATTTGGGGATTGATGTAAAACAAACAAACACAAAACAAAACAATCACTTCTAATGAAAAAATAATATGCAAAAACAGTTCTGGAATATTCATACATGCAGGACATTCCTAGCCAAAAAAATACATGATTTGATTTGAATTATTAATAGTCAGACAGGTTTGGTGGTGTGGGGGTCAACAGTGTAATTATAGATGTCATTACAGAAATTAATTATATGCAGGTATATTTAAATACAAGTACAATGTAAAACATGTATGTACAGAACAAGTGCACTAAATCAAATGATTAATTTAATTGTTAGTGCATAGCAGATATATATTTTAAGTGAAAATCCAGCTTTTAATGTTGTTTATGTGTCTATGTGGTGTTTTTAATATGCTTTAAGACAAACCATGTATAAATTCATAAGTCGACAGCATTGCTGAGTATTTTCTGCTAAAACTGCAGTGAACCAAAGACAGTCTCAAAAACACGCTTTGAAATCGCTGGTGTTTCTGACGTCACAAACTACCTTGTAACCAATCAGATCAACGTGTGATCGTCAACGAGTGGATCTCTGAGTGAGTGAGTGAGTGGAGGCGGGGCTCATTTGCATATTCATAGAACCGCGCATACTAAATGAGGCAAGGGTGTCGAGTTACATTCAAGATATTTTAAGGCATGAAGAATTTTGTTTCAAGGAAAAAATAAATAAATATGTAATTTTTGTGATTAAAGATGCGTTTAAGGGATAAAATGATTGACTACAGGGGGACTTTAATAAAAAGCAGGATCATCGTTGCCAAACACAGTAGAAGTGAAACACACTGAAATACTATTAAAGACTATAAGAGAAACTTACAAAAATACTTTAAAAAGAAAAAGCTAATACACACACTTCACTCACATAAAGCTATTTAAATACAATTTATGGCACATCTAAACTGCTTGCTTGATTACTCGTATCTTTGCAAAATGTAACTATATTATCGTCCAGCTTTAATCCGCTAAATGTGGCATAATGCATGAAGATATTATAAACATAATCATTATGATTTTGTGACGCTGCTTTGAAACCATGTGCTGAAACACACACGCGTGTAATATGATGAAGGAGCCACACACACTGATGTACAGTCTATATGACATGATGAACAACTCAATCTCCAATCATGATTCTCATCTCCAATCAGTCTCGTGACACACATGAAAGACAATTACATCATTATCATCACATCTCATATCTGTGTGAAGAGATTTATAAACGCCTTTCTATTGATAATAATGCAGAAGAAAACATGTTCTTTTGATTTCTGAAGAGCTTCGTTCAGGGGAAATTTCACTTGTTCAGCTATAGATGGCACTATTGCACCATCACACACACACACACACACACACTGAAAGGCACACTTAAAACAGCCATTCCTTTATGTTCAAATGTCATTTGCTCAAAAGATAACATCTAATTAAGTCAAAGTGCTGGATGAATCTTTTAAAACTTCACACACTTGTGATGGTGAACGCTCTCGCCACAGGTTTAACAGCTCCTCATCACACGACTGCTGTCAGACCAACGCTTCTGACACACACACGCCTCAACTACAATCTTTCTCATATCCGCAAATAAATTTGGACGTATAACTAATTTTTTTTATTTGGCTAATTTTGTCAGTATCAAAATGAATGTATCGTTTGTGTGTCGTTCTCGATATTCTGATGAAATAATGCCAGAAACTTGTGCAGGAGAATATTTGTATCGACAGCATTTGTGCCATAATGTTGATCATGTGACAATAAAAAAACAATATAAATAGTGTGATGAAGGATGTAAAACTGAAATGTAAACATTAATACTGTTTTACAATTATAAATGTCCAAAGATGCGGTTTCAGCTGCATATCAGCACAGTTCTGTTTCATAAGATCGTGTCTGAAAGAGTCTCTTCTGCTCTGCATTGATACAAAATACAGTAACACGGCAGCCCAAAGCCAAATATCTTCTAATTATCGTTATAGAGAAAATTCCAGAAAATATCAAATATCAAGATTTTATTTTATTTTCGTATTTTGTCGATATCACACACCCCTAGTTGTAATACCCATATCATTATACACATTTGTGTCCTCATAAACCAACACACACACGCCATCAGAAGTCAACGATGTACGGACGTCTATCTGATGCCTAAAGCCGATGACCCCTGACCTCTGACCCTGTGATGTTTAAACATCAGTGGTTAGAGTACAGCAGATATTCACACACACCTGAGATCGAGATGATCAGGTACACGGAGTTCCTCAGTCTCATGGCATGTTTTCACATGTGGAAAATGCAGCAGAATCATAAACATGGGATTTACCGTATGACGTCACGGAATGTTATGGAATTTGGTCAATTTTGTATTAAATGAGACGTAGGGCTGCACACTTAACCTAACGGCGATATGGACTAGTGTGTGTGCTGTGAATATTAAAGATTGCTGTGTAAACCATATTTTATTCCATATCATACGATACTGATATTTATAACGATATTCGTTTACAATTAATGGGGAAGGAAATACTTTCTACAAACAGGTGTAACTCGAAAAATTTGAATATCGTGCAAAAGTTAATGTATTTCAGTAACTCAAATTAAAAGGTGCAACTAATATAGTTAGTGTATATATATATATATAATTATATGCATATGCATGATTATACTTTTCAGAGGGCCGACATTTCGGTATTTAAAATCCTTTTTTTATTGATTTCATGTAATATTCAAATTTTCTGAGATTTTGAATTTGGGGTTTACATAAGCTGTCAGCCATAATCATCAAAATTATAACTTTTGCACAATATTCAAATTTTTCCGAGTTTCACCTGTATTTGTTAGAATGAATTTAAACTTGTATGTTCACAATTAAACTCCACAGAGTAGCTAACTCTTAATGTAGGGCAACGTGAGCATCACATGTGTGAGTGCCTCTCATCCACGCACGCACGCACGCACACACACACACACACGCAGAAATCACTGATCAGCATTTAGCAGTGTCATCGTTCCTCTGTTAGATTCATCCAAATCCATTAAGAACTCACAGCTCTTCACCACAACCCGCCAAAATAAAAGTTCTGTCTAACTTGAAGAAATTATGACAGAAGTATATGACTATTGTACAGTAGACTATCTACGGTAGCTGTAATGTACCAAAAAGCTATGACAGGATGTCTTCTAACAGCACTTCGTCGAGTTTTCCTTCGGGTGAACAGGTTTGTTATTTCAAACTGCAACTTGACACAAGAACACACGAATGTTACAGTATGAATAATAACAGTGCAATGCAGCCTTTAAACTCGCCGGTGCCGTGAAGCGTCTCTCGCTGCTCTCTCCTCCGGTTCTGCTGCGTTCAGTCACGTGACGCTGGCTCTCAACGAAAACGCCTTGTGGAAACGCGTTGGTCTAGTACTTTTTGACCCTCTCTGCTATTATAGTTTTTCAAGATGGCGGAACGACATGGAAGCCTCCGTGGACCTACCCGTCACATGTATATAAAGATAATGAATTCTTCGTTTACGAGGATAAGGCAGATAATTGGCAGAGATATTTGTACACCATTGAGGACATATTTATGAATAAAAATATTGATTTTAGGTAATAAAATACCTAAATAACTACACATAGTCCCTTTAAATTATTTTTAATGATTCAATTTGGTTATTAAAATTAAACAATTAAAATGGAATCCAGAAAATCAAAAAGACAAAATGGAATCTGGCAAAAAGGAAAAATCATTCAGTCTAAAACGCCTGAGTCATGCAGGGGCACAGCAACTGTCGAGACGTTGAATCACTTGTTAGACTGAATCTTTCAAAAACGTGGATTTATTCACAAACGAAACATCACGGTGATGCTCGGAAATCCACAACGGCTCAACTGTGGATTTGTTTGGAACTGATCGTTGGAATAATAGAGCACAAACAATATTCTGAGTCTAAAATGTAAGTCACCTTATATTAACTTATCGTTTATTGAAACGTTTTATAAAATTAATATCACATTTGCGATAGTGCTGATATTGGGGAAAACAGCACTCATGCTCATGTGTGGTTTTGCTTATATGCTGTTATAAATATTTAAAACAAGAACTATTTAATAGATTTTTGGTGTTATTTTTTCCCTGAGCACCATTGATTTCTGACCCTGGTGTGCGTTTTGTAAGTTTGCAGATCTTATTAATTGCACAAACGGATACATTACACACTAAAGAAAGAGGAAAACATTAAAAAGCATCATATGCATATTTCATTATTTGAATGAAAATTGTTTCAAATATGATGTTTGTAGAATGTTGCTAATCAAACAGTTTTGGTGACCACTGCTAATTCTTAAATAAAAGATGACAATTTTAAATTTTGTGTGGAACAGATAAATATGGTTTTATTTTTAAGAGCCTCTATAAAAGTCATCATTAAAGGGAAGTTGCGCTCGTCTTTTATACTCTATTGTGCCGTATATCGAGTGAAACGCTACAGGAACACAAGTGGGCGGGGCTTGGTTGTATCCGTAGGGAGTTGATTGGATGGTTGTAGTTGCTGAAAGTCCACGATGTAATTCCTCATTATCTGAGAGCTTTAAAAGCGTGTTGTTTTCAATCAGAGCTGTGAAGAACTGAAGGAGCTTGAGATCAGAGGCTGAATGGTTAAATTCCCAGTTATTCCCAGCGCAGGTTCAGATCCGCACACACACATCTAACCTCCTCCGGCCCAAAACAACAAGCCCTTAAAATTTGATGCCAGTTTTGTGTGAAACGCGTCTGTCGGGCCTCAAACGCGTGTGGAGTCTGAAATCTCTCTCATTTCTCCTCAGATTCAGGAAGTGATGCGAGCAAACACATGACATCAGCTGACAGACACAACGCAGTCATCAATCACAACACTATCAATTATCTGAACATCAAATGTGCAGCAAAACCTCCTTCAGCTGAACACTCTAACTATGGCTACCAGTCCACCAAATACTGTTTTCCTTCAAACTAAATATTCACAAAAATTCACCTTAGCACTTTTCTTAAACACTTTTGACGATGCACACAGAAATTTGGCTGATCCTTGATGCAATCGCGGACAGTAGAGATGCTGGATTCTGGTTAACATTTTTTGTTTCAAACAGAGATCACGATTCTGAACAGACAACTAAACAAAACAATTTACTAGAAGTTCTGACAAAATGTTGATTGCTGCAGTCTATTTAAAATTTGTAATTAAATGGAATGAATTACTTAAAAAACGGTTAAATTAATGATTCAATGACTCACTAATAAATACTTGTTTCATTACTGAATGAATCAGCGTTTCTGAACGAATCTCTTAAATAAATGATTCATTGACTCAATCATATAGACTTCACTTGCTTCATTACTGGATGAATCAGCATTTCTGAACGCATCTCCTAAATGAATGATTCATTGACACAATCATATAGACTTCACTAGTTTCATTACTGGATGAATCAGCATTTCTGAACGCATCTCCTAAATGAATGATTCATTGACTCAATCATATAGACTTCACTTGTTTCATTACTGGATGAATCAGCATTTCTGAACGCATCTCCTAAATGAATGATTCATTGACTCAATCATATAGAGTTCACTTGTTTCATTACTGGATGAATCAGCGTTTCTGAACGCATCTCCTAAATGAATGATTCATTGACACAATCATATAGAGTTCACTTGTTTCATTACTGGATGAATCAGCGTTTCTGAACGCATCTCTAAACGAATGATTTAATGACAAATAAATGTTGTAAGTCACTTGTCTCCACCTACTGGTGTATCATCATTATTTGAAGCGACAAATTACTTTCAATAAGTGTTTTACGCTATTTTGATCGCTACTGTAGACATCAGTGTTTATATCTGAACTATAAACTTTTATCCCCGTACTTCTATGATAATCGGAATTATTGTAATAGAAATAATGATACTGTGTTGTTGAAAAGAGTGTTTGTGAAGCGGTTTCATATCTAAACATGAATAACAACGGCTCTCTCTGGATCAGAACGCAGATCTGAATGTTCGCTTTGATCGCACTTGTCAAAGGTTTAATCGACACAGGAGAAGTGTTATTATTTAGGAATAAGATCACGCGAGTGTTTGAATCGAGATATTTTAACGATTAATCGTGCAGCTCTACTGCCAACGACATTATAACTTCTGCTTCACAAATTGCTTTAAGCAATCAGAAGTCCTGTTGTTTAAAAAGTAGAAATGTTTAGATTTTTCATGTGATTAATCAAGGACGGATTAATAGATTATCATAATACAGCGATTAATCAAGGACAGATTAATAGATTATCATAATACAGCCCTAAATGAGTACCGAGCTTCACTACATGACATGTTTTAACATCTAGTTCCCTCTCTGTGTAAGATAGCGTCGCCAACTTCATCACTGCACCTGACACTGACTCAGAAAACACTGTTTACTAATAAACTATTAATGTTGAAACAGTCTCCTTTCTGACACACTCATAATCATTATTTGTGCCGGTGCGCTGCAGCAAGCTTTATATGTGCGCTTGAGTCCTAGTTTATATTTTTAATGTTCATTAGTATTTCTCTGTAATGTAGCAATGTTACTCTTTCTCAGCCCTGAAACTCAACCCATTTCCCGATGCCCCACCCCAGTATATATAATTAATATTATAAACGGGTGACTAGCTGACTAATGGCTTAATAAACAATAGTGGTTGACCAATATATCGCCACGGCCGATATTTGCCATTTTTAAAATATCGGCAGATAAGTATTTCTGATTGGCTGATGTGTTGGAAGTAGGACTTTTATTTAAACAAACAGAAGATCAGCTTCACAGGAGACACATCAAAAAACTTGAAATCCTTCATTTTAAAATATGCTGTGCAATATCCAGTTGCCCACTGTGTCATTATTCATATCGTTTTCACTATGTGCTGTATGTAAAATTAGCGTTAACTTGTCTTTTATTTGAAAAAGTATGATTACCAGTGTGCATGAAATGACCAGATTACTGAGTGCCCTGTTACAGTGTTTACTTCCTTTTTATTCACATATTCATATATTTTTAAACAATTACTTTATTTGTGAAAAATACTGTAATAGGATTGCAGATTCAAGACGGTGCCATCTAAAGTATAAGCATGTTTATTTTAAGGATTTGTTTTCTAATTAATTTCTAATTTATTAAATATTGATTAAAATAAATATAAAGTATATTCATTTATATATAAAAATATTGTCTTTATATCGTCCATCGGCCACCCTGCTCTCTAAGATATCGGCCATCAAAAACACAATATCAGTCGACCACTAATAAACAACAACTAGTGTCTTTGTAAACTCTGTGGTTGGGTGTAGCTCTAGGCTTTCTCAGGACTGATCAGGGCTGTTTCCCCAAAGCAGCATTACTTACTATGTTCGCAAGTCTGTGTTTCACAAACTATAGTTCTGATGAACATTCGCAAACAGCATTGCAGAGTTGTGTGTTTGAGCGACAGATCTCGAGCTGCGGTTAGAAGAAGAGTTTCTCGTTCATGACATGTGGACTCAATAAATCCTCATCTTGAGAAAAAATAATCAAGCTGACATTCAGTACAATCTATATCTTTTATTTAGAATATATACAAATGTAATTTACGTCTTTTAGTTAGTCAAGAGATTTAAAGTGTAGTTTTTCCAGATTACTATGAGTGAATCTGGAAATAAAGCAAAATAACTGAAAAAAATGAGAAATAGTCCTCAGACGCCATATCGATAATTTATAGCATAATTCTAGCATTAACTCCATCTCACACAGATTCATTAACAGTAGTTATAACACCAACACCTGCGTGACATCATTAACCAACGTCGTTGAACGACCAATTTGCGACAATATGTTTTCGGGAAACAGTCGTGACTCGCTAGTTGATTTCTTCAGCGATGTGTCGCACTGTGATAGTGAAGCACGAGTACAGCGCTGTACGGGAAACACACTCCTGTATGAGCACTAGCACTGGTTCTGCTGGACTCGAGACGCACTAGCACTGATTCTGCTGGACTCGAGCCGCACTAGCACTGGTTCTGCTGGACTCGAGCCGCACTAGCACTGGTTCTGCTGGACTCGGACAGCACTAGCACTGGTTCAGCTGGACTCGAGCCGCACTAGCACTGATTCTGCTGGACTCGAGCCGCACTAGCACTGGTTCTGCTGGACTCGATCCGCACTAGCACTGATTCTGCTGGACTCGAGCCGCACTAGCACTGGTTCTGCTGGACTCGAGCCGCACTAGCACTGGTTCTGCTGGACTCGAGCCGCACTAGCACTGGTTCTGCTGGACTCGGACAGCACTAGCACTGGTTCTGCTGGACTCGAGCCGCACTAGCACTGGTTCGGCTGGACTCGAGCCGCACTAGCACTGGTTCTGCTGGACTCGGACAGCACTAGCACTGGTTCTGCTGGACTCGATCCGCACTAGCACTGATTCAGCTGGACTCGAGCCGCACTAGCACTGGTTCTGCTGGACTCGAGCCGCACTAGCACTGGTTCTGCTGGACTCGAGCCGCACTAGCACTGATTCTGCTGGACTCGAGCCGCACTAGCACTGATTCTGCTGGACTCGAGCCGCACTAGCACTGATTCTGCTGGACTCGAGCCGCACTAGCACTGGTTCTGCTGGACTCGATCCGCACTAGCACTGATTCTGCTGGACTCGAGCCGCACTAGCACTGGTTCTGCTGGACTCGAGCCGCACTAGCACTCGAGCCGCACTAGCACTGGTTCTGCTGGACTCGGACAGCACTAGCACTGGTTCTGCTGGACTCGATCCGCACTAGCACTGATTCTGCTGGACTCGAGCCGCACTAGCACTGGTTCTGCTGGACTCGAGCCGCACTAGCACTGGTTCTGCTGGACTCGAGCCGCACTAGCACTGGTTCGGCTGGACTCGAGCCGCACTAGCACTGGTTCTGCTGGACTCGAGCCGCACTAGCACTGGTTCTGCTGGACTCGAGCCGCACTAGCACTGGTTCTGCTGGACTCGAGCCGCACTAGCACTGGTTCTGCTGGACTCGGACAGCACTGGGACTGGTTCTGCTGGACTCGAGCCGCACAAGCACTGGTTCTGCTGAACTCGAGCCGCACTGGCACTGGTTCTGCTGGACTCGAGCCGCACTGGCACTGGTTCTGCTGGACTCGAGCCGCACTGGCACTGGTTCTGCTGGACTCGAGCCGCACTGGCACTGGTTCTGCTGGACACGAGCCGCACTAGCACTGGTTCTGCTGGACTCGAGCCGCACTAGCATTGGTTCTGCTGGACTCGAGCCGCACTACCACTGGTTCTGCTGGACTCGAGCCGCACTACCACTGGTTCTGCTGGACTCGAGCCGCACTAGCACTGGTTCAGCTGGACTCGAGCCGCACTAGCACTGGTTCAGCAGGACTCGAGCCATACTGGCACTGGTTCTGCTGGACTCGAGCCGCACTGGCACTGGTTCTGCTGGACTCGAGCCGCACTGGCACTGGTTCTGCTGGACTCGAGCCGCACTGGCACTGGTTCTGCTGGACTCGAGCCGCACTGGCACTGGTTCTGCTGGACTCGAGCCGCACTGGGACTGGTTCAGCTGGACTCGATCCGCACTAGCACTGGTTCTGCTGGACTCGATCCGCACTAGCACTGGTTCTGCTGGACTCGGACAGCACTGGCACTGGTTCTGCAGGACTCGAGCCGCACTAGCACTGGTTCTGCTGGATTAGAGCCGCACTAGCACTGGTTCTGCTAGACTCGAACCGCACTAACACTGGTTCTGCTGGACTTGAGCCGCACTAGCACTGGTTCTGCTGGACTCGGACAGCACTGGGACTTGTTCAGCTGGACTCGGACAGCACTGGGACTGGTTCAGCTGGACTCGGACAGCACTGGGACTGGTTCAGCTGGACTCGGACAGCACTGGGACTGGTTCAGCTGGACTCGGACAGCACTGGGACTGGTTCAGCTGGACTCGGACAGCACTGGGACTGGTTCAGCTGGACTCAAGCCGCACTAGCACTGGTTCTGCTGGACTCGGACAGCACTGGCACTGGTTCTGCAGGACTCGAGCCGCACTAGCACTGGTTCTGCTGGATTAGAGCCGCACTAGCACTGGTTCTGCTAGACTCGAACCGCACTAACACTGGTTCTGCTGGACTTGAGCCGCACTAGCACTGGTTCTACTGGACTCGGACAGCACTGGGACTTGTTCAGCTGGACTCGGACAGCACTGGGACTGGTTCAGCTGGACTCGGACAGCACTGGGACTGGTTCAGCTGGACTCAAGCCGCACTAGCACTGGTTCTGCTGGACTCGGACAGCACAGGCACTGGTTCTGCAGGACTCGAGCCGCACTAGCATTGGTTCTGCTGGACTCCAACCGCACTAACACTGGTTCTGCTGGACTTGAGCCGCACTAGCACTGGTTCTGTTGGACTCGGACAGCACTGGGACTAGTTCTGCTGGACTCGAGCCGCACTAGCACTGGTTCTGCTGGACTCGGACAGCACTAGCACTGGTTCTGCTGGACTCGGACAGCACTAGCACTGGTTCTGCTGGACTTGAGCCGCACTAGCACTGGTTCTGCTGGACTCGAGCCGCACTAGCACTGGTTCTGCTGAACTCGGACAGCACTAGCACTGGTTCTGCTGGACTCGTACAGCACTAGCACTGGTTCTGCTGGACTCGGACAGCACTAGCACTGGTTCTGCTGGACTCGGACAGCACTAGCACTGGTTCTGCTGGACTCGGACAGCACTAGCACTGGTTCTGCAGAAGCTGAGGTGTTTTACCTGCACGAGTTTGAGCAGCTGATAGAGATCCTCCACCTCGTCTCCTTCAGTCTGGCTGTATTCTCTGCCGGTCTGCAGACTCGAGCCCTTGATAGTGTGCCTGTATAGGGGCAGATCCATGGCCTCGGCCAGCAGATCCACGGCCTGGTGACCCACCGTCTGATACATGTAACTGTCCAGCTCATCCGACACAGCTGGACAACAAAGCAGGCATTACTGACAATATATACACACACATAGAAATACATATGCATGAACATTCAAAATGGCTCACCAAGGCTGTGTTAATCTGATCAAAAATAAAGTAAAAACAGTGAAATGTTATTAGAATGTAAATCAGCTGTTTTCTATGTGAATATATGGTAAAGTGTAACTTTTTCCTGTGATCAAAGCTGAACTTTCAGCATCATTAACGTTACTCCAGTCTTTATGATCCTTATATCCTAATGTAAAAACTGTTACTGTTTATTAGCTAAGCATTTAGCGGTGTCTGGGGAGATTTTAATTGGTAAGAGTCATTATTGAGATCTTACCGTGTGCAGGAGGCCTGAGGTTGGCGAGGGCCACTATAGTGTGACCAGCAGACACACACTGCATCATGTTATAACAGCTGTCTTTACCGCCACTGCAACACACACACACACACACACACACACACACACACACACACACACACACACACACACACACACACACACAGGTTTACACCATCATATTCACGTCTCGTTATAATCACGGTAAACGCAACGCCGTGTTAATGTTACCTGATCAACGCAACAACTCTCATGATGTTTATTTCACAGATGATGTTTGTATCGCTGCAGACAGACAGAGAGAGAATAGCAGTGACTGCAACCTGTGTTGACCATCACACACGTGTTTCTGCCGCTCGACTGTAAACACTGGCGCTTCTTCCGGGTGACTGAAGGACCCCTGAGGAGGCTGTCTGAGGATCTGCCTGAGTGAAAAGCACTGACTGACCGCCGAACGAACCCTCACTGCTAAATAACACACTGGAAAGTCTGCTTAAATATCCGCTATATGGAAGCAACATAAGAAAACAACAACTTTGACACGTAAAATGTCATAACTATGACATTATAAAATTCGAAATTTTGAGACAACGTCGAAACTATGACATGGTAATAATTGTGAGTTAAAGTCGAAATGGCCTTTCTGTACATATACGTGAGAATAAACTAGTCTCACAGTGTTAGTTTTTGGCCGTGATGCTGTGTAGTCTGGATGTTCTCAGGTGATGTTTTCCTCGGAGGGGGAATCTCTCACACACACACACACACACACACACACACACACACACACACACGCCTTCCATGCTGCGTTTGCTGTGTGTTGTTGTTGTGTTTCCTCACCTCGTGCCCCGGAGCCGGCCAGAGGCAACGCCTTCTGTCTGAATACACACAATTGAAAGAGACATCTTCCCTGCCCTCTGCTACTGTACGCTGGTTATTTATTTAGTTAGTTATTCTGAAACCAGCACAATTAACACGAGACTTGGTTTGTCCAAAAATACCCATTCTCCCAACGTTCCCATATTTGGTGCTTGTTTATTGTGGGGAACATTCTCTCTAAGGTCTTTTTAAACCAAAAATTAAATTTCATTTCTGTTTTATTGAATTGTTTTTCATCTGATTGTATATTCTCATCATGCAACACTCATTTAGATTAAATTTACTCAAAAGTAAATTAACAACTTTATGATTTACATGCACATACATTGATTTACAATGTTATACATTGTAAATTGCATAATTGGTAGCATTGTTCTCAGTATAACTCAAGGAATCTATCAAGACAAACTGATAATTAAAATAGCTATTAGCATTTTTTGGAATTTCATTATTATTTCTGTCTCAAAGCTTTTTGAGTACATTCAGGGCAAAATCTTTGGCCAAAACCTTCAGAAGTTATCAGCAAAAATAGCCATTTCCATATCTCCCGACCAGAAGGTGGCGCTGTGCCGAGTAGCCTCAGGTCATGCTCGTGATGACATGTAACAAGTTTGGTATTATTACGCGAAGCCGTTGCGGAAATATATGCCGTGTTCTTCAAATTCATGTCCATGTTATTATTATTTGTTTATCAAAAAACTTTAAATAACTTCCTGCAATCAAATCAACTTGAGCCAAGGAATCAGAGGATAAATGACATAATGACATACATTTAAAAAACAGTCTGAAATCAAAATGTGTTATTGGTGCATCGACGGCCAAGGCAGAAGCACAGACGCACTGAATAACGTGTTTGGCCTTTTCTGTAAAGAGCATCTCACCGCTGATTTACACACACAAACACAACTCATTTTAGTCACACAAGGACACAAAAACTTTGCACTTAATAAGAAGCGTTGGAATTATGACACAGACGTCCAGCAGTCAAGGTTCGGCTCAGATCTATTCATCTTCTTTTAAGAGCACAACAAAACAGCCTGACACGCTCCTTAAATTACACTTTTAGCAATTTTGCAGTTTTATAGAAATTTTCTCATCACACAGGTTGGAGCTGACATGTTATTATTAGTGTTTCTCGATTCACTTCTTCACGTTATGAGCGATGACCCCGTGCACGGCTGCTGTGAATTACGCTTCTGTCCTGATGGGAAAAGAGCAGAAACCGAAGCTCCTGGACGAGGACGAACTCTCAGGGGAGAATTTCAGGATGATTGAGTCATAACTGCAAGTCTATTTACATCATCTGACAAGCATTTCCTCTGCAACGAGAGCACATTTGTAGCCGCAGTTAAGGCAGATGTCTGCCGAGACTCAAAAGTACCACAAAATCCAGATTGTGACGTTCAGAAAGAATCAGTTCAGCTCATAATTCTGCAAATGCACAGCAGATCTTTCTGTTGAGAAGCCGAACATCTTCTGCTTTACAGATCCTTGCGGTGCCGTAAAACCTGAGCGTTTGGCAGGCCGTGTTCTCTCGGGATCCTCTGTGTTCATGTGCTGTAATGCGTTACATACACTGTTATAATATTATAATATTTCCTTATTCGATGCCTGGAATCACACTGAAGTTTCAGTAACACTGTACAGTATGTGTGCACTAATATGCATTAATTCATACTTAACTAATGTTGGCTTAAAGTCCCCCTGTAGTCAATAACTGTATCCTATGGAAGCTTGTTTCCGCCACTAAATAAATAAATAATAATAATAATTGCGACTTTTTATCTCACAATTCTGACTTTTTTTTCTCACAATTGCATGATATAAAGTCAGAATTGCGTGATATAAAGTCGCAATTGCGAGATATAAAGTCAGAATTGCGAGAGAGAAAACTAAGAATTCTGACTTTTTTTCTCGCAATTTATATCTTTATATTTATATAGTCTGATTTATATTTATATCTATCAGACTTTATATCACGCAATTCTGACTTTATAACACATAATTGCGAGTTTATATCTCGCAATTCTGACATATTTTCTCAGAATTGTACGATATAAAGTCGCAATTGCGAGTTATAAAGTCCAATTCTATGGGAAAAAAAGACTGACTTTTTTCCTCTCAGAATAGTTTATATCTCACAATTCTGACTCTATAACTCACAATTCTGACTTTATATCACGCAATTCTGACTTTATATCACGCAATTCTGACTTTATATCACGCAATTGCGACTCTATAACTCACAATTCTGACTTTATAACACGCAATTCTGACTTTATATCTCACAATTCTGACTTTATAACACGCAATTGCGACTTTATATCGCGCAATTCTGACTTTATATCTCACAATTCTGAGAAATAAAGTCAGAATTGTGAGATAAAAAGTTGCAATTCCCTTTTTTTATTTTTCATTCTGTGGCGGAAACAAGCTTCCATAGTATCCCTTAAAACTCATCTTTGATCACCAGAATTACATATTTAAATGTTTTTTCCCTGAAAAAAATTTTATTCATGCCTTAAAATAGCTTGAATGTAACTCGCCTCATTTAGTATGCGCGGTTCTATGAATATGCAAATGAGCCCCGCCTCCACTCACTCACTCACTCAGAGATCCACTCGTTGACGATCACACATTGATCTGATTGGTTACAAGGTAGTTTGTGACGTCAGAAACACCAGCCGTGTGTTTGAGACTCTTATAAACAACATTAAAGCTTGATTTTCTCCATAGTGGGACTTTAAATGTAATACTCATGAAGAATTTAACCATTCATTAATTATTACGGCATCTGATTAATTTGTTTTAAAAAAACAAGCGTGTTTTTGAGACTGTCTTTGGTTCACTGCAGTTTTAAGGAGAAAATACTCAGCAATGCTGTCGACTTATGAATTTACACATGGTTTGTGTTAAAGCGTATTAAAAACACCACATACACACATAAACAACATTAAAAGCTGGATTTTCACCACAGGGGGACTTTAAATATTTAGGATCTTCCTCTAAACTTGCTTACGTGAGAAGAGGACAGAACATTTGTTTTCCGGTGAACCAGCCCCTGAAATGTTTCAGATCAATGTTATGTAACGTGTCACGAATATATTTAGCAGCGTGTTTAAAATCCGCCACAGTTTCCTGTGTTTGTGTTCGTGTAATAGTCATCGCACAAGTGAAGTGGGATGCTGTAATTAGGGACGTCTGATATACAATCCGAGGACGGCTGCTTTCTTACCCGACAAACACAATCTTAATCCAGGAAATAGCTTGCAATCAGAATATTGGATCTGACATCAGAGGTAGCCACAGCACCGCTGTTTCCCGGCTTCAAAGCCGCGGTCGGGCCCGTTCGAGGCTTCTCTCGTGATCAAGCATGACACTCCGCAAACACAAAAGCCCCGGCCCTCACTTTGCTTTTCTTGGATCCCCACGTTCACTCGATGCCAAGTCAGCTTGTGTTGTTTGTGTACGTCTGGATGGACTGGGATGATGTAATGAAACGCTGTAATCACTGGCACCTGTTCCTCATTCGGGTCCGTGGAGCCCGGGACTATAGCGCGTCTCCAGCTGCCTCTGGCTCCGTTTCACTTTGGCACTAATCAAGCTTTTGCTTGTATCCCGATGATCTCGGGCGTTTGCACATGATTTAATCTGCTTAAGAAATCTGATAGAGATTAAACTGGAGATGTAGAAGGATTACAGTTACATCATTTCTATCAAAATGGACTGGGAGCTGCTCTTCTGGGGATCTATGAAGCAAACAGTTCTTTGGGAATGGAAGTTTTGAGAGCGTGGCACTTTTGTTGTGTAGTTTAACCCAAGGCTGTTGTTAGAAAGTCTGTGCTTTAGTTGCAGGAATCAGAAATCAGTGAGTGAGTCAATGAATCATTCAGTCAACCGGTTCATTCAAAACCGCTGATTCATCTATGAATTAAACAAATAACTGTCTTTATGAATGAGTTATTGAATCATTCAATGAACTGATTTGTTCAAACACTGATTTAGTCAGGATAAAATCAGTGACTGAGTTATTCAATCATTCGTTAAACCAATTTGTTCAGAAATGCTGATTTATTTGTATCGAAATCTGTGAGTGAGCCACTGAATCATTCATTCAACCAATTTGTTAAAAAATACTGACTGATTCAGGATGAAATCAGTGAGTGAGTCATTGAATCATTCAATGCACTGATTTATTCATAAACACTGGTTAATTTGAATGAAATCAGTGAGTGAGTCATTGAATCATTCAATGCACTGATTTGTTCATAAACACTGATTCATTTATTCAATCATTCATTCAAATCAACACTAATTCATTCTAGAAAAAAACTCGACTTTCAAAGATGTTTCCCGAAACTATTGAACATGATCCAGAGTCCTTCCATTGATCCTGTTCTTCTTCTCCACACGCCGTCCAGAGAGACTCCAGAACTTTCCTCCACAGGACACGAGACACATCTATTGAGAAAATGAAGAGAGAACACAAAGACAATGAAGTAAAGAGTGACCCGAGAGCGGATGATGACTGACTTCTCACACACATCCGGGTCTTTCTCTGAAATGAGCTCCAGCACATGTGAAGTGGGTTCAGAAGCAGCGCTTCCACATGGGAAACATTATTTCCCCCAATCAGAGTTATTATCTAAACCAGCACGCCTTGAAGAGATGAGCTAGACAACGACAACACTCTCTTAAACACTACAATACTGCACTTAAAATACTGTCCAATGCTTATTTGAACTTTTAATGTTTGCGAATCCAAAGCTGTGGCCTTGAAGATCTAACACGGCCCAGATGTGTGTGTTGAAAAGACCACATTTATTTCCACTTTCCCATTGTCTTGTCTAAAATCCCAGTACCTTTGACAAATTGTAATTTTCCGCTGTTTTTGCCTGGAATGTCTCCTCTCTATCGTGTTGTTTGCATGAAAACTCACACATGCTCTCCTTTTCAGATCAGATGTAACCCAAACGCAGATCCTGGGTCATCGGAGCGAACCGGTCACTCAGTTTCTCATCAACATCAGTTCTGGAGGACGAGACTTAATTCAAAACAGAGCATTGATCCAATAGGACTGTCCAAAAACTCACCGATGTGCAATTAAACACAACTGTGTAAACATGTAGTTGCTCACTCTCCACACACAGTGCCAGTTGTGTGATATTTGTGTAACAACAGCAAACTAAATCTGTACGGAGAATGAACTCTGTCTATGTGTCATGCAAAGGAACTTCTAATAGAACACCTTATTTTCATTCAAAAATGTTTTCTTTCATCAGGATATCAACCATTTGCCTGGTCTCACTTTCACCATTTTATTTTAATGTGTTATATTAAAGAACAAGTGTATCTAAATTTATCCTTAATGGAAACAAAAATAAATCAGGTTTTCACTTTTTTTTCCTTCAAAATGTTTTAAGGAAGGGAGTGATTCAAACAGAAGATGTTCTCATGATCTGTATTTCATTGTGGTTAGACTATATATACACATATGTTTTGAACTGATCAGTGGGGACGGGGCAAGTGTGCAGAAGCAGAAGTCAGCGCCAAAACTGGGACATTGGCGGCTTCACTTTTCTAAAATGGAAGAGAGTAAAGGTGCGTCCATCTTTATTTTACAGTCTATCTATGGGACTCTTTCTGCAGGTTACATCGTTACGCCAGTAGGTGGCGACAACTGACTGTCATTATGAATGAGTCATTTAATTATTCACTCAGCCAATTTGTTCAAAAGTGTTCAAAATGAAGTCAGTGGCCCTGTCCCAAATGGCACACTTCATATGCACTTTCGGTCTTGTGAACTTACAATGGCTGCCCTGTGCACGTGTCCGCAAAGTCCATGAGGCCGTACACTTGGTTAAAAACAACGGCTGGGTAAATATAGGACAGAACACATGTTTGGTTACGTTTACCCAGCAAAGTGGGTTGTTTAACCCAGCATAATGGTTCGATACATTTTTTACTATACTAGCTTTTTATTTTTATTTGCAAAAATTAGTGTTTGTTTACGGATTAACTTGAATCACCAGGCGCTGGTGTTCTCAGTGCCGCCCGTCAAAATAAAAGTCCCGCTTCCAACACATCAGCCAATCAGAAGAACGTGTCTACCGATATTTTAAAAATGCCAAATTTGGCGATATATCGGTCGACCACTATTGTTTATTAAGCCATTAGTCAGCTAGTCACACGTTTTTGATATTAATTATATATATTGGGGTGGGGCATCGGGAAATGGGTTGAGTTTCAGGGCTGAGAAAGAGTAACATTGCTACATTACAGAGAAATACTAATGAACATTAAAAATATAAACTAGCAAACATTTATATAAACATTTAAGCCTAACTCCACACAAACACTGGTTTGCATGATTATTCCTTTATTTTCACATTCCTTTATCATATTGTTGTAACAAATTAGCTCAATGAAATATTAATAATCAATAATAACCGGTTATAATTGATTATGAATATTTGGATCAGTTAATATAATTAACTTAATGTAGTAAAATTAATTTTTACTTCAACCCACCTGTTTGTCCTGTGGACACTCAGCATTAATAGTTTATTAATTCTAAGAAATATTCATTTCCTGGGAAGGGAAATGTCTTTCTTACTGTACAGTACCGTTAAGAGCATGTAAGATGCAATATAAAGCCTTAGAAAGGTCCCGCCTCTCAGGATTGGCTCGACCAATAAGAAAGGTGGAGTTTCCAAGCGGGAGAGTTGGATTGGCTCTTTGTTCCAAGAGTGCTCATTTGCATGTGCAGCTGGAGGGGTGGTTGCTGATGAAGAAACTATGAAAGATTCTTGTAATACTAATATGTTGTTGTTATCGACATATCATGTACACAGCCATTTTGATCTTCAAAGAACCATGTTTTAGAGACCAGACATTGCATAGGTGAGGTTACATCGACTGTTGGTTCTAATAAAATAATCCACAGTATCAAAAATAAAAAATGATAGAATTAAAAGAGAAGGCATCATGCATTTCATCACGCGAAAAACTCGACTAGGCTCCTGTTTGTTGCTAAAAAATGCTGGGTTGTTTTAACCCAATTTTGGCTTAAATTTGGACAAATCCAGCCGTTGGGTTAAATTTTTTAATTAAAATTTTAACCCAACGTTTGGGTTTATTCATATTTGACCTAGAATTGGGTTGAAACAACCCAGCATTTTTTTTTAGAGTTTATAAAATTAAAAAATATACAGAACAGTAACATATTTATAGATAAAATACAATGTATACAAACCTGTATTTTAACGAACCAATTTGACGGAGCTACACGGCTCTCTTCTGAAGAGGCCGCAAAAACACTGCGATAAATAACTCAACCCTTGGGTTGTTACATCTGACCCAGGATCCGTGTTACACAAAAACTACCCAAACACTGTGTTGTTACATCTAACCCAGGATCTGGGTACCACAAAAAATACCCAAACACTGAAAAAATACTACCCCAAAAATACAGAAAAGGCTCAACCCAGGATTTGGGTAGAAAAAAATAACCGTAACTGTGTTTGGAACTATTCTTGTTGGCAGTGCAAACACAGACAATAGTGTGTCTAAAATGTAAGTTTCTCTGTATATTAACTACTTGTTTTAACTGAAGGAAATCCCGCTTCCTAATTACTCCAGCAACTTCTCTTTGATATTGCGTAGTCTTTTGAATACGTCAGGGGTTTTATGTATATATGACATTTAAAAACATTAGTAGTAGGAGTATACTTTATTGTCCTCGAAAGGAAATTTGTTGTGGACTACATGTTGCTGCATATACATATAAAAAGAAAATAAACAGTAGATTTGAGACTTTACAAATTTATAATTAATAAGATATGGGTAAGGGTTAGGGTTAAGGTTAGGAAAAAACATTAAAAATGAGGATTTCTAAAACGGACTGGTTTCCTGAGAAAGCCTCGCTCAGTAGTGTCTATCTCATCTGTTCTCTGCACTTGATTAAAGTGGCGAGCGTTTAAAAATACTGTGTGTCATGTCAAGCAGACGACTCAACCTGTGACGACCCATAAAAGCACACACACACACGACCCAAGGCCTCGCTGTGAATCCTCCTCGACGCATTAACGGCTGCGTTTCATATGAGAAACTGTGCAGCGCTCAGGACGTGACCTAGAGTTTACGAGCAGACCTGTTGCAGCGAGTGTGTGTGTGTGTGTGTGTGTGTGTGTGTGTGTGTGTGTCAGGATCAGGCGATGTGTTTCTGACCCGCGGATATTCTCACTTTCTCAGCCCTCGTTTTATTGCAGGATTCCATTCACTGCTCCAATCTTCCCTGCCGTAGGAGTTGTGTGATTAAAGTGTGTAAAGCAGGGTCCACTACCGCGTGTGATTTACTGAGCTGTCTCCCGCCGCACAACTGCACAACTGCACAACTAATGAAAATGAAACAAGCCGGAGAGGAACACAAGGCCACGTGAGTGCTGGACTCTCCACGATCCGGGCCAAGCCTATTGGTTTAGGCTATTTACACAATTACAAATTTACATTTCGTAAGTCCGACCTTTTTTTCTATCTCTGACTTTTTTTACTTGCAGTTCTGAGATAAAAGTCAGAATTGTGAGATAAAAAGTCACAAATAAGGGAGAGCGGGGCACAAACACACTTCTTAACTTTCTCAGTGTGTGTAAATTCACTTGGGGTATCTAGTACAAGTATGGGGTATCTATATACTTTAAAGTATCTAGTACAAGTATGTGGTTTGGTTTCATTAATACAGTGTATACTTTTTTCTTGATATACCCCGAAAGAAGTGAAGTGAAATGTGACAACATGCCACATAGGTGGGATTCATTGTAACATGACTTGTTTTTTTATTTCCATAATTGCGAATTTACTTTTCGTAATTCTGAGTTTTTTTTTTTTGAGTTTTGGATTCTGAGTTTCTATCTCTGACTTTTGCAGTTCTGAGATAAAAGTCAGAATTCTGAGATAAAAAGTCACTTTTTAAATAGTTTTTAAATGTTTTTCTTCCGCAGCAGGAATAATCTTCCATACGCTTCTCCCCAGGGTTTCATTTATAACCGTTGCGTGGCACAATAGCTGCCGGTAGCCTCCGGCTCAGCTCCGGGTCAGGGTCGGGCCATGGCCCCGTGCCAGCGAAGAGCCGAGTTTATTAAAGCTCACAAACACCAGAGATGTTTTCAGACATGATGCAGATGTCTGAGTCTGTGTGTGTGTGTGTGTGTGTGTGTGTGTGTGTGTGTGTGTGTGTGTGCTGTTGCAACACACAAGGGGATGTTCAGCAGAATGTCCGGAAAAACAAATATGATCATAAAAGTTTTCTAAATGGCTTGTTTAACTAATTCACCACCTTCAATACATTTCAATAAAATTACTGTTGGAATTTTAATCAAAAGAAACCATGACTGACAATTTTGATAAGCAACAAGCTCAAAGTCACTTAAATATGGACACTTAATAATTGCAACTTTAATTGCGACTTTTTTCTCTCACAATTGCGAGTTATAAAGGCAGAATTGCGTGATATAAAGTCGCAATTGTGTTATAAAGTCCTGTATAAAGAGGGAAAAAGTCAGCCTTTTTTCCTAAGAACTGGAATTATTAAGTCAGAATTGCGTAATATAAAGTTTTAATTGCAATAAAAAAAAGTCAGAATTGTGAGTTTATATCACGCAGTTTTTATAGAGATTATGGAAAAATTAGCTTTAAATAAAACTTGGTTATAAGGAGGAGACTTTTTTGTTAAAAAATCGGTGTTACCTGACTAGAGAAAACAGAAAAGAAGGCTGTTGTCTTCCCTTTTGCCAAATGAAAACTTCAACACCCATAATGCAGTGGGCCCATGATGTCATATAAGGCCACGCCCACCAGTCAAATACAGCATTGCTTTAGTAGCGAAACCTCCTTAGAAAACTGTGGGCGGAGCTCACATGAATATTCATGAGTTGTAAAGACTGGAAATATTATGCTCTTGCTTACAGAAAGATAATCCGCCTGCGTTTTAGCTCTAAACGAAGTTAAGCTTATTTTCCAACTGTTATTTATGCACAACAGCAAAATATTGAGTTATGATTGTGTTTTGCTATGATTACAGACAGTGATATGGAGCACGTTGGAAGTAAAGTCTGTAGATTGTGTTTCTCCAGGAACTGAGTTTTGCACTCCTGGTTTAAAGTTTTTGTTATTTGCTTTACCTTGAGAGTCTTTAAAAGAGTATCGTTTTATAATTTAGCAGAAATGTATATTGCCATAATGATATTAATTATAACCTCCTGTGGTGAAGGCAGCAGTGAACAGGCTATAAGGTGAGAAATGAAGACTCTCATCAGGTATTAATAACATTTTAACAAATTTTCCTCTTTTAAAACAGTGTTTCTTGAAGAAAAATGGTTTCTTGGTTTCTGTCCCTGTTCGAGATGTAGATTGTAATTTCCTAGTTTTAAATTTCTTGCGTTATACCTGTATAAGTTTTCAAAATTGCACACATGTATGAAAGCATGTTAATGTACTTTAAATACACACACATATATATATATTCTATTATTATCCAAAGGCATATAATGCTCCATATATCATATACCCAAACCTATGTAATGTACAATATCACCTGATTATTTTCCAGAGATGATGACTTGAGCTTGACCATCAATATCCCTTCACACCAAACACACACTTTATTTTGAACATGACATTTTAATAACACAGGTGTGTTGTCAATGCCATTTTGTTATGTATTTTAGATTGGATGTGTCAGTTTGTAAGGCTGGTGTCACTGGGATTGCATGAAGGCCGTGTGTAAAGCGTGTGTTTAATTCAAGTATTTATGTCACGTCTTTTATCATATTTCATGACTTCTCCACATTTGTGAATAAAACTTCAACACAGAATCAGTTGCTCTGTCGTAATTCAAAATAAAACTACTCTCACTTTTATCTTTGATGTTTACAGTAAACGTGGGAATTACTATATGGTCTTTTATTTTAGACGCTAAATAAATGGCTTTCATTTGTAGTTCTTTTAATTTGAGGTAAGCTTGTAGAATAGACTGAAACCTGCATTTCAGCATCTCACCGTGTTTATAACCGCATGCAGGATTGTGTGTTTTGAGGAAAAAGATGAAGATTAATTCATGCATGCCAAAAACATAAACATTTCTCAGTGTGTGTTCTCAGTACATAAATGTGTAAATGTGTACTTATTTATATACATTTTAACCACTAATGCTGTTCTTGCACTAGCTGTGATGCGTAATCACGCTGAAGAAGCGATCAGTGTTTACAAAGAGAACGTGCAAAGACTCGCAAAGTCAAACGCCATTTACAAAATAAATACATAAATAAAACAATCCTAAATTTCTGATCCGGAACACGCGTGACCTTTCACCCTGATCACGTAATGCGTGAAGTCGTAAACGTACAAGACCAGCATTAGTGGTTAAAGTATATAAATGTTTATTTAGTTATAAATGTGCGCTGGTTTGTCTAGATCAGACTCTTATTCCTCGGCTGGATCGTGTCGAGACTTTGAAGCTGCACTGAAACTCACATTTGGACCTTCGACCCGTTGGACTCCATTGAAGTCACTATATGGAGAAAATCCTGGAGTGTTTTCCTCAAAAACCTTCATTTCTTTCCCACTGAAGAAAGAAGCGCATGAACATCTTGGATGACGTGGAGGAGAGTAAATTATCAGGACATTTTAATTCTGAAGTGAACTAATCCTTTAATATCTCCTTCAATCTCATGATTCCTGGGCAAAGCAACAGTTGTGTGTGTGTAACAGATGTGTGTGTGTTACAGATGTGTGTGTGTTGAGCCGAACTGGTGAAACACATCGATGGAAGTCCGTTAAACGGCTGTTATTAAGAGCTTATGAGTGTCTGTCGATTATCTGTGCCATTAACTCAATAATACAGCGCTGAAGTTTAACAATGAAGGCAGCAGCTCATTTCACCTCATACTAAAACACACTTAAACTACATTTAATTTCCTTTTCATGTAATGAAGTGGTTCTGGTCATCTGCTTCTGCACAAAGATGATTCATTCGTTAATAAGGTACATTAAATGTATAAATGTACTAATCCCCTTGGAAAGCCAGCATGTGAAGAAGCTCTTTACACGATAACTGTGATATTAATGCCGTGATCATTCTCCGCTCGAGGAAAGTGACGGCTGTACGAGTGGTTTGGGGATCCGGGTTTATGTGGTTAGTTTAATAAAGACTCGTGCCAGATTCATCATGCGTTTAATCAGGGAAACTTCAGTAATCTCCTCAATGCACAAGATTTCAAGAGATTATTAGTAATAAAATCCAAACAAAAACAGATCCAAAATCAACAGTGTGTTTGCTGGCAATGCAAAGCGTAATTCAAAATATGGGTTAAACACCATGTGAAACATCAATACAGAAAATCCTTCATATGATCAGTTTATACATAAACCAAGCCTGAAATCCCGAACATCTTACAATACCAAACAATGAACAGCTGTATTTTTATTAACTAACATTAACAAAGACTAAAAAATACTGTAACAAATGTATTGCTCATGGTTAGTTCATGCTGGCATTAACTAATGTTAACTAATGAACCTTACTGTAAAGTGATACTGCAATAATTTTACAGCATTTGCTTAATGTTAGTAAATAAAATACAGTTGTTCATTGTTAGTTCATGTGAGTTGGGTTAAATATGAAAAGTAGCAGTCAGTCTGAGGTGTTTCAGTACAGGTCTGAGAAACAGTGTGTTGATGGGAAGACATCGCTGTGGAAACACACACATTATGCTCTTCCACTTACTCTTAAACCTCTGCCAGATTTACAGCAGCGCAGCGAGAACAATCACAGCTCCGGAAGGACAGACGCCTGCGACTGCACACAGATTTATGAAGCTCTGTTTCAGACTCGAGGAGCTGTGAGATCTGCACTGATGCCACACGAAGGGAAGACGCAGATGTTTCTCTGTGGTTTGGCCTCTCATTTACACCCAAACCCTGTTTTTATCAAAGAAAATGATTATTTTTTTAAAAACTCCGGCCAAAGTGGAGATTTCTGATAACGCCGGTAATGTGTTGCCGTGTCAACGGGGAGAAACGGGGTTTTAGGTTCTCAAACGTCACATTATGCGCCAGAAAATGCTTCACGTCATGTGAGCGCCCAGTTTGGCAGTTATGATTGCATCGACGGCATATTTATCATAGACAGTAAAAGAAATGGACACAGCGACCCCATTGATTTCAACGGAGAAGACTGAAGCCCGATTAGAGCACTTCCTGGCTGATGGCTGAGCGACTGCAGGCTCAAACTGAGCTTGACGACAGTCTGACAGTTGTAAATCTTCTAGTAGCTGTGCCAAGACAAATCTGCATCACCTAATTCCTCAAACACGTTGTTGAAATATTTTGTCCCGTTGCTTTTATGGACTCTATCTATGGTTTGTGCGGCGCTAGTGTACAGCGAGCGGGTTTGTGCGGTGCTAGTGTACAGCGAGTGGGTTTGTGCGGCGCGAGTGTACAGCGAGCGGGTTTGTGCGGCGCTAGTGTACAGCGAGCGGGTTTGTGCGGTGCTAGTGTACAGCGAGTGGGTTTGTGCGGCGCGAGTGTACAGCGAGTGGGTTTGTGCGGCGCGAGTGTACAGCGAGCGGGTTTGTGCGGCGCTAGTGTACAGCGAGTGGGTTTGTGCGGCGCTAGTGTACAGCGAGCGGGTCTGTGCGGCGCGAGTGTACAGCGAGCGGGTTTGTGCGGCACTAGTGTACAGCGAGCGGGTCTGTGCGGTGCTAGTGTACAGCAAGCGGGTTTGTGCGGCGCTAGTGTACAGCGAGCGGGTTTGTGCGGCGCTAGTGTACAGCGAGTGGGTTTGTGCGGCGCTAGTGTACAGCGAGCGGGTCTGTGCGGCGCGAGTGTACAGCGAGCGGGTTTGTGCGGCGCTAGTGTACAGCGAGCGGGTTTGTGCGGCGCTAGTGTACAGCGAGCGGGTTTGTGCGGCGCTAGTGTACAGCGAGCGGGTTTGTGCGGCGCGAGTGTACAGCGAGTGGGTCTGTGCGGCGCGAGTGTACAGTGAGTGGATTTGTGCGGTGCTAGTGTACAGTGAGCGGGTTTGTGCGGCGCTAGTGTACAGCGAGCGGGTTTGTGCGGTGCTAGTGTACAGCGAGTGGGTTTGTGCGGCGCGAGTGTACAGCGAGCGGGTTTGTGCGGCGCTAGTGTACAGCGAGCGGGTTTGTGCGGCACTAGTGTACGGCGAGCGGGTTTGTGCGGCTCTAGTGTACAGCGAGCGGGTTTGTGCGGCACTAGTGTACAGCGAGCGGGTCTGTGCGGCGCGAGTGTACAGCGAGCGGGTTTGTGCGGCGCTAGTGTACAGCGAGCGGGTTTGTGCGGCACTAGTGTACGGCGAGCGGGTTTGTGCGGCTCTAGTGTACAGCGAGCGGGTTTGTGCGGCACTAGTGTACAGTGAGCGGGTTTGTGCGGCGCTAGTGTACAGCGAGCGGGTTTGTGCGGCGCGAGTGTACAGCGAGCGGGTTTGTGCGGCGCTAGTGTACAGCGAGCGGGTTTGTGCGGCGCTAGTGTACAGTGAGTGGGTTTGTGCGGTGCTAGTGTACAGCGAGCGGGTTTGTGCGGCGCTAGTGTACAGCGAGCGGGTTTGTGCGGCACTAGTGTACAGCGAGCGGGTTTGTGCGGCGCTAGTGTACAGCGAGCGGGTTTGTGCGGCACTAGTGTACAGCGAGCGGGTTTGTGCGGCGCTAGTGTACAGCGAGCGGGTTTGTGCGGCGCTAGTGTACAGCGAGCGGGTTTGTGCGGCGCTAGTGTACAGCGAGCGGGTTTGTGCGGCGCTAGTGTACAGCGAGCGGGTCTGTGCGGCACTAGTGTACAGCGAGCGGGTTTGTGCGGCACTAGTGTACAGTGAGTGGGTTTGTGCGGTGCTAATGTACAGCGAGTGGGTTTGTGCGGCGCGAGTGTACAGCGAGCGGGTTTGTGCGGCGCTAGTGTACAGCGAGCGGGTTTGTGCGGCACTAGTGTACAGTGAGTGGGTTTGTGCGGCGCGAGTGTACAGCGAGCGGGTTTGTGCGGCGCTAGTGTACAGCGAGCGGGTTTGTGCGGTGCTAGTGTACAGCGAGCGGGTTTGTGCGGCGCTAATGTACAGCGAGCGGGTTTGTGCGGCGCTAGTGTACAGTGAGCGGGTTTGTGCGGTGCTAATGTACAGCGAGCGGGTTTGTGCGGTGCTAGTGTACAGTGAGCGGGTTTGTGCGGTGCTAATGTACAGTGAGCGGGTTTGTGCGGCGCTAGTGTACAGCGAGCGGGTTTGTGCGGTGCTAGTGTACAGCGAGCGGGTTTGTGCGGCGCTAGTGTACAGTGAGCGGGTTTGTGCGGTGCTAATGTACAGTGAGCGGGTTTGTGCGGCGCTAGTGTACAGCGAGCGGGTTTGTGCGGTGCTAGTGTACAGTGAGCGGGTTTGTGCGGTGCTAATGTACAGCGAGCGGGTTTGTGCGGCGCTAGTGTACAGTGAGCGGGTTTGTGCGGTGCTAATGTACAGTGAGCGGGTTTGTGCGGCGCTAGTGTACAGCGAGCGGGTTTGTGCGGTGCTAGTCTACAGCGAGCGGGTTTGTGCGGCGCTAATGTACAGCGAGCGGGTTTGTGCGGCGCTAGTGTACAGTGAGCGGGTTTGTGCGGTGCTAATGTACAGTGAGCGGGTTTGTGCGGCGCTAGTGTACAGCGAGCGGGTTTGTGCGGCGCTAGTGTACAGCGAGCGGGTTTGTGCGGCACTAGTGTACAGCGAGCGGGTTTGTGCGGTGCTAGTGTACAGTGAGTGGGTTTGTGCGGTGCTAGTGTACAGCGAGCGGGTTTGTGCGGCGCTAGTGTACAGCGAGCGGGTTTGTGCGGCACTAGTGTACAGCGAGCGGGTTTGTGCGGCGCTAGTGTACAGCGAGCGGGTTTGTGCGGCACTAGTGTACAGCGAGCGGGTTTGTGCGGTGCTAGTGTACAGTGAGTGGGTTTGTGCGGTGCTAGTGTACAGCGAGCGGGTTTGTGCGGCGCTAGTGTACAGCGAGCGGGTTTGTGCGGCACTAGTGTACAGCGAGCGGGTTTGTGCGCTGCTGTTCGGGCGTCTCTGGCACTGATGTCTTCCGTCTGTTGCAGGCCTGGAGAGAGCAGTGGGAGCAATCAATCGGCGATCGCAATCTTGTTTGCTGTTCTTCCACTCTCATTAGCGCAGTGCATTCCTGCAGTGAGCCGGTGGACAGATGCCCGTGTGCGCTGGCCCACACAGCCCCGCATTAGCAGATGCTGGCCCGGCTCCGGCTGCACTCCGCATAGGGAAACTGTGATTATGGAGCTTGATTGCCGTGTCTGTGATGACGATAAGAAGCCGGCGTCGTGTGCCAAGCCATTTCAATGCATGAGGGGAAAAGAAAACTGCGAGGAGAAATTAATGGCGCTTCAAAAACTTGCTGCTTTTTTATATTGACCTCCATACGGAGCCGTTTGCTACAATTGGAGGCATATGGTCCTAAATTCAGACACATCTGAACGATTACCCAGCGGATCGAGCTCATTACACACACAAATTAATGAATAATGAAAGCGTACTATATTGTTATGCATTTTCAGATTCCTTGAGCATTCTGTGGTTTTTAGGGTCACATCACGTCCTGTTTGTGGTTTATTTAGATTTCTTAGGTTTCAGTTCGTTTAGAAACAGAGCAAGAACTGAGCACTCAAAAAAATAAGCTGTTGAACGAACTTAATTAAATTAAGGAAAGCTTTTCCACGAAAATGAATTAGATTAGATAAAATCTAATTTGTTTGAAATTATTTGTTGTAATCTTGTTGTATGAACTTAAAATTAATTTAGTCATTCCTGCTAGATAAAGTTTTGTCAGGTTGACTATATTTAATTTTTGCCATGCCTAAAATTGCCAACATTATATTTTTGGCTAATTTGAATCTACAGTTATTTCCAATGATAGGAGCTACTAGTGTTCAGTTTAATTAAAACCACTTTTTTACAGAGTAATAGTGAATATTACTTATGCAGGTCTGCAAATGAGGTTTAATGCATGTTTAGAGTATATTGAGCGCCCACAGATTAAACATTAACATTAACTAACAACACCTTTCCATTTACAGAAAAACACATAAAATAACACTTTAATCCCTAAATGTTTCCTCCTAATGCAGTCCCTTGCAAAGCATGCTGGGAACTACAGATCCACTGCCCAGTTAGTTGTCAACAAAAATGATTCATGTAGTTTTCTCACAAATTAATTAAGTAAACTTCAGTTTTAAATATATTAGGTTGATTGAACACAATTAAATTAAGTTGTGACAAAATATTAAACAATTGTGTTACTCTTGCTTATTTTAATTAATTAAATTTAACAAGAGGCAAAAGTTAATTTTTTGAGTGAGGATTAGCGGTGCCACGGTTTAAATTGCTCACGGTTCGGCTTGGATCGCGGTTCGGTACGGTTCGGTATGTGCCGTGTTCATGGAAAAAAGGACTGTCAAATAAAAATGAACAACAACTACAAGCAACAGCACTAATAAATACAATAGAGCAAAGATATTAATACAATAAACAGTGCTTTTCAGGTTTATCAGGTAGGGCTAACATTAGTTTTCAGGGACAGAAATGTAATAAAGTAATCAAATGTGAATTTGACTGTATAAATGAAAGATTAATCCTTATTAAAGTTACAAAAGATATTAAATCCAGAGCTGTGAGTGATTTCCTTGTCTTTTATTGTTTGAATAACATTAAAAACACAGACAACAGGAATATTAGGCTCTGTCACTTTAAGACATAATGCACAGATTGGGAAATTAAAATATAATGAATAATTCATGGAAAATACAATGTTAATGATACATATTCAGGAACTGTATGCAAAATTAATAAGGGAGAATAGATAAATACTTACACTGGAATTGGATTCATTTAATTTTATGATTAGAGAATCTGTGTAAATATCAGCATCATCAATATACCGCATGTCTAAATGATGATGATGTCACAGAATTATGTTTCATTTGTTGTTTTACTGCGCAGTGCACTAATATTGAGTAGTGTTCTCACTCGCACACTTCTGCTCTATAAACACAAATACTCACCAATACTGTATTTGACAGTAAAAACAATGAGCAACATCAGCATGTCATGTGATCTGAATATGTGGTAGACTTAGTTAAGAGGAACAACTTGTGCTGGTTATGTTTGGGATTCATAAAGTTTTGTTTCACATTTTAGTCTTTTGTTTACACTGGACCAACTTAACTGAAACCTAAAATTATATTTATAGTTTGGTTCAAACCTTACATTTGATTATACAATAATAATCAAAAATATTTATTCTCCTAAAAACAAAAACATTCATATAAAATAAAAAGATGATTTATTGTAAATCCATATACTTAACAAATATATTTTCTTTAGACAGAAGGCAAAATGTTAATCAATGAAGATCAATAAAATATAGATTCTTTGCCTTTTTACAACATTAATTTCATCATTAACAAATTAGTATGCGTGGTTCTATGAATATGCAAATGAGCCCCGCCTCCACTCACTCACTCACTCAGAGATCCACTGGTTGACGATCACACGTTGATCTGATTGGTTACAAGGTAGTTTGTGACGTCAGAAACACCAGCGATTTCAAAGCGTGTTTTTGAGACTATCTTTGGTTCACTGCAGTTTTAAGGAGAAAATACTCAGCAATGCTGTCGACTTATGAATTTATACATGGTTTGTCTTAAAGCATATTAAAAACACCACATAGACACATGAATAACTTTGGAAGACCTTTATTGTGGTCTTTTTTAAATCGAATGCAAATAAACAAACAAACCCCACAATACTGTCTCTAGTCAGTATGTGTTCTGCACTGTCAAACCAGAATACTATTCAAACAAAACTGTTAGTTGCTTTAAGACAAACTGAACAAAAACAAAAAAGGTTGAAACCCGACACCATGATTAAAAGTGCAGGTTAAATAATAAAGGAGCGCTTGCTTGACTTCGGTGTGTGTGTGTTTGGACTCTGAGACCCGCAGCGCTGCATCTGTGTGTGAGATCTGTGGCTCGTTTGTCTTGTGTGTGTGTGTGTGTGTGTGTGTGTGTGTGTGTGTGTGTGTGTGTGTGTGTGTGTGTGTGTGTGTGTGTGTGTGTGTGTGTGTGTGTGTGTGTGTGTGTGTGTGTGTGTGAGATCTGAGGCTGACTGCAGGTAAAGCTGTGCCTGCGGTGGTCGGGTGATTTCCGCTCAAGGCAATCCTGCGCTCGCTCCCAGAAGCCCTCGCTCGCCGGCCGCCTCTTCCTCTCTCTCTGTTCCTCAGGCGTTCAGGTTGAAGCGATTGCCCGATCAGAAGGGAAAGCTGTTTGGCAGACGCCCGTAGCCTGAGGACGGGTCAGGAGACGATGGAGGGCTTCAGGAGTGGATCTGACAGGTGAAAGGCCACCGCTGGCTCAATGAGGATTGCTCAGATCTATAAACCATGAAGAGGACGCTTCATGTAGGACTGAGGCTAGGAGAGCGGAGACGAGTGGAAAACAGACCCGATTACCAGTTAAAGGAGTAGTTCGCCACAAAACAAGAGGATGCCACACTAAAACAAATGGTTTTATTGAAATCAACAGCATAATGGGTTTGCACTGACGTGGGAACAGACTCGAAGAGCAGCTGAGTGACAGTAATAGAGGAAACGCCAGTAAAACAAACGATTATCAGTTTGAACTCGATAGTGTTTCTAACAACTTACCAAAGATCCAGTGATGGTGGATATTGACATGCAGCAGGAATCATGTTTCCTGATATTCATATGAGCCTGATTTTGAAATACATAAAGCAAATTTATTTTCAAACTTTTATTAAAAATATGAATGGTTATATATAGAAAGTGAGTAAATTATAATCAGTTGGGTCGACTGCTGTAGAGAGGCTGGAATCGCTGCGTTTTTTACAATTTAAGTATCGACCTGATATGGAAGTAACGGTGCACTATGTGTGCAATTACTAATGAGATGATTATTAGTGAATATGGCTTAATTTTTCAATTAAAGACTGAAGCAAAGCCAAAGCCAACATTCAATCTACAACTTTATCTGAGCTCTTAAAGTGTGTAATGGACCTTTTTCATATTTCTGATGTTCAGCATACGTAAGTCATCTCAGTTCTATAGTGGCGGACGGAAACTACAGCAAATATAATTTTTGCGTGTCAGATTTATGATACTAATAATTGTGGAAACGTCATCACAGTCTGTGAAAAGAGTCTGTGACGTCACTAGTGAAGCTGTGTGTGTGTGTGTGTATGAGTTCTGGTGATGTCATCAGCCGGTCAGCATGATGTCATTCTCCTCCTCGGTCACATGACTTTTACGGCTCAGGTGATTGGCTGAAAACAACCACGATGAAAGATTGTAGCAGACCGCTGTTCTATGATCTCAGAGATGCACGCGCTGAGTAAACCATGAGCGAATCGACTAAAATATTCCTGTAATCTCTGATCTGAGGATTTCCAGCACATTATTTTCTCCACTAAACAGTTCACGGAGCAGGCGTGATGGAATCTGAGAAACGCATTGTTATCAGCACACGGTAATATGTCAGCGATGTCATTTTGATGTACGACATTAACGGAAACTGATTGTTTGCATGATTAACAACGGCCACTTTTGTCCTTTGGCTGAGAATAGAAAACGACACACACACACACACACACACACACACACACACACACACACACACACACACACACACACACACACACACACACACACACACACACACACACACACACACACAGTAGTACATGTGTACATTACATACTCGGCTGGCCACGTCTGGCCGTCGGCGCTCGGCCCGGTCAGAAAGCCGTCCTCATTCTGTCCGCTGCGCAGGACCTGAACACACACACACACACACACACACACACACACACACACACACACACACACACACACACACACACACACACACACACACACACACACACACACACACAGTCACACTGCATCTGCCTGCTGATTAATCACGACCCGCTCCTTCCTCTCCAGCCCTGTGTGTGTTTATCTACAGTAACCCGTCGCCGGTCACGCTTGACCCAAAACTATCAGCGGCGGCCAAGCATAAACACACGAGATGCGTAGTGAAGGAGTGGGGGATCGGGATCAGACTCCCAGCTCCTGTTTTTATTCTCTCCTCCGTCATGAGAAGGGAAACCACTGACCTCGTCTGTCCCCGTCTCCACTAGAGATACACACACCAGCGCTGACAACAAACTGCAGGAAACCATCTCGTCTTGTTTAACCTTTGATTTAAAGTCCCCCTGTGGTGAAAATCCAGCTTTCAATGTTGTTTATATGTCTATGTGGTGTTTTTAATATGCTTTAAGACAAACCATGTGTTAATTCATAAGTCGACAGCATTGCTGTGTATTTTCTCCTTAAAGGTACAATATTTTGAATTTTGTATCAAAATATCCAAAAAACACTTTGTGTACTTTCATTATCCTAAAGGTTTCCAAGAATTTGTAAATTCAGAGAAATTCACAATTTTAAAAAGTGCCCGTCCCTGTTCACTTGTCGCCTGTCAATGACGTAACATCCGCGTTATCCCTGGTTTCCGCTCGTAATGCCATAGCAACCATGGCGACAGACGTGGATAACTGCGTTACTCTAGCGGCGTGCTCACGCTGTTGTTGTTTCGTTCAAACATTATGGGCCATGTCAAGCAGACTTTGAGACAAAAGGAGAACTAAAACGAGGATCAATATCAGCGTGGCGTTTTCGAGATGCCGAAAGCTAGCGTCCGCGGCTAACTTCGACACAACAGAGACAGAAACTCATCTTTGATCACCAAAATTACATATTTAAACGTTTTTTTTTTTCTTGAATGAAGAAAAAATGTCTTCATGCCTTAAAATATCTTGAATGTAACTCGACACCCTTGCCTCATTTAGTATGTGCGGTTCTATGAATATGCAAATGAGCCCCGCCTCCACTCACTCACTCACTCACTCAGAGATCCACTCGTTGACGATCACACGTTGATCTGATTGGTTACAAGGTAGTTTGTGACGTCAGAAACACCAGCGATTTCAAAGCGTGTTTTTGAGACTGTCTTTGGTTCACTGCAGTTTTAAGGAGAAAATACTCAGCAATGCTGTCGACTTATGAATTTACACATGATTTGTCTTAAAGCATATTAAAAACACCACATAGACACATAAACAACTATTTTACAAATAATTATTGGTGTAAGAGCTTTTTAGGTTACATTTTTTCTCATAGAGAGCACACATACCTTTCAATGATTCAGATCTTCTCAGTGAGGGAAAGTGACATCATTTCCTGTATCTTACATAGTTGATAATTTCACCAATTTCAAGGCAAAGTACGGTATGTTAACAGATATTACAAAGATTTATTGACACACATTTTGGTAAGAAAAAATTTTAATGTTGTAGAATTAGGAAAATAAAAACTATTTAGGGATTTTATAAATAAAATAAAACAAATTAAATATTACCAAAAGAAAAGTAAAACAAAATTACACAATGATTCATAATGGGAAAAAATACACTGACTAGTTCGGACAACAAAAAATCAAGATTTTCAGCTATAAGACACTTTATACAGAAAATATTATATTGTTATGGCCTGTAACCTCTCTGTCAGAGAACACAAGACATAAAATTTGATTTGTGTGCAATAACAAACCATTTCTTATCTTGAGATGGTTTGAATGTAATCCAGACATACTACATTCACCATGTTGTCATTATCATGTGACCTACCATTCACAACCATTCACAGAAAAGTGTGAACACTTCAGAATCTCACCGAAAATAGTAGGTGATCCCTGTGCCTCCTGAGATTACTCCCATCCGGGTCACGGCACCAAATATAAGCAAACCTACTCCGAGCCGGATTCGAACCCCGGTCTCTAGCTTGGGAGGCATGTGCGCTAACAAGGACGCTAAAGACCACAGCTGCTAGTGCCTCTTGAGATCAGGGGAGTGAGGGTTACACACACAGAGCTCTTTTTCACCTACTATATAGTAGGGAAGTATGCGATTTCGGACTCAGCCTAACACTGAAAACTAAACAAGGACATTAAACTTACCATAAAGACCTATTTCTTCCTGATTTAATCCATAAAAACTGGTTTTGATTAAAGGGGCAGTATGTGAGACAGCTAGTGGTTTAAATGGGTACTGCAGTCCAAATAAAAACAAATGGAGAGAGTTGTTTTCCTCCTGCTCAGACTCGACACTCACACGGGTTGCCAGATTGAGGTGACGCAACAGGAACGAGCGCAATAGACAACGAAAGCCGAGGAGACTTACACATAACTTGATGAGTTGATTTATTGATTTATGATGAGATAATATCATGTTTTTATATGCTCTCGTTAATAGAGATTTTTAGATGGATACCGAGGCTTTTTAGGTTGTGTGGAATCTGCGACCTCTGACCCAGTTTGTTTGGTCGTTTCCAAGGCTGCAATATGCGGTGTTTCCTGGCAACTGGTATCCCTGCTGAGTGGAGAAACACTATTGGCTGAACTGGCAGTGGGCGGAGTCACACAGACCAAAACAAAAACAGACACTCCCACACGGAACGCACATTTCAAAGTAAAATAACTAGCTGTAGAAGTGTTTTTCAGAAAAACGACTACGCAAACTTAGAATGTTTTCTAAACATCTGCAAACATATTATGGAATTTTTATGCTTAAGTAGAGTCAAAAACTTACATACAGCACCTTTAAATAAATGTATGTGTAATTTGTCATTCCAATGAAACCAGTTCATTTAGATGTTACCATTTTAAGTTACCTTTTTTTTCATTACGCAGTGAAAAGAGGTAAATGAAATGTGCATAAAATTTAATTTCCCTGTTGAATGCCCTGAAATCTTCTGCATATTTACCTCATAATCACAGCTCTAATCCGCATGTAATGGCAGTACACGAGAAACCTGATAAATGTGTTTTAAAAAGCATTAATAAGCACCTGCGAGGAATGGAACTACACTGTAAATATGATGAAAGAGCATATTATGTTCACCTTGACGGATTATCTTCTGAAGAACACGTCAGATCGCGAGTAGATCACGCTGGATGTGGATGTTTATTCATAAGCAGACGAGCTTCAGAAGTCCTCAAAGGCGTTTTAAAGGCACGTTCTGCTGAAGTTTGTGCTTCATGAGTCGGTGAGCAGATGCTCCACCTGCGACAGACACGTCTCTCGCCCAGCAGGTGTGAGCCCTCGGCCGGGACAGCTTGTTGAGCTGTGACCCGTGATCTCTCTCTCACACACACACACACACACGCACACACCTTTGTTCCTGCATCTGTCCAGCACAGGAGTCCTGTGGTGTGATGGACACGACCAAACCCAGCAAACAAAAATAAATGCTAAAAATGTTTTGCTAACATTCCCATTAAGTTATGAAAACAATATTTCTGCAGGTTTCCTGAATGATCAAAACGTCCATTTTAAAAAATAAAACATTTTTATGGGCTGTTTACATGACACTGTTTTCAACTAAAAACGTAAACTTGTTATTCGTTTTGGCCATTCGTTTACATGACAACATCGTTTTGGGTGCCTGAAAACGCAAACCCTTGAAAACGTACCCTTAAAAATATATTTTCATGGATATGTGAAACGTTCCATTGTATCATTCTTCAAACATTATGGGAATGTTCCTTTTGAAAGCACTCTGAAATAAGTAGCTGAATATTCTGAAATAAATTGTTACATTTAAAAACGTTGAACGCCCAACTGAAACATTTCAGAACGTTCCATGAATGATGTATTAATATTGTTTTGAGAACATTATTAACCCAGACAGCAACATAGTGTCGGCCCAAATACGCACGGATTCCACACGGCCCAGATGTGGACCGGATCTGGGCCGACACGATGTTGCTGTCTGCGTAAGACCAGAAAACTTTGAACGAAGATTATATCAGCGTTACTGGAAGAACGTTTGTTCATGACTTTGAGAAAACCTTGCCAGAATGTTCCCTGTTATCTGGGAAACACACTCAATCTTAAGCAAAGCGTGTCTGATAACAGATCCAGTGTTGATATGAATGTTATTGAATATTTCAGCTTCTGCAATGAATTAATTCCACAACGCGAGAGCTTATTAACTCATGATGTGAGCTGCGTGATATTTCCCGATGCACACAGAAATCTAGAATATTTAACATCACTGTGGATTATATGGAAGTAAAATCCAGATTAACCCGACTTTATCAAAGTGTCAAGGAATTTGTGGTGCCGTTAATGAAAGTGAAATATCTGAAATGGTAATACTGATAGACAGCGAATGCAGACATTAATCCAATGAATGCAACAGCCTTTGCCAATAGAGTTTCAATGGATTTCGAGGTTGACAAGGCGGATCAAACAGAGTTAAACTTCTCTGCAGAAGATGAGACTGATGTTAAACTAACCTTCAGCTGAACGTGCGTCACAAATATAAACACACACGAGGATAATGTCCAGCCGCTCATCCTCACAAATAAAGAAGAGGCTCTTATTTTATAATAATGACTGGGCAGCATATTCTTTATTACTTAATTTCTTACCAAATAAATCATTAAATGCATGTGAAATCCCGGCTAACAGGGAAAGTTCTGCACTGTAACATTTTCTAAGCCAGTACAACAACAAAACCAATGTTCCCAAACTTTTTCTAGTTACTCAACTTTTGTAAATAACAGTTACACTGACTGAAATTAAGTTGTCAGTCATACAAAACATGTTTACTCGGGTTAACTTAAGATTCAGTTTTCTGGAGAGGTGCAACTATTCTTTAACAAACCTTTTTAAGTTGAGCCAATTTAAACATTTTTGTTTTGTCAGAACTCAATGTCTGAAGTTGAGTGAACAAAAACAAATTGCTATTGGAAATTGGTACTAAGTAATAATATGTTACGACTGGAAACTACTATAACATTGTCAATGTTCAATGTTAACAAAACATTTATTCAAAACGTTTTCATAAGCAGGTTGAAGGCAAATAAAAATGAACTGTGCCTGAATTACACATATGATGTTTGTCAATTTAAAAGATAATTATGAAAGTCACGAAAGTCACAGTTTGTCATAAAACAGAAGAGTAACATTTAGTTTTACGTGAAAATCGCTCCATGAACTACATCTCTCGTCTCG
The DNA here is from genome assembly GCF_051911475.1 of Siphateles boraxobius. Taxonomy (NCBI): domain Eukaryota; kingdom Metazoa; phylum Chordata; class Actinopteri; order Cypriniformes; family Leuciscidae; genus Siphateles; species Siphateles boraxobius. The sequence continues at coordinate 41,076,119 of NW_027508833.1, read as the reverse complement.
CACTATGTACATCACCGAACTCGTGTGTGTGTGTGCAGTCTGGCACAAAACACACAGGCATGACGGCGTTACGATTATAACGTTAGACTATAGAAAACATGACAGACGTTAGCTTCAGTAAAGTTAGCTTCATTCACTGAGAGAAAAGGTATGACGTCACATGCGCGCCTTTTGGGTTTGTAGTCTTTGTAATTACGTATTTTCACAGTTTTACATCAAACTGCGACTTTCTTGACTTTAAAACGTATATTTTAAATTGACAAACATCATATGTGTAATTCAGGGCACAATTCAAAGGGGATCCAAATATTCGTTGTCTCTCGCCATTGACTACCATAAAATATTTATCCGAAATAAGGTCCCATGGTCCACCGGAAGGGGAGGGACTTAGGCTCTCTATTTGCATATTTCCCATATTAGCATATTTACGCCCTCAGCCATTTGTATACTTTCTGCGAGCAGGTTGCCATGGCAGCACTTTACCTGTCTTGATGACATGCCCCACAGAAGAGAGAGGTGAGCAGTTGCTCATTATAATTTAAAGAGACATGCACCTCATTATCATTTAAAGAGACATGCACCTCATTATCATTTAAAGAGACATGCACCTCATTATCATTTAAAGAGACATGCACCTCATTATCATTTAAAGAGACATGCACCGAAACGGTTCTCTGTGAACAAAGCTGTTTTTGTGGAGGTAAAGAGTGTTGTTTTACACAACCATTGAGGAATTTTAACCAAAGTATGTTACAAATTTTACATGATGACCCTAAAGAATCCCACCAACTCGTGGAAAATGGGCATCCGATGACCCATTTAAATTAATAGTTTACACAAAAATTATAATTCATCATATAATTCATCATTTACTTTTTTCTATCTGGAACTCATATGACTTCCTCTCTTCTGTGGAACACCCACAAAAACACGCAGGTTCATGGCTTCTCTCAAATACGAACACATTTTCTTCAAGTAATGTTGCAGGCTAACATTTTTATAACTTGATTAGAGTGTAAATGATTTTATTGTGTGAGCATAAATTGAATCGAGTGACACGAGAGATGAGGGACGAGCATTCAGGAAACAGACGCTTTGACTCTTTGACTCAGGAATGAAATAAATTGGTCAGGAGGATTTTGCTCATTTAAGTTTCTTCTCATGGTTTTTGGACGGCTTCTCAGAGGCCTTTTGTTTCACACAGAAACCCAAACAGCAGAAACTCTGGGAAGGAGCTTTTTGGACGGCTCCTGCGTCTCATCACTGAAACAGGGGAAATGAATTTATAGTTTCTGCAGATCTGGATCCTGATTGAGCCCTAATTTGGTCTCCTGCTCGCCGCTCGAGTCTTCACTTCCCATGAAAATCTGGCCTAAAGTTGATGAATGCATGAAAAATGAATGAACTGAGACAAGTGAGTCTGGAGGCCAGAGTTAGATGTGAACGGCTGTGTTTGCAGTGAACTGAGCGAGTGCAAGCTCATATATGGATATTATGAACATCAGGCCGTGAAAAAACGGCTGACAGACGGTCTGAGAGCCGTCAAGGAGGAAGAGTTTAGAATAACTACAGTTTTGTGTTCTTGTGCTCACAAAAACTGCATTTATTTGATCCGAAATGCAGTAAAAAGAGAACATTTTTTGAAATATTTTTGCAATGTAAAACAGCTGTTTTCTGTGTGAATATATAGTAAAGTGTAATTTATTCCTGTGATCAAAGCTGAATTTTCAGCATCATTACTCCAGTCTTCAGTGTCACATGATCCTTCAGAAATCACTATAATATGATGATTTGATGCTCAAGAAACATTTATGATTATCATCAGTGTTGGAAACCGTGATACACTACCTTTTAACATTTTGGAATAAAAATAAAGAAATGAATACTTAATTTATCAAGGATGCATTAAATTGATCAAAAGTGACAGTAAACACATTTACGTTACTTAGTGATCATAAGATACTTAGTAATTATTTAGAATTTTTGACCGATAGCATAGATCACCAGTCAAGGTGTGATTAACGCATGTTCAGTCTGAAGCTAACAACACATGGACAGGTTTTGATGACGGAGAAGCGTTGAGGCCTGATGCATTCGTACACAGACTGTCTGGCCGTTCACCGTTTTATGCAAATATCAAGCGAAAAACGCGGGTGACAGCCAATCACTGTGACGTCTGTCTTGAGCGTTTAAAAATATGCAGCTTGTGCCGGAGTATACATCTTTAGTGTATAAGTCATACTGTTTATACATTGGACGCTTTGCAGTTATTATATGTTAAATATTACAGTTTGGATGCATTCATTGTGTGAATGCATTCACTTTGCATATTCATAGAACCCGCATACTAAATAAGGCAAGGGTGTCGAGTTACATTAAAGCTATTTTAAGGCATAAATAATTTATTTTCAAGGAAAAAAACGTTTAAATATGTTATTCTGGTGATCAAAGATTAGTTTTAAGAGATAAAATCATTGACTACATTGAAGTGTTCCCCATATGTTAAATGCATTTTGCTTTAATACGATTTCCCCAAGAAATAAGTGTAACCCCTTTCACCCGGGTCCCACTCGACCCGCTCCGAGCGGGCCTCGAACCCGGGTCTCCGGCATGAGAGTCAGGCGTTCTAACAAGGAGGCTAAAGACTGCAGCCTCTAGCATTGGTCGCCAGAGCGCCTATTGAGATCAGAGGAGTGAGGTTTACTCGCACAGCAACTACTAGCTGGCCTCCATTACATATGCAAGAATGAACCCGCCGTTCTTCATGATTCTCAAGCACTTGAACTTGAGAGCTGAACTCATTTATGTGTGTTTGTATATTCAGAGACGAGTGCATGTGCTTCAGTGACTAAACCTTGATTATTGAAATGTGTCGACGACACAAACGTTTGCATTTCCTGCTGGTATCAAACACAGACTGATCTAGAACAGCACATACTCTCATCAATGAAGCCTTTCTCGATTCCCTCCTAATTCTGAAAGTTTCTGACACTTTTCAAAACCTCATGCATTTTTTATCAGCATCACATATTGTTCTTTTGGTCGGCTGTCTGGCTTTATTTATTTTGTATTTTGCAGGAAAAACTTTTGTTCCCGGTTCACTTGGAGCACAATCGATCGCACAGTATATTGAGAGCTGTCAGTCAACTGTGTCGAGGGTTATGAAACTCATATGACATGAATAAGTCAAAAGGTGTATTGACAGTTATCCTATATGAGTTATGCTGATAGATGCATTTAAATGCAGTAGAAACGCATGCTGGAAACAGCTTTTGTGAAATGATGTGTCTCTGTCTTCACATCCAGCACAGGTTCATGAAAGATTGTGAAATTGTGTCATTAAGATATTCAAGCACTTACTTTGAGGTTTATGAAACAGTTTTTCTCTCCATGTAAACAAACCTCACTGGTTCTCGCATGCCAAGCAAGCATGTTTGAGCTGTTTACCATATTTGATGTGCTTTATGTACGTTCGCTAATGTGTGTGTAATATGTGAATAAAAGCCTTAATCAAACCTGTCCTCATATAAAGCAACCATGCCTCTTTAGAAGACTTGGATTAAACCGCTTGATTCATATTATTTATTTTACCATTTTATCTCTTTTAGTACTTTTTGAAACTTGAAAGTTTTTGTTGCGTTGGTTATAAGTCTGGAGTGACAGAACAGCGAGTAAATGATCACAGAAGTTTCATTTTGTGTGAACTTTCCCTTTAGGGTCTCTGTGCGGTTTATCACCAAAATAAAAGCTCTATAGTTTAACGTTTGACAGCAAAGAAATTTAAAAATATTTGCCTTGTAATTTTACTGTTGTTCTAAATTATTATTATATTTATATTTTATATTGTATTTTATTTTGTTTATGTATTTATATTTATTTATTGTTTATTTAGTTTAATACAACAAAAATAATATTTAAATAATAATTATTATTATTATTATCAAGGGCTGTGCAACGATTAATTGTGATTAATCGAAAATAAAAGTTTTGTTTAAATAATATATGTACTGTATATAATACACACATATGCATGTATGCATGTTAAATAATTATACACAGTACACACACATATATTATGTAAACACAAACTTTTATTTTCGATGGCATTAATCACGATTAATCGGTGCACAGCCCTAGTTATTGCTGCATGCTAAAATCAACTAAAAATACATTTAGATTTAATGAGAAGTCTGCAAATGCAAGTATGCAAGTGGCTGATGAATGTTAAACAGTTAAATGATTTTGTGAAATTATAAAAGTTTAAATGATTTCTGTGGCGTTCTAGAGTTGATACCCACTGAGATGGGTTTGATCCGGGTCACGTCTTCTCAAGATCATGCGTGAAGGTCCGGGTCACATGCGTTCTTCTTCCGGCAGTAATAGCTCAGATCTCTGTCTGCATGCGTGTGAAGGTCCGGGTCACATGCGTTCTTCTTCCGGCAGTAATAGCTCAGATCTTCTGTTCTTCCGTCAGTAATAGCTCAGGTCTCTGTCTGCATGCGTGTGAAGGCCCGGGTCACATGCGTTCTTCTTCCGGCAGTAATAGCTCAGGTCTCTGTCTGCAAGCGTGTGAAGGTCCGGGTCACATGCGTTCTTCTTCCGGCAGTAATAGCTCAGGTCTCTGTCTGCATGCGTGTGAAGGCCCGGGTCACATGCGTTCTTCTTCCGGCAGTAATAGCTCAGGTCTCTGTCTGCATGCGTGTGAAGGTCCGGGTCACATGCGGTCTTCTTCCGGCAGTAATAGCTCAGGTCTCTTTCTGCATGCGTGTGAAGGCCCGGGTCACATGCGTTCTTCTTCCGGCAGTAATAGCTCAGGTCTCTGTCTGCATGCGTGTGAAGGTCCGGGTCACATGCATTCTTCTTCCGGCAGTAATAGCTCAGGTCTCTGTCTGCATGCGTGTGAAGGTCCGGGTCACATGCGTTCTTCTTCCGGCAGTAATAGCTCAGATCTCTGTCTGCATGCGTGTGAAGGTCCGGGTCATATGCGTTCTTCTTCCGGCAGTAATAGCTCAGGTCTCTGTCTGCAAGCGTGTGAAGGTCCGGGTCACATGCGTTCTTCTTCCGGCAGTAATAGCTCAGATCTCTGTCTGCATGCGTGTGAAGGTCCGGGTCATATGCGTTCCTCTTCCGGCAGTAATAGCTCAGGTCTCTGTCTGCATGCGTGTGAAGGTCCGGGTCACATGCGTTCTTCTTCCGGCAGTAATAGCTCAGGTCTCTGTCTGCAAGCGTGTGAAGGTCCGGGTCACATGCGTTCTTCTTCCGGCAGTAATAGCTCAGATCTCTGTCTGCATGCGTGTGAAGGTCCGGGTCACATGCGTTCTTCTTCCGGCAGTAATAGCTCAGATCTCTGTCTGCATGCGTGTGAAGGTCCGGGTCACATGCGTTCTTCTTCCGGCAGTAATAGCTCAGGTCTCTGTCTGCATGCGTGTGAAGGTCCGGGTCACATGCGTTCTTCTTCCGGCAGAAATAGCTCAGGTCTCTGTCTGCATGCGTGTGAAGGTCCGGGTCAAATGCGTTCTTCTTCCGGCAGTAATAGCTCAGGTCTCTGTCTGCATGCGTGTGAAGATCCGGGTCACATGCGTTCTTCTTCCGGCAGTAATAGCTCAGATCTCTGTCTGCATGCGTGTGAAGGTCCGGGTCACATGCGTTCTTCTTCCGGCAGTAATAGCTCAGATCTCTGTCTGCATGCGTGTGAAGATCCGGGTCACATGCGTTCTTCTTCCGGCAGTAATAGCTCAGGTCTCTGTCTGCATGCGTGTGAAGGTCCGGGTCACACGCGTTCTTCTTCCGGCAGTAATAGCTCAGATCTCTGTCTGCATGCGTGTGAAGGTCCGGGTCACATGCGTTCTTCTTCCGGCAGTTATAGCTCAGATTTCTGTCTGCATGCGTGTGAAGGCCCGGGTCACATGCGTTCTTCTTCCGGCAGTTATAGCTCAGATTTCTGTCTGCATGCGTGTGAAGGCCCGGGTCACATGCGTTCTTCTTCCGGCAGTAATAGCTCAGATCTCTGTCTGCATGCGTGTGAAGGTCCGGGTCACATGCGTTCTTCTTCCGGCAGTTATAGCTCAGATTTCTGTCTGCATGCGTGTGAAGGCCCGGGTCACATGCGTTCTTCTTCCGGCAGTAATAGCTCAGATCTCTGTCTGCATGCGTGTGAAGGTCCGGGTCACATGCGTTCTCCTTCCGGCAGTAATAGCTCAGATCTCTGTCTGCATGCGTGTGAAGGTCCGGGTCACATGCGTTCTTCTTCCGGCAGTAATAGCTCAGATCTCTGTCTGCATGCGTGTGAAGGTCCGGGTCACATGCGTTCTCCTTCCGGCAGTAATAGCTCAGATCTCTGTCTGCAAGCGTGTGAAGGTCCGGGTCACATGCGTTCTTCTTCCGGCAGTAATAGCTCAGATCTCTGTCTGCATGCGTGTGAAGGTCCGGGTCACATGCGTTCCTCTTCCGGCAGTAATAGCTCAGATCTCTGTCTGCATGCGTGTGAAGGTCCGGGTCACATGCGTTCTTCTTCCGGCAGTAATAGCTCAGGTCTCTGTCTGCATGCGTGTGAAGGTCCGGGTCATATGCGTTCTTCTTCCGGCAGTAATAGCTCAGGTCTCTGTCTGCAAGCGTGTGAAGGTCCGGGTCACATGCGTTCTTCTTCCGGCAGTAATAGCTCAGGTCAGAGGTTCCGGTGTTTGTCTGACAGCCTTTAGACCCTGCGCTCGGGGAACAGATGTTGGAGGAGCCGGTGTGATTATCTTCATGTGATGACAGCAGAGGCCAGTCTCTGGTAATTACACACCGTCCCCTGAGAGAGAGATGACATGAGGATCACACACTCTCTCTCAGGAGCACAGGGGCGTAATTAAAACCCCCAGAAACAGTTGTTAATAGGCCAGAAGATAAAGGTAGCAGCAGCAGGAGGGGTTGTAGAGGAGATGCCTTTCTTCTCCTTCTGTGCCTTCAGATCCACAAGACACACAAGATCTCACACGCCTATAGCAGAACACTCAGGGTTTTAGTGGACAGTTGCGCTAAACAGAGCACTTGGAAATATCAGGGACTTTTTTTTAAATGAGGCTTTACATTGCAAATAAATAAATGCCTTTTTGTCTTGTTTTCCATTACACATATCTAAACATCCTTAAAGGGGTCATGAAATGCAGTTTCAGATTGTTATATTATGTTTCTTGAGGTTAGGGTAACACTTTATAATAACTGCATGCTATGAATCATTAGTTAAGCATTAGTAAACAGTTAATTCCTAATTTATAAAGCATTAGTAGACATTAGTAAGCAGTTTATAAATACAGCTATTTATTAAAAAAATCTTGATTTATAAACATATCTATAATGTGTTTAATAACTTGTATGTTCATACTTTATTAAGGATCAATTTATAATTCTTAAATTTGGTATTACATTATTTACAAACCAGTTATTTAAGAGTTGTTAGTAGTTCATAAGATAAAATTAATAAAAAAATATATTTTTTAATTATTAAATGAACATTTATACTTCTTATTATTTATGCTAGGAGGCATACAAAGTCCTTATTTTAGATGAGCTCACAAAAATAGAAGTTGCCAAGATGTTCATGAAGTGGTTGCTAGGGTGTGCGTTTTGAATGATTTCCATGGTGGTTGCTAAGTGGTTGTTATGAGTGGTTACTAGGCAGTTGCTATGGTGTTCTGAGTTGTTACTAGGCAGTTGCTAGGGTGTTCTGGGTGGTTGCCAGGGTATTGCCAGGGTCTCATGAGTCATTGCTAGGATGTCCTGAGAGATTGCTAGTGCATTGCTAGGTGTGTGCTTGGATGTTCAGAGTGGTTCCCAGGGTGTTTCCATGGTGTTGCTAGGCAGTTGCTAGGATGTTTTGACTGGTTGCTAGGGTGTTATTAGGGTGTTCTGAATAGTTGCTAGGGTGTTGCTAGGGAATTATGAGTGGTTTCTAGGTGTTTTCGTCCTGTCTGGTGTTCAAGAGTCCTGCACACATGTGTCTCTGTGGGTTCTTCTGCTCTGTAGATGTGTCTCGGGTTCCTTCTTCAATGTTCGTCTGTAGAAATTTTTTCCAAATGTTTATTCATCTAACAGATGAAAATGATGCGTCTGATCACTGAGTAAAGTAGCAGCACAAACACACACTTTAACACTGTGCTAGAGGTCTGATCACATTACTAGTGAGCACTGCTACTAGTCTTTTTCAAATAATCCTTGCTATTTAAAAGCATAGGTAAGAGGGCGTTCAGGGCACAGAATGTGACTGATTTCTTCAGGATGAGCGGGAATGGCCTGACAGAGAGTGTGTGTAAGTGTGTGTGTCACGCTGGCTGTCTAATTACCGCTGGAGTCACATGAGTGTGTAGCGAGGCCGATCTTAGCACAGATAATACTAACTTCAGCAGTAAGTGCTGCCTTCCGTCCCGCTGAGAATCACACACGCTGAGCCTGACACACAATACACACCCAGATAAATGAAGGGGTCTTGGCAGGACATATTTTTAGCATTAACTCGCTGACCCAAAAAAATGATGTCCACAAAATGAAACCCCACGGGACACTCGGGGAGGAGGATCCATTTCCTTTCGTTTTTCCTGTACGAATCAAAGAAAGAGCCCTAATTATCAATGACCGTTCTCTAAAGACAGGGACGCTGGTGCATGTGTGTGTGTGTGTGTGTGTGTGTGTGTGTGTGTGAGTTCCCCATCAGCTGCTGCCAATCCTCTGGGAAAGAGTGAGTTTCATCGGCCATGAGTAATGAAGCGGGCGTCCAATAGATCCCGTACTGTTTTTAAAAATAGCAGATGATACAGAATTCATGATGCACCCCACACACGTTTCTATTCATCAAATAATCCTAAAAAATAAAATGTCATTGTTTCCAGAAATTAACTTTTAATCATAAATGTTTCTTGAGCATCAGATCATCATATTATAGTGATTTCTGCAGGATCATGTGACACTGAAGACTGGAGTAATGATGCTGAAAATTCAGCTTTGATCACAGGAATAAATTACACTTTACTATATATTCACACAGAAAACTTCATTATAATATTTAACAATATTACTGTTTTTCTTGTATTTTAAATCAAACAAACGCAGCCTTAGTGAGCAGAAGACACTTCGTTTAAAAGCATCTTACCGATCTAAAACTTTTGAACAGCAGTGTATATTCACAGATAACAGCTGTTTTACAGTGTAACATTTTTTCTCAGTTACTGTATTTTTAATCATGCTAATCCTGAGCTGAAGAGATTTCTTTCAAAAATATATAAAAAATTGTTCTCCCTCAAACTTCTGACTGGTAGTAAACATGAGCCGTAGATCCAGCATGGTCAGATTGTGTGTTTGTCCCTAAAGCTGTCGAGCTTCTCTTCTCTCGTTCTGCATCTCCTCTGTTTCATGACTTATTTACTCTTGCGTGAGGTGTACATATTTCATGTGGGAGACGGACAGTTTTCCCAGATTCTAATGAGAGCCTGTGGAGCGAGACGTTTGATGCAATCGCATCTGAGTCTCTAAAGGGTCACGGGTCAAGGATGCAGAGATTCTGAGGGTCAACCGGTCAGAAGCGGGTCAGAACCCACAGCACACGTGTGTATCGGGTCAGGGATACAGACAGCGGATCAAACTCTGACAGCACAACCTCTCAGCCTTCACTCACACTCACACACACACACACGCACGCACGCACGCACGCACGCACGCACGCACGGACGGACACACACAAACTCACAGTCACACTCACACACGTACGCACAAACACACACACTCACACTCACACACACACACACACACGCATGCACGCACGGACACACACACACAAACTCACACACACGCACGCACACACGCACACACGCACTCACACACACACACACGCACGCACACACACACGCACGCACGCACAAACACACACACACACACACACGCACGCACAAACACACACACACACACGCACAAACACACACACTCACACACAGTTTTATTTAACTCAACTATTTTTTTAAGTTACTACATGACTGGCTTAAAATGAACACAATATAGCTTGTAGATTAAAAATCAGACACATAATAACTAGAGGCAACAATAAAAAGGTGATAATTGTTCAAAAGGTGAACAATTATCAATAAGCAATTTAATAAACGTTTAATTACTCTTCATTAAACGTATTCATAAATGTTCATTTTTAAAAACTTATTTTAAGCAATACAAGCATTTTTAAACAATAGTTGGGTTAAATAAAACTACCCAGCAGGTTTGGCAAGCATTTAACCCAAGCGCTGAGTTAAAATAACCCATTCACTGGGTTTGTCCATTTTCAACCCAACTGTTTTAACCCAGCATTTTTTAGAGTGCAACTTTAAGCGTATAGTGTACTTCTGTGTGCTAAATCAAAAGAACTTCAAGTATACTTAGTATACGTGTAGGGACTAATTACATGCTTGATTAGTGATATTAAAGTGTACTTTATTACTTTATCAAGTAAATTACAAACTCATTTCGAGTGTCTTCGAAACATACAAGCCATATACCATGAGTGTATTACATTTGAGTAAAAAGTATATTAAAATGTATTTTTAGAAAATATACTAAAGTATAATTACTTTAAAGTGTGTTATAAGTGAAAATAGTTAAAAGCATGATGCTAATTTACTTAAAGATAGTACAATTAGTACATTTGCAGTGCACTGTTGAAAAAGGAATATATTTCAAATACACTAAAGTCCCCGCCCGTGTATTAAGACACTCAGAGATATTGCTCTTGATGTGAGGTGTCTAGCTCAATCGCCCTTCTTTTGTTCTGGCTAATTTTGTGGAATCGATACGAGCTTCCCCTGGAGCCGACACTGGCTGCATAATCAATATGAATAATAACTGATAAGCGTTCTGTGATGTGTCGATCTCCGCGTGGAGATCCATGTAGAATGAGGCTAATTGGCTGAGGTTGTGGGGGTGAGGGTTAACAGGACCGGGGCCCCTGAGGGCCGGATGAAGGATTGCCCCTGAGGGCCCTCGAGAGCCAGAGGAGTGTGTGGAGAAGGCAGTGAATGTGTTTGAGGCACAGGGGGATCGGACAACGTTTCAATCTGAGTGTGTCATGTGATGCTCAAGGCTGAAGCTGCCACTGGGGCGTTTCCAGTGTAATTGTATATTTAAGTACTGAGTAATATTAAGCAACTACATGCATTTACTATAGGGTTAGGGTTTGGTTGAGGGTTAGTTACATGTAACTATGCATGATTTACTGTTATTACTACGGTAAGTACATGTAACATATATAAAAAGGACAGTGTAAAATAAAGTGTTTCCCAGCGCTGTACTCGTTCTTCACTATCACAGTGCGACACATCGGTGAAGAAATCAACTAGCGAGTCACGAATGTTTCCCGAAAAAATACTGTCGCAAATTGGTCGTTCAACCACGTTGGTTAATGATGTCACGCAGGTTATGGAGTAATAACTACTGTTAAAGAATCTGTGTGAGATGGAGTTAATGCTAGAATTATGCTATAAATTATGGATATGGCGTCTGATGACTATTTCTCATTTTTCTCAGTTATTTTGCTTTATTTCCAGATTCACTCATAGACTCGTTCTTACGCACTAGATCACGCTCACACATGCACACTCTTCAAAAACTACGCTTTAAATCTCTCGACAAACTAAAAGACGTAAATGACATTTGTGTCACAGTCACCACCTCCTTCACTACATTTCCCATCATCCTCTCTGGCCTTCACCTGCATGCACTTCCCAATCACAGACCGCTGTCCCCTGCACATCACCTCCTCATCACAGGCAGAATAAAAACTCGTTTTACCCTAATGTGTGTGAAACCTGGAGAACTTTATCTCCCGTCTCTTCTCCTACGTGTCCTGTGCTCTCCTCTCTCTAGTGTTGCCCGTTTACCTGTTTGTCTGCATCACTTGTTCTTCTGTCTCCGGGTCCTCAGTTCCGTAACAATTTGTATGTATTCTAAATAAAAGATATAGATTGCACTGAATGTCACCTTTCTTATTCTGCTCAAGATCAGGATTTATTGAGTCACATGTCATGAACGAGAAACGTCTCGGTTACGTATGTAACCCTAGTTCCCTGATAGGGAACGAGACGCTGCGTCAAACGCTGCGGGAACGCCCCTGCGTTGTGCGTCATGAAGCACGTATGGAATCAGCCCAATGGAGAGATGAAACGTCATAGGCGGGTGACGTCATCGACCAGGAAACTATAAAGCACCCCAAAAACACAAGCGCATTAGCTTCTGATAGGCTTGAAGGAAGCGCTAACGGGAGTGCCGGGAGTATGGCGGAGCGACGCAGCGTCTCGTTCCCTATCAGGGAACTAGGGTTACATACGTAACCGAGACGTTCCCTTTCAAGGGAACTTCGAGCTGCGTCAAACGCTGCGGGAACGCGAATACCCACGTCGCCATAGGACCAAATGACCGTCATGTGAGACTAGCGCACAGAGGACGAGAGCACCTGTGCCCCAGGGGTAGAGCTTAAGTCTAGGTCATAGAACTTAATAAAAGTATGCGGTGAAGACCATCCAGCCGCATCACAAACATCACTCAGGGAAACCCCCGACAAAAGAGCTTTAGAAGCAGCCATACTCCTGGTAGAGTGAGCTCGGACAACCAAAGGTGAAGGCTGGCCAGCCGACTCATAAGCAAGTGAGATAGCCTCAACCACCCACTTGCTCATTCTCTGTTTAGACGCCGGACACCCTTTCCTGGGTGGCCCGAAACATACAAAAAGTTGTTCTGATTTCCTCCACAGGGCAGCTCTGTGGACATAAGCGTCTAATGCCCTAACAGGGCAGAGTGAATTAAGTTTCTCCTGGTCCGATGACATAAATGGAGGAGGACAGAAAGCCTGCAGAACCGTAGGTCTAACAATATTAGTAGGAACCTTAGGAACGTAACCTGGTCTAGGATGCAGAAAAGCTTTAACCATGCCAGGTGCAAATTCCAGGCACGAGGGTGAAACCGACAGAGCCTGCAAATCTCCGATTCTTTTTAGTGAAGAGATAGCAAGCAAAAAGATAGTCTTAAAAGTGAGAAACTTCTCGGGAACTTCTTCGATAGGTTCAAAAGGAGCTAGGGAAAGACCTTCTAATACAATGGCCAGATCCCAAGTCGGCACCCTCGTACGAACTGCTGGCCTCAGCCTCAAAGTGCCACGGAGGAAACGAGTTATAAGCGGGTGTCTCCCAAGAGAAACTCCACTGAAAGGGACGTGGTAAGCAGCTAGTGCCGCCACATACACCTTTAGTGTGGAGGGGGATAACCCTGTGGAGAAGCGCTCCTGCAGGAATTCCAGCACTGCACCCACTGGGCAGTTAACTGGGTCCTGCAGGTGTTCTCCACACCAAGAAGTGAAAAGTTTCCACTTCAAGGCATAAAGCTTCCTCGTGGATGGAGCTCTGGAGTTAAGAATGGTCTCAACAACCTCGGCTGAGAGACCGGAGTCTATGAGCTGGGCCCCCTCAGAGGCCAAGCCCACAGTTTCCACAATTCTGGGCGGGGGTGAAGTATCGTGCCCCCCGCCTGGGAGAGTAGATCCCTCCTGACCGGGAGCTCCAAAGGAGAACCGTCCAGGAGAGAAATCAGGTCCGCAAACCATACTCGGGCCGGCCAGAACGGGGCTACTAGTAGTAGACTGACCCCGTCCCGGCGGACCCTCTCCAGAACTCCTGGTAACAGAGCAATCGGGGGAAAGGCGTACAGACGTGACCTCGGCCACGGCTGCACCATAGCATCCAACCCCAGGGGGGCTGGAAGAGTGATGGAGAACCACCGATGACAATGAGTGGTCTCCTTGGAAGCGAATAGGTCCACCTCGGCGCGACCGAAACTCAACCAAAGGAGCTCCACCACCTCGGGGTGGAGTCTCCATTCCCCTGGCCTCGGCCCCTGCCTCGACAGGGAGTCTGCTACCACATTCAAATACCCAGGGAGATACATTGCTCTCAGAGATAGTAGCTTCCCTTGGGACCACAGGAGGATCTGACGGGCCAACTTGTAAAGCCGGCGAGACCGCAGGCCCCCCTGATGATTTATATAAGAGACCACCGACGTGTTGTCTGATTGAACTAACACATGATGGCCTCTCAGGTCTGTTAGGAAGTGTTTCAGAGCCTGAAACACAGCCAACATCTCTAGACAATTTATGTGCCACGAAAGATGATGATCCTGCCACAGACCTTGGGCTGGGCGACCACTCATGACCGCCCCCCACCCTGTGAGGGAAGCATCCGTCGTTAGCGTTATGCGACGACAAAGAGCCCCCAGCACAGGACCTTTGGATAGGAACCAAGTTTCTCTCCACATGACCAGAGCACGAAGGCAGCGCTGCGTGACTTTGAACGTGCGGAGCGGATTTCCCCTCGGGGAGAATCCCTTGGTCCTGAGCCACCACTGTAGCGGTCTCATGTACAACAGGCCGCAAGGTATAACGTTGGACGCTGCTGCCATCAGACCCAACAGTCTCTGAAACTGCTTGACAGTGAGTAGCTGGCCTAGCTTCACTTGTTTCACAGCTGAGAGAATCGAAGCGATGCGGGTCGGAGAGAGTCGCGCCCGCATCGATACCGAATCCCAAACGACACCCAGAAAAGTGGTCTTCTGGGAAGGAGATAATACACTTTTCTTTGCGTTCAGCCTCAACCCCAACTTTCTGATATGAGCGAGGACGACATCTCGATGCCGAACCGCCATCTGCTCGGTCTGAGCTAAAATCAACCAATCGTCGATGTAATTGAGAATACGAATGCCCTGAAGCCTCAGAGGCACTAGTGCTGCATCCATGCATTTCGTGAAAGTGCGGGGAGATAAAGCTAGGCCAAACGGAAGAACCCTGTACTGGTACGCCTCGCCCCCGAAGGCGAACCTCAGGAACTTCCTGTGTTGTGGAAGGATGGACACATGGAAGTATGCGTCCTTCAGATCTATCGTGACAAACCAGTCCTCGGACCTGATTTGAGACACGATCTGCTTGATAGTGAGCATCTTGAATTTTAGCTTCCCTACCGAGCGATTCAATATGCGCAGGTCTAAAATTGGACGCAACCCCCCATCCTTCTTTGGAACGATGAAATATCGGCTGTAATAACCTGACTCCAAACTGGGAGGAGGAACCCGTTCTATAGCCTTTTTTTGAAGGAGCGTTTTCACCTCTTGTTCCAATACCAGAGCCTGCTCGGGGCCCACCACTGTGTGCAGAACCCCTCTGAATTTTGGTGGACGACACCTGAACTGGATAGCATAACCCTTTTCTACTGTCTGCAGGACCCAATGAGATATTTTTGGAAGGCTTTTCCACTCTGCCAGAAATTCTACTAAGGGTACCAGCCTCTCGAGACTGGCCTCTGGTGTAACTTGAGCAGCAGACGCAGCGCCCTGTAACGGCGCACCGGCAGGGAACAACTGGTCTGACCGCTCTGAGACCCTCCTCAGAGGGAGCGAGCGTCCCTCGGGAAAGCGCTCGCTGGGATCGTCTGTGCCCCGGCATAAAGGCGGGGTTGGCAGAACGAGCCCCTGAGGGCACCGAGGAGGAATGGGCACCGTAAAAAGAGGTGAACACCTTTCCGCCTCGGTGGGGACCACCCTCAGCATCCTGAACGGCTTGGCGTCAGGACTTCTTCTTAGCCGAAGCCTTCTTAGCCAATATAACTGTCCTCAGATCAGTTCTACTGGGTGAAGGCTTCGGCTGAGAGTGTCGCGGCTGAGCCCACTGTCCAGCAGGGGGAGCACGAGACGCGACACTCTGCCTCTGCTGCGCTCTATGTGATGAGCTCGAAGACGGCCGGGGCTGCTCCCGCCCAGCAGCCCCAGGGACATGAACTTTAAGGGGAAGAAACTTTTTAAAAGCTGCAGTTTGTTTCTTTTCTTCTTGGAATTTATCGATAACTGAATTCACAGCATCACCAAACAACCCCATGGGAGAAAGAGGAGCATCTAAAAGAAAAGCTTTTTCTCTCTCTTTAATATTAGTCTGATTTAACCACAAATGTCTTTCTGCGGCCACCAGAGCTGCCATAGAACGACCCATTAATTTGGCCGATTCTCTGGTGGCACGCAGGGATAAATCAGCAGCCTGACGCAGTTCGCGAACTACGTCAGTACTGACCTCCTCACTCTCACTCATGTCCCTTAGCAGATCAGCCTGGTATGCCTGCAAGATTGACATAGTATGCAGACATGACACAGCCTGACCTGCTGCCGAATATGCTTTACCCACAAAAGCCGAAGTGTTTCTTAAAGGCTTGGTGGGTAATGCCGGTGCCTTAAAAGATGATGCTGCTTCGGGGGAGAGATGGCTCGCAAGCGTCTCTTCCACACGAGGCAAAGCACCATAACCATGAGCCTTGGCTCCCATAATATTAGCGTATGTTGAAGTCTGGGGACTAAACACTCTATATGACACCGGTTTTCTCCATGATTTCGACACCTCGGTGTGGAGATCATGGAAAAACGGCAGGCACCGGCGTGGAGACTGCACACGTGACGGCAAAAATCTCTCATCCAACTTTGATTTAGAAACAGACTCCTGTCTAGTCACTGGCCATTCAATATTAAGTTTTTCAACAGCTCTTGTTAACACCTCCATAAGCTCATCACTCTCAGGAGTGTGGGGTGGCGAATCCTCCACATCTCCCTCAACACTAACAACATCAAGTTCCTCAGAACTGGATAGCTGCAGCATTGGTGCCTCAGCCCGAGCGGAAGAAACCGCAGCGCGTGCTTCCGAACCCGGGACTGAGGCACTGGATCTCACAGGTGAAGGGAGAGATAAGGCAGAGCCCGTCTCAAACCCCGCTGTGAGATCCATCTGCGATCCCCACGATAAGCGCCGCCGCTCTGCCTCGGCAGAAGCGGGACCCGAACCGCGGGGAGCGCGCACCGAACCGCTCTCCTCAAAGAGCGATCGGCGGGAGCGGAGCGTCCTTAACGGCAAACGCTCGCAATGCTCACAGTCTGCTCCCTCGAGAGCAAACTGGGCATGCTGAACTCCCAAACAAACAACACAAAGATCATGTGTATCCCCGCTCGTTAAATAACGCGAGCAGGGAGGAACACACTTTCTAAACTGCTGTTCGTCCGCCATAATCTCTCAATATATATATATATAGGGATAAATTGTTTGTGTGGTGCAGGGTATGTAAGACAGACAATATCACACAGGGACAGATTCACATGTAGCGCGACTGAAAGCACAGAAGCTAATGCGCTTGTGTTTTTGGGGTGCTTTATAGTTTCCTGGTCGATGACGTCACCCGCCTATGACGTTTCATCTCTCCATTGGGCTGATTCCATACGTGCTTCATGACGCACAACGCAGGGGTGTTCCCGCAGCGTTTGACGCAGCTCGAAGTTCCCTTGAAAGGGAACTCTTCTTCTAACCGCAGTTCGAGATCTATCGCTCACACAGCTCACACGATCTGAAACACAGACTTGTTAAACTATGATGATAACGACAGAACTTGCGATTATAGTTGGCTAACGATGCTTTCGGGAAACACAGCCCAGCCCGAATGTGATACACACATTTCAAAATAGTTCCTGAAAACTCTCCAGAAATCATCTCAGAAAACTAAACTCTAAATAGTTACTTATGCGCAAATTATCTTGAATGGTAAACAGCATCTCATGACCTCAAGAGCAGTATTGCTTTTATTAAAGGTGCAGTGTGTGATTTATAGCGGCATCTTGTGGTGAGGTTATGAATTGCAACTAACAAAAGTTACGGTGGCCGACAGGAAGTGATGTCATCGTCTGAGACAGCAGAGAGTAGCAGTTCAGCAATGAGGTTTCTTTACAAGGATAAATTAAGAAATTATGTTTACTTAATTATTCAGTAAAACAATATGCGAATATTATGGTTACTTGTTCATCATCGTGTCAGTGTTTTATTCGCTGAACTAAGCTTGCTTCCTTGCACGAAGAGCAACATAGTAACGAAACGCGTTTGTCCGTTTAGGGCCACTGTAGAAACGTGACGACACAATACGTCGACCTCCATAGAAGGTGGCGCCCGCAGTTATGGAGATATAAATGTCTCATTCTAAGGTAGTGAAAACATAACGGTTCATTATGCAAGGTCTTTATACAACACTGAACACATAGTTATGGATCTTATATTGCATTTCTGTCAATAGATCCTCAGAAATATTACACAATGCACCTTTAAGTCTGATACTAAAATGATGATAATTCAGCTTTGATCACAGGAATAAATCAGCGAATCAGAAGACAGCATTAAAATAATGATGTGCATTTTCGTCCTCTGGAAGTTCAGAAAGCTGATGGTGTATCTCAGATCTGTGTTCGCACTAGAGATTCACCCTAACACGCACTGTGACGTGTTATTAGCCGTGCTTTTACTACCGAGTCACAGTTGTGTTCCTAAAGCGCTATGGCATGTTGTACAGGTGTTGACATGATGAAGAATGGCTCTGGGTCGAGCACATGCGAACCCTTTAGGGGAGTAATTAACAACACACAGAAGCTTTACACCCCCAGCGGTGACCACACACACACACACACACACACACACTGACGAATCGGGACACTTGTAAACAGACAGGCTTTAGCCCTCGTGACCAGGACACTTAAAGATGCGCCTGAAACGGGCAACAGATGACCTTTCAGAAAGCATGGCACGAGCCTAACTCTGTATTTATAGAAGAGGTTACATGCAACGCCACTGCTCATTACCAGCAGACTCGCGGCTGAAGCTCATTACCAGCAGGGTCACGAAGGCCTTCACTGCGCTCTCGGTCCAGCGCACAAGCGTTTGTTCTGAGGGAGAATTACAAAACATGCAATTTAGCATTAACATTTCTAGTAGTGCTGGGCAAAATTTATTTAGGATGTGATTAATCGTTGCCCAGTTATTGATGTGCAACAATTAATCACGATTAATCGCATCCAAAATATAAGTTTGAGTTTACATAATATATGTGTGTGTACTGTGGATAATTATTTTGTATATATAAAAACACATATGTATGTATACATTTAAGAAAAATGTGTTATTTATATATTTAAAATATTTATATATAATAAAAAGCATATATAAATATATATACAGTATATACATGCAAATATTTCTTAAATATATATACATGGATATAAATCACACATTTAGTCGACTGTCGCCTTTAGCTTGACCAGTTCGGGCTTAAATGAATTAACATTCAGTAAGATGTTGGATTAAACTTCACTGATAGAAAGAGAAGCAAACCTGATGTGAATAGCTCTCAATAAGGACACTATTGTCTTTTAGAGCTGATTAACAGCAAATTTCAGTTGAAATCAGTTCAGTGTTGATTCAGTTTCGTTCAATAACTGCGTAAAGTTCATCAGTTGAAACGAGTTCAATTCATCTATAAAGCAGCAATATACAGTCAAAGCAACATTTATTCACACACCTTCAACATTTCTCACATTATCACAGTTTATTCGCTATAGTTCAGAAAATAATAATAAACATGAGCAGAACTCAGAGTTATCAGATCAGTGGATATTTCACAGGTTTTGTCCGTCCTTCTGTTAGACTCTCACACATGAATTATGTTGAATATCTGTCAGCTGTTAAATTTAACTACACAATTAGATAATACCAGTTTAGCTCAACCAGTTACCAAGCAATGCTTCATGTTGTTCAGTCTGTGGTGTAAAAAGCTGCATTAGTTATTAAAGAAAAAACACTTCAGCAAAACATGATCAGCTCAAAGTGTCCCAATCATTTTTATAATATTTACTGGTAGTCGCTGTATGAAGAGTTTTTGGGTATAATATGTCACAGTTTACTTTATTTTGCTCTCCTCACTTACATAAATGAGCTATAGTGTCCTGCACACACTAAATTATATCTGGTGCTGAATAATTTTTGGTTTGTCTGTATGTCATCGTCCAGCTCAGTTTTGTCAATCTCTGGTGGTCTTCTCCTTCAAAAAATACCTTATGTGTTTATGCGATACTCTAATGTGTGTTTGAGATGTCTCCATTGGACATTGCAGGTATGCTGGCAGCAGAAGTGTGCTGGTGTCCTCCGGAGTCGTGACTGATGACCGTGAAGGTGTTCGGCACACCGGTGTTCTCCCTCCAGCTCTTCACAGCGTCTGTAAGTCACGCAGGACAGCCGGAGCTGACCCGGAGTCATCGCAGGGAATGTCAAACCAAAGACAAACGCTGGAACAACAATAACTGTGCAATAGGGCTGAAACAATATATCGCAATACAAAAATGCATCAATATGTATCGTTGATAGTGACAATATGTATTGTGTATAATTCATCCAAAATTAACATTTCTGTGTGAGAAAAAAGTTTTCATTGTTTTTGTGTCAGTTCTACATTAAACTGCTATATATAATGTTGAATATAATGTATAATAATGCAGTGGGGGAATATGTGTGTGTTCTGATAATGCCAAATGTCTGATATTACCAGTAAAAGTGTCCTACATTATTTTAAATATATCTAGTCAGTGACAGAGATCAAGCATATTCATCTACAATAATTCAATATTTTCATCTTCAGAATCATGAATATTGTTATTCTGGTGTCTCTATTGTCCTGTGCATTGGGTTTCAGCACCAAGTCCAAGCCTGTTCATTTACACACACAATGTAGAATCAAATTTAGCATTTTAATCATTATTTGTTAATCTTTTATCATACGTATGGATTATCGCAATAATATGGTATTGTGAGTTCAGTGTCGTGAGTTCAGTGTCGTGAACCCCCCCAAAAAAAAACCCAGTAGGATTTTTCTAGGATTTTTGGCTTTTGGATTATTGCAGAAAAGCTCTATCAGCAGCAAAAGTTTATGATTGTTACACATGTTGTTTATCATGATAATTAAATTAAATTATGGAGTGCAGCAAGGCTCTGTGTTCGGCCCTCTGTTGTTCTCAATATATATGCTGCCACTTGGTAATATTAAAATAAAACATGAAATTAGTTTCCACTGTTATGCTGATGATTCTCAGTTATATATTTCATCACGACCAGAGGAATTCTCTAAATAATCTAAGTTGGCAGAGTGTGTTAAAGATATAAAATATTGGATGACCTGTAATATTCTTCTATAAATTAATTTGAGCCTGATGTATTACTTACTGGACCTGAAACCTGTACACAGAATCTCTTAGAATATAATTTAGGAGGATGTTCTGTAACTTCATCCTCTACAGTTTAAGACCTGGGAGTTAAATTAGACATCAACTTGCCTTTCAATAATCATATTTCATATGTTACAAAAACATCCCTTTTCCACCTCAGAAACATCGCTAAGCTCTGGAACATGTTTTCTGTTTCTGATGCAGAAAAGCTAGTTCATGCTTTCATGACCTCTAGACTAGATTACTGTAATGCATTACTAGCTGGTTGTCCTTCATCCTCGATAAACAAGCTACAATTAGTCCAAAATGCAGCCTCTAGATTCTTACTAGATTTAGAAAATATGATCATATAACACAAATTTAATCATCTCTACACTGGTTACCAATTAAGTTGGGATACTGATAAATGTGATGTGAATGGAATTGAACGATACATTCTCACTGGCATTGGGCTTGAAAACCCTTCTAACAGGAACCTTTTTCAGAAGTGCATCTGGTGACCAAGAGCAGCTCTTGTGTTTTTCAGCCGTCTCTGCTAGAAAATGAAATCCAGAGCGTTCCTGATCAAAGCGGCCTGGAATGATGACATCACTCATGTCCCGAGTGGAGCGGTAACCCAATCTGAGCCGCATCCCAGTGGACCTTTTGTGGGATTTGTGGGATTGATGCCGCATTGAGCACGAAGAACAAATCATTCCTGGACAGGTGTCAAACGCAATGATTTTATCTGCGCCGGCGAGGGACTTCTTGTATTCAAAATATTTCTCCTTTAAACCAGCTATATTTGCTGATAAATTGGATAGTTTGTCACAGTAGGATGTGTTTGGTATCGATTGCTCCTCGTTTTCTGGCACCTGTCGGCGAGCTGTCAGGTGAGATGACATTACACCAGCTCCTGACAGTCCAGGATAATGACCACTGATGGAAGAGGAGCTCCGGCGATTAGCAGACGCTCTGGAGGAAAAATGTCTGACCTTTGACCTCAGACAGAGATGTATTTCTGAGCGGGTCACGGAGGAGAATATACAGTCAAGCCAAAATTTATTCAGACACCTTCAACATTTCTCACATTATTCGCTATAGTTCAGAAAATGGTAATAAATATGAGCAGAACTCAGAGTTATCAGATCAGTGGATATTTCACAGGTTTTGTCCGTCCTTCTGTTAGACTCTCACACATGAATTATGTTGAATATCTGTCAGCTGTTAAATTTAACTACACAATTAGATAATACCAGTTTAGCTCAACCAGTTACCAAGCAATGCTTGATGTTGTTCAGTCTGTGGTGTAAAAAGCTGCATTAGTTATTAAAGAAAAAACACTTCAGCAAAACATGATCAGCTCAAAGTGTCCCAATCATTTTTATAATATTTACTGGTAGTCGCTGTATGAAGAGTTTTTGGGTATAATATGTCACAGTTTACTTTATTTTGCTCTCTTCACTTACAGAAATGAACTATAGTGTCCTGCACACACTAGTAAAAATTTCAAAAATGATTTCTTGTGTCTGAATAATCTTTGCTTTGACTGTATATAGAGCTGTTAACGGTAAGGTGTGTCGTTTCTGCACCAACAGAACTACAGAAATAGTTTCATTGGTCAGATAAACCGATAGTCCCGCCCTAAACCCATGTGATTGGTTGAATCAGAAGTTGACATGTTGAGCGCCTCAAATGAACAGATCAATGTTTGTCAGAATGTTTCACTTCCAATGACATTAAAGTGACACACCAGAAACTATACACAAGATGACACACATCAGCTTAAAACAGTCTCATAATGTCTTGTGGAGAATAGCTTTCATAAAGAGTACTTATTATGGAACTAGTACAAACTGAATGGGATGTTTTAATAATGATATGTTATTTGCAACTATTGCACGGCTCTGTGGAATACTTGATTCTGATTGGTCAATCTCCTCTTCCAGCGGTGAATTATTCCCAGATAACACAGAAACACAGACTCATCCGGGTCACTGGAGTCAGCAGCGCTTGTACACTCGCTAGCAACCGGTTTTCTTCGTGGAAGTTTTGCATTTGATGAGCTAATTAAAGTATTAAAACTCAGTCGAATCAATATTTTGTGTAGTTATTTAATTATGCCATCCAGTATCGTGGACTCACTCTCTCGTTTCATACAAACGCAGATGCTGCCATTTTGTGACTATTGTTTATTATAAGATACAAACAGGTAAGATTTTAAAACAGATTAATCTGAAATCAATATCTCTAATCTCCATAATTATTTATGTGTTGAAATGCTGTAATAAGTGTTATGACTGTAAACCGTATCTCTTAAATGTGGTCTAGTGTGATCTCGCCGCTGAAACTGCTCTCTCCGCGAAGCTTTGCGTTTAAAGATCTGATAAAATATTTCAACTCAGATCAATATTTCATGTGTAATTATTTACTGATGTGGCAAGTAGTCGTGTAATAAGCGGATAATGTACATCCAGCCGGTGTTATCTCAGAATAAACCCCCTTCAGGTGTGTGTGTGTGTGTGT
>NW_027508833.1:41045000-41047500 GCF_051911475.1 Siphateles boraxobius | reverse complement strand
TTTGTTGTTTGTCTATCGATATTTGTTTATTATATATATATATATATATGTATATATATATATTGGTTAAGCCTTTAATAAAGGAAAAAATGTGTTAAGCATACTCCTGATTTTTAGTTTCCTTTTGTGTCATGGTGTTAATCAAAAGGTGTTGTGTAAACCGTTTGGACATTAGTGTGAGAAATAATTCGAGCTGGGTTAGAGGAAAAGGAGATTTCTCACGTTTATGTATTTATCGTATTATGTTTATCTTTTTTCTTTGTTACTCCCTCTTCAAATCCCCTAGACTGAAGGGGGAACATAACAATTGGGGGCTCGTCCGGGATTTGAACCCGGGACTAAGATGTCATTCTCACTATATTATATATATTATATAATATACTATATTTTCACAGCCTCCCCAAACGGACGAGGCATTTATACTTGATGTGCTCGCAGTTGTACTATTCTTTGAAACGACAGGGGGCGACTTGGAGAAATTGTCGTCTAAACCATCAGGAATCAGCGGTGAGAAGAAGTAAAATACACACGTGAATGTTTATGTAATACACTTCACCAAAACCACACTACAAAATAATCGTGTAACGCAGTAAACCTTGAGATTTTTTATTACTTGTGACTTTAGAGCAAAATTAATGGGTATGAGAACGTAGCCTAAACAACTAAGTTAACGATATCTTACATATTTTTTAAATGCGGAGCCGCGACGAAAGTTACAGAAAATGGCGTACACACCGCCTCGAGAAATGGGGTCTAGCGCACTCAATGCGAACGAACGCCCACTGAAGTGCCTTGGATCGCGCAGCTTTGTTTGATGCGTTGATGTAATTTCCACTGAAACCGAAGCTAAGGCGGGACTTATTGAATGGCTCCTCCCTCTTTTCAAACAGCCAATAGCATTTAGTTTCCCTCACAGACTGACAGCACCATGGAAGTGAATCGAGCGCTGATGATACACTGGATTCAATAGTAGAGATGTGAATTAATTCTAGCCATTTCATTCTTAACCAGCGTACAGTAGAAAACAGAATAAAACTGGAGCGTTTGAGCAACCGAACACACACTCCAACACATATTGATCAACACTGTCAATGCTCGCTCTGGTCAGGTGGTGTTTGTAGCAGAGGGGGCGGAGCTTCAGATTCTAGAGAGCATGTGATTGGACAGAAGATGTGATGAGAAGCGGTGATGTCATAAAAATCCCTGATCCATTTTAGTGGAAGTGAGAGACTGTAAGTTTTGAATGCTTATATCTCCTAAATGCGAATGTTGTCATTGTTTTGAAACACATCAGCTTATTCATAACATTAAGACTGACATATTCATACTAAAAGCTAAAAAAAAAAGAAATTTGATATCAGTGGGCCTTTAAAAACACCCACGTGCGTTGAAATTCCCCAGCCCCGAAACACACAGACACACACATACACACACAGACACACACACACACACACCAGACGCGCGCGCATGATGGCATATTCCTCTCTGACAGTTGAGTTTTAATTGGGGAGACTGTAGACTGTGGGCCGCTGTCACACGGCTGGCGATTTGAGTGTTTCTGGGACAGATCCTCCGTGGGCCTGTCAGCCCGTCCTGGCTCTCTGCGGGACGCCCCGCGGGTGTCCTGCTCGTATAGGATTGTGCAGACAAAGCACCAATTAAAAGAGGCCTTTAAACAGTGGCATTAAACCCCCTGTGCTGATCCGACAGCCCGCAGGCCGAGCGCAGGAACACTCGGTGATTAGCACGTTCACATCCAGATAGATCATCGTAACTCTCATACCGGCTCTATCAGTGTCTGTTTACGGCCACACAAACATCGCGCCGCGGCAAACGCGTGAGATCGTCCTGATTGTTGCTAAATAATCGTGCATTGATTGTAAAGTGATGATGAGCTCCTGGATGAGCACTAGGCCTATAGAAAATTAGGTAACACTTTACAATAAGGTTTATTAGCTATATTAGTCTATTATTAGTTTATTAGTCTCTTATACAGCATTTATTAATCGTGGTTAATGTTAATGTCAACATTTACTAATAAATTTTTTTTAAATCTTGTTAACATTAGTTAATGCACTGTGAACTAACATGAACAAACAATGAACAGCTGTATTTTTTATTAACTAACAGTAACAAAGATTCATAAATACTGTAACAAATGTATTGCTCATGGTTTAGTTCATGTTAGTTAATAAAGTATCTAATGTTAACTAATGAACCTTACTATAAAGTGTTACCGAAAATTATCATCAGAAGTTGTGTTTACATTTGTGTATGATCGAATTGTTTGAACTCTCAGCCTCACACACACAAATTAGAGGCACACATCTAATGGGAACTATTAAATTATTGTCTAAAATAAAATGATCCTATTATGAAATTAGCTTATTTTACACTTAAATGTCTATTTACCACGTTTTAGCCACATCAGATAAATCCAAATGAATCCAAAATTATACAATGTCATCGTTTTGAAATAATCTGCTGCATTGATATTCAT
>NW_027508833.1:40925000-41040000 GCF_051911475.1 Siphateles boraxobius | reverse complement strand
CTTATTATCGGATCAAACATTTTCCAACTCTATTGAGCGAACAAGTTTTTAATACACATTTTTAGAACAATGAAGCTTGTTGTAAAGTGTTACGGCCAAATCTAAGACCTTGTTGTCGTGCATATTCCTAACAGTGATGCGTGTGTGTGTGTGTGTGTGTGACGTCAGTAAACCCTTCATCCAATCGTGTGTGTGTGTGTGTGTGTGTGTGTGTGTGACATCAGTAAACCCTTCATCCAGTCGTGTGTGTGTGTGTGTGTGTGTGACGTCAGTAAACCCTTCATCCAGTCGTGTGTGTGTGTGTGTGTGTGTGTGTGTGTGTGTGTGACGTCAGTAAACCCTTCATCCAGTCGTGTGTGTGTGTGTGTGTGTGTGTGTGACGTCAGTAAACCCTTCATCCAGTCGTGTGTGTGTGTGTGTGTGACATCAGTAAACCCTTCATCCAGTCGTGTGTGTGTGTGTGACGTCAGTAAACCCTTCATCCAGTCGTGTGTGTGTGTGTGTGACGTCAGTAAACCCTTCATCCAGTCGTGTGTGAATGTGTGTGTGTGTGTGTGTGTGTGTGTGTGTGTGTGTGTGTGACGTCAGTAAACCCTTCATCCAGTCGTGTGTGAATGTGTGTGTGTGTGTGTGTGTGTGTGTGTGTGACGTCAGTAAACCCTTCATTCAGTCGTGTGTGTGTGTGTGTGTGTGACATCAGTAAACCCTTCATCCAGTCGTGTGTGTGTGTGTGACGTCAGTAAACCCTTCATCCAGTCGTGTGTGTGTGTGTGTGTGACGTCAGTAAACCCTTCATCCAGTCGTGTGTGAATGTGTGTGTGTGTGTGTGTGTGTGTGTGTGACGTCAGTAAACCCTTCATCCAGTCGTGTGTGAATGTGTGTGTGTGTGTGTGTGTGTGTGTGTGTGTGTGTGTGACGTCAGTAAACCCTTCATCCAGTCGTGTGTGTGTGTGTGTGTGTGTGTGTGTGTGTGACCAGACACCAGAAACACACACCAGAAACACACACCAGAAACACACACAAGAAACACACACCAGAAACACACACCAGAAACACACACCAGAAACACACACAAGAAACACAAACCAGAAACACACACCAGAAACACACACCAGAAACACACACCAGAAACAAACACCAGAAACACACACTAGAAACACACACCAGAAACACACACCAGAAACACACACCAGAAACACACACCAGAAACACACACCAGAACCAGACACCAGAAACACACACCAGAACCAGACACCAGAAACACACACTAGAAACACACACCAGAAACACACACCAGAAACACACACCAGAAACACACACCAGAAACACACACCAGAACCAGACACCAGAAACACACACCAGAAACACACACCAGAACCAGACACCAGAAACACACACCAGAACCAGACACCAGAAACACACACCAGAACCAGACACCAGAAACACACACCAGAGACACACACCAGAACCAGACACCAGAAACACACACTAGAAACACACACCAGAAACACACACCAGAAACACACACCAGAACCAGACACCAGAAACACACACTAGAAACACACACTAGAAACACACACCAGAAACACACACTAGAAACACACACCAGAAACACACACCAGAAACACACACCAGAAACACACACCAGAAACACACACCAGAACCAGACACCAGAAACACACACTAGAAACACACACCGGAAACACACACCAGAAACACACACCAGAAACACACACAAGAAACACACACCAGAAACACACACCAGAAACACACACCGGAACCAGACACCAGAAACACACACTAGAAACACACACCAGAAACACACACCAGAACCAGACACCAGAAACACACACTAGAAACACACACCAGAAACACACACCAGAAACACACACTAGAAACACACACCAGAAACACACACCAGAACCAGACACCAGAAACACACACCAGAAACACACACCAGAAACACACACTAGAAACACACACCAGAAACACACACCAGAAACACACACCAGAAACACACACCAGAAACACACACTAGAAACACACACCAGAAACACACACCAGAAACACACACCAGAACCAGACACCAGAAACACACACCAGAACCAGACACCAGAAACACACACTAGAAACACACACCAGAAACACACACCAGAAACACACACCAGAACCAGACACCAGAAACACACACTAGAAACACACACCAGAAACACACACCAGAAACACACACCAGAAACACACACCAGAACCAGACACCAGAAACACACACTAGAAACACACACCAGAAACACACACCAGAAACACACACCAGAACCAGACACCAGAAACACACACTAGAAACACACACCAGAAACACACACCAGAACCAGACACCAGAAACACACACCAGAAACACACACCATAAACACACACTAGAAACACACACCAGAAACACACACCAGAACCAGACACCAGAAACACACACCAGAAACACACACCAGAAACACACACTAGAAACACACACCAGAAACACACACCACTACCAGACACCAGAAACACACACTAGAAACACACACCAGAAACACACACCAGAAACACACACCAGAAACACACACTAGAAACACACACCAGAAACACACACCACTACCAGACACCAGAAACACACACTAGAAACACACACCAGAAACACACACCAGAAACACACACCAGAAACACACACCAGAACCAGACACCAGAAACACACACCAGAAACACACACCAGAAACACATACCAGAAACACACACAAGAAACACACACCAGAAACACACACCAGAAACACACACCAGAACCAGACACCAGAAACACACACCAGAAACACACACCAGAAACACACACAAGAAACACACACCAGAAACACACACCAGAAACACACTTTTCAAATTTATAAAACACTTTTTGCAAACCACAACACAACACACACTTCTACACAAAAATCTAACAGGAAGTCTCTTGATTCCTTTGCCAAACACAACCTATCAAAACACCACAGTAATTCATCAGAGCCTCACACACACACACACACACACACACACACACACACACACACACACACACACACACACACACACACACACACACACACACACACACACACACACACACACACACACACACACACACACACACACACACACACACACACACACACACACTCATTGCTTTACTGAACACCAGCCAATCATGGCTTTAGAATAGGCCTATAACAGGTCAAAGGTCGAGTTAAGGGTGTTTCGGACTGTAATACTGTATCCACAACCACAAATGCTCACAGTAAGAGCATGAATAGTTTGGTTTCACTCTTGCTTTCGTGTTTACCGTGAACTTTTCAACATCTCTCAGACAATTACTTTCAATCTTGTACAGGAATGAACACAGAAGCTCATGAAAGAAAAGCTTTAGTTTTTGAATAATATGATAAATCCAAAAATATAAGACAAATGTTTGCTTTTGAGATGTGTTTGTGATGCAGTGCTTAATTTTGCAAGAGATTTGAGGCATTTTGAAGTTTGTGTGTGCAATTCTTGGATTTGTGTGTAAAGTTTTGGAAAAAAAGGAGGCAAAGTTTAAAAAATCTGTGTAAGCAGTTGAAAAAAAACAGCAGAACGTGTGTTTTCAGCGCTGGAAGTGGGTCAGACGCAGTGAAGACGATCCGCTACACACACACACACACACACACACACACACACACACACACACACACACACACACACACACACACACACACACACACACACACGCGCGCACGCATGCACGCACACACACACACACACACACACACACACATACACACACTGAGACTCACAGCATGAAACACACAAAAGACTCCAGGTGTTGTGAAGCTTCATGCTAACGGCTTCCACAAGCTGGGAATTGAAGGCTTAGCTCAAGTGCAATGCATTGTGGGATAGAGTGTGTGGTTTTCTCAGTGATGCTGCTCTTGTCTTTGCTCTGTGTCACTGTCACTGAATGCCCATCAAAACATGTGGTCTATAAAACGCTCTATTGAATAAAAACTAGTCTTGTAGTCCTGATCACAAAAACTCAAACAAGGCTCTGGAGAGACTGGGATGAGAACTAAACTGTAAAACTGGTATGAGAAACTGGGATGAGAAACTGGGATGAGAACTAAAGTGTATGAGAACTAAACTGTAAAACTGGGATGAGAAACTGGGATGAGAACTAAAGTGTAAAACTGGGATGAGAAACTGGGATGAGAACTAAACTGTAAAACTGGGATGAGAAACTGGGATGAGAACAAAACTGTAAAACTGGGATGAGAAACTGGGAGGAGAACTGAACTGTAAAACTGGGATGAGAAACTGGGATGAGAAACTGGGATGAGAAACTGGGATGAGAACTAAACTGTAAAACTGGGATGAGAAACTGGGATGAGAACTAAACTGTAAAACTGGGATGAGAAACTGGGAGGAGAACTGAACTGTAAAACTGGGATGAGAAACTGGGATGAGAACGTCTCGGTTACGTATGTAACCCTAGTTCCCTGATAGGGAACGAGACGCTGCGTCAAACGCTGCGGGAACGCCCCTGCGTTGTGCGTCATGAAGCACGTATGGAATCAGCCCAATGGAGAGATGAAACGTCATAGGCGGGTGACGTCATCGACCAGGAAACTATAAAGCACCCCAAAACACAAGCGCATTAGCTTCTGATAGGCTTGAAGGAAGCGCTAACGGGAGTGCCGGGAGTATGGCGGAGCGACGCAGCGTCTCGTTCCCTATCAGGGAACTAGGGTTACATACGTAACCGAGACGTTCCCTTTCAAGGGAACTTCGAGCTGCGTCAAACGCTGCGGGAACGCGAATACCCACGTCGCCATAGGACCAAATGACCGTCATGTGAGACTAGCGCACAGAGGACGAGAGCACCTGTGCCCCAGGGGTAGAGCTTAAGTCTAGGTCATAGAACTTAATAAAAGTATGCGGTGAAGACCATCCAGCCGCATCACAAACATCACTCAGGGAAACCCCCGACAAAAGAGCTTTAGAAGCAGCCATACTCCTGGTAGAGTGAGCTCGGACAACCAAAGGTGAAGGCTGGCCAGCCGACTCATAAGCAAGTGAGATAGCCTCAACCACCCACTTGCTCATTCTCTGTTTAGACGCCGGACACCCTTTCCTGGGTGGCCCGAAACATACAAAAAGTTGTTCTGATTTCCTCCACAGGGCAGCTCTGTGGACATAAGCGTCTAATGCCCTAACAGGGCAGAGTGAATTAAGTTTCTCCTGGTCCGATGACATAAATGGAGGAGGACAGAAAGCCTGCAGAACCGTAGGTCTAACAATATTAGTAGGAACCTTAGGAACGTAACCTGGTCTAGGATGCAGAAAAGCTTTAACCATGCCAGGTGCAAATTCCAGGCACGAGGGTGAAACCGACAGAGCCTGCAAATCTCCGATTCTTTTTAGTGAAGAGATAGCAAGCAAAAAGATAGTCTTAAAAGTGAGAAACTTCTCGGGAACTTCTTCGATAGGTTCAAAAGGAGCTAGGGAAAGACCTTCTAATACAATGGCCAGATCCCAAGTCGGCACCCTCGTACGAACTGCTGGCCTCAGCCTCAAAGTGCCACGGAGGAAACGAGTTATAAGCGGGTGTCTCCCAAGAGAAACTCCACTGAAAGGGACGTGGTAAGCAGCTAGTGCCGCCACATACACCTTTAGTGTGGAGGGGGATAACCCTGTGGAGAAGCGCTCCTGCAGGAATTCCAGCACTGCACCCACTGGGCAGTTAACTGGGTCCTGCAGGTGTTCTCCACACCAAGAAGTGAAAAGTTTCCACTTCAAGGCATAAAGCTTCCTCGTGGATGGAGCTCTGGAGTTAAGAATGGTCTCAACAACCTCGGTTGAGAGACCGGAGTCTATGAGCTGGGCCCCCTCAGAGGCCAAGCCCACAGTTTCCACAATTCTGGGCGGGGGTGAAGTATCGTGCCCCCCGCCTGGGAGAGTAGATCCCTCCTGACCGGGAGCTCCAAAGGAGAACCGTCCAGGAGAGAAATCAGGTCCGCAAACCATACTCGGGCCGGCCAGAACGGGGCTACTAGTAGTAGACTGACCCCGTCCCGGCGGACCCTCTCCAGAACTCCTGGTAACAGAGCAATCGGGGGAAAGGCGTACAGACGTGACCTCGGCCACGGCTGCACCATAGCATCCAACCCCAGGGGGGCTGGAAGAGTGATGGAGAACCACCGATGACAATGAGTGGTCTCCTTGGAAGCGAATAGGTCCACCTCGGCGCGACCGAAACTCAACCAAAGGAGCTCCACCACCTCGGGGTGGAGTCTCCATTCCCCTGGCCTCGGCCCCTGCCTCGACAGGGAGTCTGCTACCACATTCAAATACCCAGGGAGATACATTGCTCTCAGAGATAGTAGCTTCCCTTGGGACCACAGGAGGATCTGACGGGCCAACTTGTAAAGCCGGCGAGACCGCAGGCCCCCCTGATGATTTATATAAGAGACCACCGACGTGTTGTCTGATTGAGCTAACACATGATGGCCTCTCAGGTCTGTTAGGAAGTGTTTCAGAGCCTGAAACACAGCCAACATCTCTAGACAATTTATGTGCCACGAAAGATGATGATCCTGCCACAGACCTTGGGCTGGGCGACCACTCATGACCGCCCCCCACCCCGTGAGGGAAGCATCCGTCGTTAGCGTTATGCGACGACAAAGAGCCCCCAGCACAGGACCTTTGGATAGGAACCAAGTTTCTCTCCACATGACCAGAGCACGAAGGCAGCGCCGCGTGACTTTGAACGTGCGGAGCGGATTTCCCCTCGGGGAGAATCCCTTGGTCCTGAGCCACCACTGTAGCGGTCTCATGTACAACAGGCCGCAAGGTATAACGTTGGACGCTGCTGCCATCAGACCCAACAGTCTCTGAAACTGCTTGACAGTGAGTAGCTGGCCTAGCTTCACTTGTTTCACAGCTGAGAGAATCGAAGCGATGCGGGTCGGAGAGAGTCGCGCCCGCATCGATACCGAATCCCAAACGACACCCAGAAAAGTGGTCTTCTGGGAAGGAGATAATACACTTTTCTTTGCGTTCAGCCTCAACCCCAACTTTCTGATATGAGCGAGGACGACATCTCGATGCCGAACCGCCATCTGCTCGGTCTGAGCTAAAATCAACCAATCGTCGATGTAATTGAGAATACGAATGCCCTGAAGCCTCAGAGGCACTAGTGCTGCATCCATGCATTTCGTGAAAGTGCGGGGAGATAAAGCTAGGCCAAACGGAAGAACCCTGTACTGGTACGCCTCGCCCCCGAAGGCGAACCTCAGGAACTTCCTGTGTTGTGGAAGGATGGACACATGGAAGTATGCGTCCTTCAGATCTATCGTGACAAACCAGTCCTCGGACCTGATTTGAGACACGATCTGCTTGATAGTGAGCATCTTGAATTTTAGCTTCCCTACCGAGCGATTCAATATGCGCAGGTCTAAAATTGGACGCAACCCCCCATCCTTCTTTGGAACGATGAAATATCGGCTGTAATAACCTGACTCCAAACTGGGAGGAGGAACCCGTTCTATAGCCTCTTTTTGAAGGAGCGTTTTCACCTCTTGTTCCAATACCAGAGCCTGCTCGGGGCCCACCACTGTGTGCAGAACCCCTCTGAATTTTGGTGGACGACACCTGAACTGGATAGCATAACCCTTTTCTACTGTCTGCAGGACCCAATGAGATATTTTTGGAAGGCTTTTCCACTCTGCCAGAAATTCTACTAAGGGTACCAGCCTCTCGAGACTGGCCTCTGGTGTAACTTGAGCAGCAGACGCAGCGCCCTGTAACGGCGCACCGGCAGGGAACAACTGGTCTGACCGCTCTGAGACCCTCCTCAGAGGGAGCGAGCGTCCCTCGGGAAAGCGCTCGCTGGGATCGTCTGTGCCCCGGCATAAAGGCGGGGTTGGCAGAACGAGCCCCTGAGGGCACCGAGGAGGAATGGGCACCGTAAAAAGAGGTGAACACCTTTCCGCCTCGGTGGGGACCACCCTCAGCATCCTGAACGGCTTGGCGTCAGGACTTCTTCTTAGCCGAAGCCTTCTTAGCCAATATAACTGTCCTCAGATCAGTTCTACTGGGAGAAGGCTTCGGCTGAGAGTGTCGCGGCTGAGCCCACTGTCCAGCAGGGGGAGCACGAGACGCGACACTCTGCCTCTGCTGCGCTCTATGTGATGAGCTCGAAGACGGCCGGGGCTGCTCCCGCCCAGCAGCCCCAGGGACATGAACTTTAAGGGGAAGAAACTTTTTAAAAGCTGCAGTTTGTTTCTTTTCTTCTTGGAATTTATCGATAACTGAATTCACAGCATCACCAAACAACCCCATGGGAGAAAGAGGAGCATCTAAAAGAAAAGCTTTTTCTCTCTCTTTAATATTAGTCTGATTTAACCACAAATGTCTTTCTGCGGCCACCAGAGCTGCCATAGAACGACCCATTAATTTGGCCGATTCTCTGGTGGCACGCAGGGATAAATCAGCAGCCTGACGCAGTTCACGAACTACGTCAGTACTGACCTCCTCACTCTCACTCATGTCCCTTAGCAGATCAGCCTGGTATGCCTGCAAGATTGACATAGTATGCAGACATGACGCAGCCTGACCTGCTGCCGAATATGCTTTACCCACTAAAGCCGAAGTGTTTCTTAAAGGCTTGGTGGGTAATGCCGGTGCCTTAAAAGATGATGCTGCTTCGGGGGAGAGATGGCTCGCAAGCGTCTCTTCCACACGAGGCAAAGCACCATAACCATGAGCCTTGGCTCCCATAATATTAGCGTATGTTGAAGTCTGGGGACTAAACACTCTATATGACACCGGTTTTCTCCATGATTTCGACACCTCGGTGTGGAGATCATGGAAAAACGGCAGGCACCGGCGTGGAGGCTGCACACGTGACGGCAAAAATCTCTCATCCAACTTTGATTTAGAAACAGACTCCTGTCTAGTCACTGGCCATTCAATATTAAGTTTTTCAACAGCTCTTGTTAACACCTCCATAAGCTCATCACTCTTAGGAGTGTGGGGTGGCGAATCCTCCACATCTCCCTCAACACTAACAACATCAAGTTCCTCAGAACTGGATAGCTGCAGCATTGGTGCCTCAGCCCGAGCGGAAGAAACCGCAGCGCGTGCTTCCGAACCCGGGACTGAGGCACTGGATCTCACAGGTGAAGGGAGAGATAAGGCAGAGCCCGTCTCAAACCCCGCTGTGAGATCCATCTGCGATCCCCACGATAAGCGCCGCCGCTCTGCCTCGGCAGAAGCGGGACCCGAACCGCGGGGAGCGCGCACCGAACCGCTCTCCTCAAAGAGCGACCGGCGGGAGCGGAGCGTCCTTAACGGCAAACGCTCGCAATGCTCACAGTCTGCTCCCTCGAGAGCAAACTGGGCATGCTGAACTCCCAAACAAACAACACAAAGATCATGTGTATCCCCGCTCGTTAAATAACGCGAGCAGGGAGGAACACACTTTCTAAACTGCTGTTCGTCCGCCATAATCTCTCAATATATATATATATAGGGATAAATTGTTTGTGTGGTGCAGGGTATGTAAGACAGACAATATCACACAGGGACAGATTCACATGTAGCGCGACTGAAAGCACAGAAGCTAATGCGCTTGTGTTTTGGGGTGCTTTATAGTTTCCTGGTCGATGACGTCACCCGCCTATGACGTTTCATCTCTCCATTGGGCTGATTCCATACGTGCTTCATGACGCACAACGCAGGGGCGTTCCCGCAGCGTTTGACGCAGCTCGAAGTTCCCTTGAAAGGGAACTAAACTGTAAAACTGGGGTGAGAAACTGGGATGAGACACTGGGATGAGAACTAAAGTGTAAAACTGGGATGAGAAACTGGGATGAGAAACTGGGATGAGAAACTAGGATGAGAACTAAAGTGTAAAACTGGGATGAGAAACTGGGATGAGAACTAAAGTGTATGAGAACTAAACTGTAAAACTGGGATGAGAAACTGGGATGAGAACGTCTCAGGTTACTACTGTAACCATAGTTCCCTGAGAAAGGGAACGAGACGATGCGTCACTTGATGCTTTGG
The DNA here is from genome assembly GCF_051911475.1 of Siphateles boraxobius. NCBI lineage: Eukaryota > Metazoa > Chordata > Actinopteri > Cypriniformes > Leuciscidae > Siphateles > Siphateles boraxobius. The sequence goes on along the minus strand of NW_027508833.1, from coordinate 41,029,908 downwards.
GAACGCCCCCAGCGTGCATGCGTCTGAGCATCAATGTCAACTAGTCCAATGGAAAGAATGAGCGTCACGGGCGGGTGACGTCATGACCAGGAAGGGATAAAGGCTCACCCGGTGAAACGCGGCATTAGCTTCAAAAAGTCGAAGCAAGCCGATCACAGGGAAGCAGGAAGTATGGCAGGGTGACGCATCGTCTCGTTCCCTTTCTCAGGGAACTATGGTTACAGTAGTAACCTGAGACGTTCCCTTTCGAGGGAACTCGCGATGCGCCACTTGACGCTTTGGGAACGAGAATACCCAAAACGCCAGAATTCCAAGTACCTGAGTGTCAGTCTGTTGGAACTAAGCACTAAGCACCTGAGAACCTGGGGCAGCATCCAGGTCCAAACTGTAAAACCTGACGAATGTGAGCGGTGAGGACCAGCCTGCCGCATCACAAACGTCTTGGAGGGAAACCCCAAATAACAAGGCTTTAGAGGCCGCCATACCCCTCGTTGAGTGAGCTCTGACCACCAAGGGACACGGATGGTCAGAGTACTCGTATGCAAGTGAAATAGCCTCGACTATCCACTTGCTAACCGTCTGTTTAGAAGCAGGAAGACCCTTCTTAGGTGATCCAAAGCAAATAAATAACTGGTCGGACTTCCTCATAGAAGATGTCCGATGAACATAAGTATCCAGTGCTCGCACTGGACACAAGAGGTTCAGCCTTTCCTGGTCCGCAGATGTAAAAGGAGGAGGACAGAAAGCCTGCAGCACGATAGGCCTCGGAATCAAGGTCGGCACCTTAGGGACGTATCCCTGTTTTGGATATAAGAATGCCTTGACCATCCCCGGTGCAAACTCAAGGCAAGTGGGGGAAACCGAAAGGGCCTGAAGGTCTCCAACTCTCTTAAGGGACGAAATAGCTAGCAGAAAGATAGTCTTAAGGGTAAGAAATTTCTCTGAAACCGAATCTAAGGGCTCGAATGGAGCCCTAGACAGGCCTTCTAGTACTAATGCCAAATCCCAAGCTGGCACCCTAGTGCGAGTTGCAGGCCTCAGCCTCAGTGTGCCACGAAGGAAACGTGTAATCAGGGGGTCTCGACCCAACGATGTACCCCCAACCAGGGCGTGGTAAGCCGCAATGGCCGCCACGTAAACCTTAAGTGTGGAAGGACATAAACCTGACGTAAAGCGCTCCTGCAAGAACTCGAGTACTGTGTTCACAGAACAGTTAACCGGATCCCACTGATGTCGGTGACACCATACAGAAAAAACTTTCCATTTCAGCGCATATAGTTTCCTAGTAGCTGGAGCTCTGGAGCTTAGGATGGTCTCAGCAGCCTCAGATGAGAGACCACTCTCTATGAGTTGGGCCCCCTCAGAGGCCAAACCCACAGGTTCCAAATCTCTGGCCGAGGGTGAAATATTGTGCCCCCGGCCTGAGACAGAAGGTCTCTCCTGATCGGGATCTCCAAGGGAGGACCGTCTAAGAGATGGATCAGGTCCGCAAACCAGATCCGACTCGGCCAGCGTGGTGCTACAAGCAGTAGGCTTATTCCGTACTGGCGGACTCGTTCCAGAACTCCTGGGAGCAGAGCAACAGGGGGAAATGCGTACAGACGTAGCCTCGGCCACGTCTGCACCATAGCATCCAGCCCCAGGGGGGCTGGGTGAGTAAGGGAGAACCAAAGTGGACAGTGCGTCGTGTGCTGAGACGCAAACAGATCCACCTCTGCTTGGCCGTAAAACTCCCAAATTTTCTCCACCGCCTCGGGGTGGAGTCTCCAGTCCCCTGGCCTCAGCTCCTGCCTCGACAGGATGTCTGCCCCCATATTCTGGTCCCCAGGAATATACACTGCCCTCAGGGAGAGTACCTTCCCCAGAGACCACAGGAGGATCTGGTGCGCCAGTTTGCAGAGCGGACGCGACCGCAGACCCCCCTGACGGTTCAGATAAGAGACCACTGATGTGTTGTCTGTTCGTACAAGCACATGATGGCCCCTCAGGTCTGGGAGAAACTGTCTCAACGCATTGAAGACAGCCATCATCTCCAGGCAATTGATGTGCCACGAAAGATGATGACTTTTCCACAGACCCTGAACCGAGCGGCCTTCCATTACCGCTCCCCAGCCGGTGAGGGAAGCATCTGTCGAGATCGTAACACGATGGCAAAGAGCTCCCAATACCGGACCCTGGGTTAAGAACCAATGTTTCCTCCATATAATTAAGGCACGAAGGCACCGCCGCGTGACCTTGATCATACGAAGTGGGTTTCCCCTCGGGGAGAACCCTCTGGTCCTTAGCCACCACTGTAAAGGTCTCATGTACAGCAGGCCAAAAGGAATCACGTTGGACGCTGCCGCCAAGAGACCCAACAGTCTCTCGAACTGTTTCACAGTGCGTGACTGGCCTAGCTTTAGCTCTTTGGTGGCTGTCAGGATAGCAGCTACACGAACGGGCGATAGAGTGGCCCGCATCGTCACTGAATCCCATACCACACCAAGGAAAGTGGTTCTCTGTACTGGAGAAAGAACACTCTTATCGAGAATATCGAGGAGGACGAGAACCAAACTGGATTCTGTATCCTTTCTCTACAATCTGCAGGACCCAATGAGAAATATTCGGCAGAAGCTTCCACGCTGCCAGAAAATTTACTAAGGGAACCAGCCTCTCGAGGCTGGTCTCTGGTGTTATCGAGACAGCCAATTCCGGAGCCTGAAACATAATGGCAGGAACTACCTGAACTGGCCGCTCTAAGGCCCCCCTCAGAGGGCGCGAAACCGATGCTGTGCCGCAGCATAGCATCAGCGACTCGCTGGAGACCGCTGCGCCCTGAAGCACCGAGGGTGGCAGGGTTGGCAGAACGGTCTCGTGAGGACCCCGAAATGGAACGGGCACCGTAAAATGAGGTGTACACCGCTCGACTTCGGTCGGGGCTGTCCTCACAGGCCTGATGCGTGAACATCAGGACCTTTTTTTTTTTTGAACCGAAGTCTTCTTCGCCTGAAGAACGGTCCTCAGATCCGGCTTCGACTTAGAAGACTTCGGTTGAGAGGGTTGCGTCTGTCTCCAGTCTCTACGTGGAGGTGCACGAGATGCAACACTCTCTTTCTGATGCACACGATATGATGAGCTTGACGGCTGGGGCTGCTCACGCCCAGCAGCCCCAGGGGGCTGGACCCGGCGAGGGATAAACTTTTTAAAAACGTCCGCTTGTTTTTTTGACTCCTGAAATCTCTCGACGACCGCGTGGACTGCGTCGCCGAAGAGACCAGAAGGTTCAAGCGGAGCATCTAATAAAAAAGCTCGATCTTTTTCTTTGATTTCAGACAGATTCAACCATAAATGTCTCTCAGTAGCTACCAAGGCTGCCATAGACCGCCCAATTGCTCTGGCGGTCTCCTTAGTAGCCCTGAGAGAAAGATCGGTAGCCCGACGAAGTTCACGAATCTCGTCATGACTGGCTCCCTCACTACTATCCAGATCCCCCAGCAGGTCAGCTTGATAAGCCTGGAGCACTGCCATAGTATGCAGACATGCTCCAGCTTGACCTGCTGCCGTATAAGCTTTGCCCACTAACACCGAAGTGGCTTTAAGCGGTCTAGTGGGCAAAGCCGAGGCTTTCAGAGACGATGCGGGACCAGGGGAAAGATAACTGGCTAAATTCTCTTCCGCCTGGGGCATCGCCTCATAACCATACTCTTTCAGCCCTCTTATTCTCGAATAAGTGTTAACATGAGGGCTGAAAAGACGTGATGAGTATGGTTTATTCCACGATTTAGAAATCTCATTGTGTAAATGGGGAAAAAATGGAAGCCCTCGTGGTGGAGATAATGTGGTTGAAGATAAAAAGCGCTCATCTAATTTGCTTTTAGGACGAGCGCCCTTATTCTCAGATGGCCATTCAATATTTAACTTCTCTACAGCCCGCGACATAACATCCACCAGCTCATCATATGCTGGGGAAATAAATTGTGAATCCCTTTCCCCCATGTGTGTGCTTACACTCTCCACACTCATCACATCAACCTCCTCGGAGGAAGAGCAACAAAGTAGTGGAGGGCTCTCTCCCCGGGCAAAAGAAACCGCAGAGCGTGCTTCCGACACCGGGGAGAGAGCACTGGATCTCTCGGGTAAGGAAGGAGAAAGAGCCCTCGGACCCGTCTCCAACCCCTCCGAAAGATCCTTTTGCGATCCCCAGGAATGCATTCTCCGCGCTGCCTCAGCAGACGCGGGTCCTGATCCCTGTGGATCGCGAGCCTGCCCACTCACTGTATCAAAGAGTGACAGGCGAGAGCGGAGCATGCGAAGCGGTAACATCTCACAATGCTGGCACTCAGCCCCCTCGAAGGCTGAGACCGCATGCTCCACTCCCAAACAAACGACACAAAGCTCGTGTGTGTCCCCACCCGTTAAATAACGCGGGCAGGGAGAAACACACTGTTTGTACACTTGTTTAGTTTCCATCCTTTTCCGCAACAGACAACAGTAAATAGACAGAGACAAAATGACACAGATCGCTTGCTGAGACACAGAAGCTAATGCCGCGTTTCACCGGGTGAGCCTTTATCCCTTCCTGGTCATGACGTCACCCGCCCGTGACGCTCATTCTTTCCATTGGACTAGTTGACATTGATGCTCAGACGCATGCACGCTGGCGGGCGTTCCCAAAGCGTCAAGTGACGCATCGCGAGTTCCCTCGAAAGGGAACTAAACTGTAAAACTGGGATGAGAAACTGGGATGAGAACTAAACTGTAAAACTGGGATGAGAAACTGGGATGAGAACTAAACTGTAAAACTGGGATGAGAAACTGGGATGAGAACTAAATTGTATGAGAACTAAACTGTAAAACTGGGATGAGAAACTGGGATGAGAACTAAACTGTAAAACTGGGATGAGAAACTGGGATGAGAACTAAACTGTAAAACTGGGATGAGAAACTGGAATGAGAACTGAACTGTAAAACTGGGATGAGAAACTGGGATGAGAAACTGGGATGAGAACTAAACTGTAAAACTGGGATGAGAAACTGGAATGAGAACTAAACTGTAAAACTGGGATGAGAAACTGGGATGAGAAACTGGGATGAGAACTAAACTGTAAAACTGGGATGAGGAACTGGAATGAGAACTAAACTGTAAAACTGGGATGAGAAACTGGAATGAGAACTAAACTGTAAAACTGGGATGAGAAACTGGAATGAGAACTGAACTGTAAAACTGGGATGAGAAACTGGGATGAGAAACTGGGATGAGAACTAAATTGTAAAACTGGGATGAGAAACTGGAATGAGAACTAAACTGTAAAACTGGGATGAGAAACTGGGATGAGAAACTGGGATGAGAAACTGGGATGAGAACTAAACTGTAAAACTGGGATGAGAAACTGGGATGAGAAACTGGGATGAGAAACTGGGATGAGAACTAAAGTGTATGAGAACTAAACTGTAAAACTGGGATGAGAAACTGGGATGAGAACTAAAGTGTAAAACTGGGATGAGAAACTGGGATGAGAACTAAACTGTAAAACTGGGATGAGAAACTGGGATGAGAAACTGGGATGAGAACTAAAGTGTATGAGAACTAAACTGTAAAACTGGGATGAGAAACTGGGATGAGAACTAAACTGTAAAACTGGGATGAGAAACTGGGATGAGAACTAAACTGTAAAACTGGGATGAGAACTAAAGTGTAAAACTGGGATGAGAAACTGGGATGAAAACTAAAGTGTAAAACTGGGATGAGAAACTGGGATGAGAACTAAACTGTAAAACTGGGATGAGAAACTGGGATGAGAACTAAAGTGTATGAGAACTAAGCTGTAAAACTGGGATGAGAAACTGGGATGAGAAACTGGGATGAGAACTAAACTGTAAAACTGGGATGAGAAACTGGGATGAGAACTAAAGTGTAAAACTGGGATGAGAAACTGGAATGAGAACTAAACTGTAAAACTGGGATGTGAAACTGGGATGAGAACTAAACTGTAAAACTGGGATGAGAAACTGGGATGAGAACTAAACTGTAAAACTGGGATGAGGAACTGGGATGAGAACTAAAGTGTAAAATAGTGTAGCGGGACGCTTCGTACATCACATATTTTAGGACTCAAAATTCATGCTGAGAAAAACGTGTTATGGATCGTTTAGCGGCTTAATTTTTGTGATATGAACTTCAAATTTGGAACACAGCTTGGTTAGACATATGGCTTTTAGAATTTTGTAAAATATATATCTCACATAAAATATGAAAATGTTGAGTTTAGTATTTGCTTGGCTGTTAATCAGAGTAATCAACTTTATTTTGACACAACCGACACATTTGCCTTTTTCCAAACTCATTCTTCTGCATTTTCCTGTGGTATATCAGCTCGAAAGGAGTTTATTTTAAACAAAAACTAACAAAATATTACTAAAATTGCCTAACGGGTATTTAATAGAGGGAATAGAGTGTTTATAAGGAAGGGTTAGGAGAGGGGTTCATCAGCATCCATTTATAATTTAATAAATATAATCATGTGTTGTTTTGTTGTTAAATATATTGTTTTTACAGCATACTGTTTTATAATATTCTACAATACACTGAGGTGTATGTAGTATCTGCATATGCACTATGTGCGTTGTATAATGGCATACAACTGCTATTTACACTATTTTTTATATATTTGTTGCTATTTAAACTTGGTGAAAACAGACATTGCTATATATATGAAACATTAAAATAAAATAAAAATATTTGGTTGCACTTTATTAGTAGGTGTCATTGTGACAGTGTAATTATATATTTTAGTACTGAGTAATATCAATGAACTACAAAGTACTTCCTATAGGGTTATGGTTAAGATTAGGGTGTGCTTGAGGGTTAGTTGCATGTAATTATGAATAATTTATAGTTATTACTACAGAAACTTCATGTAATGTGTTACAATGACACTAAAAGAAAAGTGTTACCAAATATTTTATTGGGTAGAAATTGCTCTTTCTGAGTAAATAATAATAATAAAAAAAATCTGTAAACACCAACTAGAGACGTCATGTACATGCATTAATTAACATTTAATTTAATGGTATGTTGCAGTGTGAATCATAAAAGCAAAAGGGTTGTATTGAGACTTTGGAGAGATTGGGATGAATAATAGAATGAAAATTAATGTGTGTGTGTGTGTGTTTGTGTGTGAGTGTGTGTGTGTGTGTGTGTGTGTGTGTGCGTGTGTGTGTGTGTGTGTGTGTGTGTGTGTGTGTGTGTGTGTGTGTGTGTGTGTGTGTGTGTGTGTGTGTGTGTGTGTGTGTGTGTGCACACACAGACATAAAGACACACACACACACACACACACACACACACACACACACACACACACACACAATGGTGGGCGGAGGACCTTCATTTATTGCTGTGGAGTTTATCAGCATTCTGCAGCAAGCAAGGAAATTAATTGATCAGAAAATCAATGTCTTACTCTCTCAGCTCTCACAGAAATGTAGCTAACGCTTAAAATCCACTGCAAATGTGCTGAGAATAGCGCGCGGGGGGGGACTGTGTGCGGGCGAGAGAGGATCATCAATCATGGCCGGCTGACACACACTGAAACCTGACCGGCACGGGATGTTTTAATACGGCATCCATTAAAGCCCTCAAATAAATTGCAATTTGGAAAACAGAACATAATACCAGCGCAGGCCTCCTCATCCATCTTGCGGCGTGTCGTGTAATGTAATTGCGTTGTTAATTTATCCAGGAATTTCCTCGGTACACCATTTCTTCCACATTGTTTAATTTCCCAGTAGAGTGTGTGTTTTCCAGAGCTGTCCGGCTCACACTAATGTTTCTGCTTAGCGTAGCATTAGCTGCAGGGCTAATCAAACCACTGCTAACCCTGACACTTCGTCAATGGACATTAGCATTGCTTTCGTCGATGTTATCATGTTGCAAAGCATGGAAATCACACTTGACATTATACTTACCTAACCATTTCATTCAATATACGTATTATTGGTGTATTTAATGAACATTTGCAGTTCCCCTCTTAACTTTACCCAACCACTACATTACTAACCCTATAACCCTAAACCTCACCAGAACTCATTAGCAGTAAACGTGGGAGTATTCTTGGACATTAAACAGGGTCCAAGAAGGCTTAAAATGGTTTAAAACAAGACAAAACAAGGTTAAAAATACGTGAAAAAAGATAAAAATCAATAAAATTTCATTTAATTTCTTCAACTGCTTCTTATATTTAACGACTGGTTTCTCATGATCTTGATAATCTTGATATACTGTATGAGGGAATATTACAAGTGTGATTTAATGGGTTTGGGTTACAAATTCATATACATTTAGTCAAGCTCTAAAATATTTTATTGGGTAGAAATCGCTAGAAAACTATTCTAAATTCATTAGTAATAAAAAGTGTGAACCATGAAGAACATCCAGTTACTGGAATTATGGAATTTAATTATATTGTCACTTCATTGAAATACCATTATAGTCTTTTTTTATATTTAAAAAAATTATATATTTTCTCTTTTCATTTTAATTTTAGTTAAAGTTTTATAATTAATTATATTGTTTGTTTTTAATATCTATATAGTGTTTATCAAGTTAAAATTGTTTGTTTATTTAGTTTTAGTTACTTTAATACTTCAACTTAAACTAAGGAAAATGTGAAATGTTGCAATAGCTGAAATAAATTAAGTTTAAAGTTTTTTATATTCTTTTTTATTTCTGTTAATTTTTATTTTATTTCAAGTAATGAAAATGCTAATTCCTTAATGACAATGTATCTTTTTCTGGGTTTAGTTTTAGGTAACGGTAATAACCCTGGTTTGTGTACGTAAAGTTTGAAAATGTGCGTCAGAAATATCAAATACTGTTTTAAACAGTGTGATCATGTGGTCAAACTTTGATGATGTCACTCCCTCAAATATGATGTCAGATTGATCAAAGGGACATTAAAGAGAGTCGGATGAAAGTAAACACCTTTCACAAAGAGACTGAGTTTAAAAGTGTCCAGTCAAGCTGATTAGTTTTAAGAGACTTACATGACAAGCCTGAACCAACAAAAATGTACTCTAAGAATGTTTTGCTAGCCTTCCCATTAAGTTATGAAAACGCTATTTCTGAATGTTCCTTCAACATTCAAAACGTCCAGTTTTTTAAATGTTTTAAAATAGTTTTATGCTACATTCTATTATGGGAACATTACTTTTGAATGCTCTGAAACAAGTAATAACACAAAAAACGTTCCATGGTCAATGTATAAGTTAAGTTTTTGTGGTAACGTTTTGAGAACATTATTAAAGAGTCCTTGATTATGATTTCACTTTTCTAACTTTAGTTAGTGTGTAATGTTGCTGTTTGAGCATAAACATCATCTGCAAAGTTACAATACTCAAAGTTCAAAGCAAAGGGAGATATTTTCTATTACAGAAATCTCTTTTTAAGGACTACAACAAACAATTGAGCTTCTTCCTGGATTAGTGACATCACAAACCTTAAAATTTACATACATTTGTTTTACATAAAATTTATTTTAAACACTGTTCCTGAACGTTATAAACTCAACGTTTGTCTGTGCGCTGCATATTTTACGGAGAACAGCTTCCAGAAGAGAGAATAATGAAGGCTATTCTCCTGAAAGACAGAGTAGTTCCCATTTTGTCGGGACAATCTGTTGTTTATGGATCACAACTTGTGATTCAAGTTGATTTATTATTATTATTAGTTATATACTTATTATTTGTAGCTGTGTTTTCTATTAACAGATCCAGTTATAAGCTTTATGTAGTTGCTATGATAGCTATGATGTAAAGGAAGGGCAAAGCTTTGCCTCCGCTAGCCTGCTAACTAGCATTACAGTATTGATGTAGTGTTAACTGGAGCTTTTGTAAGACTGTTCACCGCCCCTTAGGAATTTTGGGATTGATTACTGTTTTCCGACAAATATGATTAAATGGTGGATAACATTGCATCTATAAGAAAATGAATACTATTAAAAATACCACTCTGAAACGTCCTGTAAAATCGTGTTCAGCACAATCCTCTTGTTTGTTAACATGGTCAGGGTCTGAATCGTGCTCGAAATGGTTTGAAATTGATGCCATCGTTAATATTTACATCTGAGTAGAGCTCGCGGTTATGAAGAGGACAAGCGAACAAGCGCTGAGCGCTGTCAATCACAGCACACTGGGCCAGCTGTCCAATCACAGCACACTGGGCCAGCTGACCAATCACAACACACTGGGCCAGCTGACCAATCACAGCACACTGGGCCAGCTGACCAATCACAGCACATTGGGCCAGCTGTCCAATCACAACACACTGGGCCAGCTGACCAATCACAACACACTGGGCCAGCTGACCAATCACAGCACACTGGGCCAGCTGACCAATTACAACACACAGGGCCAGCTGACCAATCACAGCACACTGGGCCAGCTGACCAATCACAGCACACTGGGCCAGCTGACCAATCACAACACACTGGGCCAGCTGACCAATCACAGCACACTGGGCCAGCTGACCAATCACAGCACACTGGGCCAGCTGACCAATCACAGCACACTGGGCCAGCTGACCAATCACAACACACTGGGCCAGCTGACCAATCACAGCACACTGGGCCAGCTGACCAATCACAGCACACTGGGCCAGCTGACCAATTACAACACACTGGGCCAGCTGACCAATCACAGCACACTGGGCCAGCTGTCCAATCACAGCACACTGGGCCAGCTGACCAATCACAACACACAGGGCCAGCTGACCAATCACAGCACACTGGGCCAGCTGACCAATCACAACACACTGGGCCAGCTGACCAATCACAGCACACTGGGCCAGCTGACCAATCACAGCACACTGGGCCAGCTGACCAATCACAACACACTGGGCCAGCTGACCAATCACAGCACACTGGGCCAGCTGACCAATCACAGCACACAGGGCCAGCTGACCAATCACAGCACACAGGGCCAGCTGACCAATCACAGCACACTGGGCCAGCTGACCAATCACAGCACACTGGGCCAGCTGACCAATCACAACACACTGGGCCAGCTGACCAATCACAACACACTGGGCCAGCTGACCAATCACAGCACACTGGGCCAGCTGACCAATCACAGCACACAGGGCCAGCTGACCAATCACAGCACACTGGGCCAGCTGACCAATCACAGCACACTGGGCCAGCTGACCAATCACAACACACTGGGCCAGCTGACCAATCACAGCACACTGGGCCAGCTGACTAATCACAGCACACTGGGCCAGCTGTCCAATCACAGCACACTGGGCCAGCTGACCAATCACAACACACAGGGCCAGCTGACCAATCACAGCACACTGGGCCAGCTGACTAATCACAGCACACTGGGCCAGCTGACCAATCACAACACACAGGGCCAGCTGACCAATCACAGCACTGGGCCAGCTGACCAATCACAACACACTGGGCCAGCTGACCAATCACAACACACTGGGCCAGCTGACCAATCACAGCACACTGGGCCAGCTGACCAATCGCAACACACTGGGCCAGCTGACCAATCACAGCACACTGGGCCAGCTGACCAATCACAGCACACTGTGCCAGCTGACCAATCACAACACATTTCATAATTCTGAAGGAGGGGCTTCATCGAAAACAACTCGTTCAACCAGACTGGGGAGAGAGGAGCTGCAATAATGTAGCCTAAAATATGTGAAAAATAATGCCTTTTATTGTTAACAATCAAGCATGAAAACATATTCTAGTACATCCCAAAAAAACTAAAAGCACAAAACAGGACCCTTTTGTAAGAGCAATAATCCTTCGTACTTATTTCGGGCAAAGAATTCACTCGGATCTTCGTACAAGTTTCATTCGTTTACTGAAATTTCTTGCACAAATAGAAAATAAACAATAAATAAACTGGTCAAAAACAGTGTTGCTCTGTCTTTCGTTCTTAAAGGAAGTGCGCGAATCTTAAAGGCGCTAACGACAGTCCAATACTAAAACAGAGCAAACCATTACAACTTAAACAGTGGGGTGCTCAACAAATGTACATACATAACATAAACCTAAACTAATTTAAATCTTACTCAAACATTTATGCTTTTAATGTTACATTTAATTATTCCAATTATTGAATAATTACACCTTTAAAAGACCAGATTACTTTGAAAAAACATTCTATTAATGTTACCAGAAGAACTATTGCTCATAACTTGCCAGAGCTGTTAGTTGGGACTGTCATAGACAGTAATGGCACCTGCCGTAGCTCCACGTCAGTGCGGTACAGTAGAGAGTGTGTGTTTTCCTGATCGCGCGTCCGCGGCTAGCCTGCAGTCAGTGTGTGAGAGGCTTATGTCACCTGTGGGGCGGAGACGAGCTGTCACCGCTGGAGCTGATCAAAGATCTTTCCAGGAGACCAAACAAAGACTCGACTGTGAGAGAGAGACCAGCGCTCCACCTACATCCTCACACACACACACACACACACACACACACACTGATGCCTGATTACAGTCACCACCACCGCTTCTACTCTCTGATGGATTCTGGCCTTCATTCTGACCCCTGTGAGTTTAGCAGAAAACAGGAGATCATATTTGGTTCAACATTAAAGTCCCACTGAAGTGCCTTGGATCGCGCAGCTTTGTTTGATGCGTTGACGTAATTTCCAATGAAACAGAAGCTTATTGAATGGCTCCTCCCTCTTTTCAAACAGCCAATAGGGTTTAGTTTCCCTCACACACTGACATCACCATGGAAGTGAATCGAGCGCTGATGATACACTGGATTCAATAGCAGAGATGTGAATAAATTCTAGCCATTTCATTCTTAACCAGCGTACAGTAGAAAACAGAATAAAACTGGAGCGTTTGAGCAACCGAACACACATTCCAACACATATTGCATCGTGTCTGTCAACGCTCGCTCTGGTCAGGTGGTGTTTATAGCAGAGGGGGCGGAGCTTCAGATTCTAGAAAGCATGTGATTGGACAGAAGATGTGATGAGAAGCGGTGATGTCATAAAAATCCCTGATCCATTTTAGTGGAAGTGAGAGACTGTAAGTTTTGAATGCTTATATCTCCTAAATGCGAATGTTGTTATTGTTTTGGAACACACCAGCTTATTCATAACATTAAGGCTGACATATTCATACTAAAAGCTAAAAAAAACTTTGATTTCAGGGGGCCTTTTAAGTTCCAATAGTCATCCATAATGTTCCGTTCCGCTTTGGAGAGGACGCTAGCGCACATTTTGGCTGCAGCTTCTCCTGCCGTATTTAGTTTGTTTATTATTTTAATTCATTTTTAACTCTCGTTTTAAACTCGCTTGTATCATTTTAAACTTTGTTTCTTGTGTTGAAATCTTGCTCCTGGATTTGCACATACTTATCTTGTCTGAACCAACGTTTTAAAGTGTCACTCCTGGTCTGTCTGATGCTGGTATCATCTGCTGCCGCGTTTTCCCTGCACTGTCCCTGCTGCTTGCTGTTGCTTGCTGTTGTCTCCGTGTGAGATCAGACGGGTCCCGGGTGTTGCGTCAAGCTCTCCGTGTGTATTGGCTGTATAACAACTTTCGAATTAAGCATTAAGCAGTGGACTGAATGCCTGGATATCATCATGCTGAGGTACTCTTTATCTGAACTTTTATCTCTGGATCACCATGGCCGTCCAAATATCAGCGTTATACAATCTCTGCGCTCCTTGCACCTCCTCCGTCGGCCTAGTTACCTTCACAGAGGCTCTCGTCAGAGTCGTTCTGTTGCCGGTACTGGAGTTGCTGGAGTTACTGCGTTTTGGTCGAACAGCAGGCGCTCGCTGCGTCATACTTTTGTACGCCGCGGAATCTGTCTTGGAAATTTACGCTATCCAGAGGCTCTATCTCGAAAGTCGGTGGCAAATGTGTTCTGCAGCAATATGCAAATTGCTCATTTTAACACGAGGTCAATAAACAATAAAACGGCATTTATCACTGACACAATTCTTGATAAAAATATAGACATTCTGTGTCTCAGTGAAACATGACACAAAGACAATGACTATTTAAATCTGAATATGTGTGCCCCATCTGGATACAAATACATCGACGTGCCTCGAGCTTCTGGTAAAGGTGGTGGTCTGGCTGTAATATTTGGACCTAATGTATCAGTTAATGTTATTGACGCTCCTTGTGTTTCATCATTTGAATGTCTGGCTTTTAAAAGTAATGGTGTTTCACCTGTTCTTGTGCTGCATATTTATCGTCCACCAAAACCAAATCCTGTATTTTTTTCTGAGTTTACTGAGTTGTTGACACTTCTTAGTCCACTCTGTCCTGCTATGATGTTAACTGGTGATGCCAATTTTCATAATGATAATCCTAATTGTGTTAATGCTGTTACCTTTCTGGACATTTTGGATGATTTTGATTTTACACAGCATGTCACTTTTCCTACCCATAGGTTGGGCCATGCATTGGATGTGGTTTGCTCTGCTGGTGTTGGTATTCAATCCCTGGATAGTATTGATATGAGTATAAGTGATCACAGATTTATTAATTTTGACATAAATGTCATGTCATCACGATCCACTTCTACACGTATCATTAAATTCCGTAACATCAAGCACATGGACTTCACTTTCTTTTCCACTACTATTTCTGAGCTTCCTATTACTAACTCTGTAGAGCACTATAACTCCATGCTATCTGCACTTCTGGATGAGTTTGCACCTGTGCGGGAACGGGCTGTTACATTTAGGAAACCCTGTCCATGGTATACTCCGGAGTTACGTCAAATGAAAGCTGTTGGAAGGCAATTTGAACGGCAGTACAAAAAATCTAACCTGACGGTACATGGGCTTCTGTACACTCAACAACAGTCTGCTTACCATTCTGCTCTGAATACTGCACGTAAGAACTATTATTCAAGCAGCATTGGTAATGCTGCAAGTAATTCTAAATCTTTATTTAAGACTGTTGAAAATCTTCTTAAACCAACTAAGGCCACTGTTCATTGCTCTGTTGACCAGTGTAATAAGTTCCTTCATTATTTCTCTGCAAAGATTGAGGGCATATACAGCTCTTTAATCACTATCTCTCCTGTTGAGCTAGTTGATACTCGGCCTTTAAATCCTCCGAACACTACTTTTTCGAACTTCGACTTAGTTGGAGTTGATTTTATTATAAGCACAGTTAAGTCCATGAACTCAACCACTAGTATTTTAGATCCGGTTCCCTGCTCGGTTATTATGAACTGCCTCTCATTAATCTGCCCTCACATGACATCAATTGTAAATGTATCATTGAGTTCTGGAATTATTCCTCCAGATTTAAAAATTGCTGCCATTACACCAGTCCTTAAGAAGCCTGGTTGTGATGTTCTGATACGTCCAATTACAGGCCTATTTCAAACCTACCATTCTTGGCTAAAGTTCTGGAGCGTGTTGTGGCTACTCAGTTAAATCGTCATCTAGCACTGAACAGTGTTTTTGACCCTTTTCAATCTGGGTTTAGAAAAGGGCATAGTACTGAGACAGCTCTAGTGAGGGTTGTAAATGATCTTCTTATTGCTGCAGATTCAGGTGCATGCAGTATTTTGGTCTTATTAGACCTTAGTGCTGCATTTGATACTATTTGTCACTCTATTCTGCTAGATCGTCTGGAAAATTAGCTGGGTCTTTCAGGTGCAGTATTCAGTTGGTTTCGGTCTTATTTAACAAACCGTCCCCAGTTTGTAAGATTGTGCAATTACAAATCTGATACCGTGCCTGTTCAACAGGTAGTTCCTCAGGGTTCAGTGTTGGGTCCAATTTTATTTAACATCTACATGCTTCCACTTGGGCAGATCATTAAGAAACACGGTCTTGGATATCACTGCTACGCTGATGATACACAGATTTACATTACCACTAGTCCTGATGTTCACTGCTCATTAAAAGCCTTACGTAGTTGTCTAGCTGAGATCAGTGTATGGATGCAGAATAACTTCCTGAAGCTGAATGGCTCAAAAACTGAATTGATGCAGAATTGTACAGTGGCGGCTACTCGTAAGGCAGAGCAGATTAGTTTAATTGTTGATTCTAGCATGGTAATCCTCACTTCACAGGTGCGGAATCTTGGAGTCATTTTTGATTCACAGCTAACTTTTGAAGCAAATATAAAAAACATCTCAAAAACTGCTTTTTACCATCTGAGAAATGTTGCTCGACTTAGACCTTTTCTCTCTTTTGCAGACACAGAAAGGCTTATACACGCCTTTATTACAGCCAGGTTAGATTATTTTAATGCCTTGTTCTCTGGCCTTCCAGCTAAATCTCTCAGAAGGCTACATTATATTCAAAACTCTGCCGCCCATGTGCTCACTCGTACTTCTCCTCGTGAGCATATTACACCGGTGCTTTCACAGTTGCACTGGCTTCCTATAAACGTGAGAATTGATTTTAAAAATCTTATTTTAACTTACAAGGCACTACATGGGACTGCTCCAGAGTATCTTTGTGAACTCATTAGCCCCTATACTCCATCACGTTCTCTCCGTTCTGCCAATTCTCTTTTGCTACATCAGCCTTCATGTAAACTCAAGACTATGGGGGAACGAGCCTTTTCATATAAAGCCCCGAAGATATGGAATGTGCTTCTTCTGTGAATACATTGCCAACTATACTGAACTCATAAAGTTCTCATTGACCACATTTCTTTATATTTGAGTTCAAGTTCAAACACTATGAAACGCTCCATTGTTAACGTACGAAGCAAAAGTTTTGCGAGGGAATGCAAAAGATTTGAAAAATATTTGTTTCCCCATCCCAAATTTTTTGCACCACCAGGTCCCTTTAGGGGCTCCGTAGAAACGAACTCTGGAGTGCTGGTGCTCTGTTTGTTCATTTGCTCACGTGTGTACGCAAACCGGTCTCGGTCTGCTAGCACATTTATCACACAACATTGGATGTTTGGTAAGTTCACACAAATTTACATCATAAAAGCTGCTTTTTTGTTGTATCTTTAGCTTCAGTGTTAAAAATGACACTTAAGAGTTCCATTTGCGTTCCAAAAATTACGTTCCAATAATGGCATTTCAAAAAATGGCGTTCACACTAAGCAAATTAGGACTAGTAAATGTGTAATTTTCGTTTTTGGTCCATACCAAAAGAACAAAGAGAACCTAGCTACAAGTGTAAACACCCAAAGATGTTGTGAGTACTATTTTCCTCCTAAATATCTTTCACCAGATGTGTTGCATCAGATTGCTAGTCACGTGTCTTTGCTAACCCAGACTGAGGGAAAAGAGGATCTGTCGGCGGTCACTCACCTCGCTTCACTCCTCCCGAGCTCTGGCCTCTTCGCTTGCTCTGTTTCATACCAATAAATGATGTCTCTCGGGTGTGTGTGTGTGTGTGTGTGTGTGTGTGTGTGTGTGTGTGTGTGTGTGTGTGTGTGTTCGAGGTGAGCCTGTCAGGACACGCATCTGAAGACCACAGGAAGGGCAAAGCAGTGCTTGTACATCAGTCAGTGCGCTGACAGCTCTGACATCAGCCCCGCGCTCCGCGTGCACGGACAGCACACACACACAGACACACATAAATTAGTAATAGCGCTTTACCTGTCAGCACACGCGCTCCGGCCTGCCTTTGTTTACTGTTGCCTTCGGATCCTCCGGCGCTTTCAACTCAAAGCAGAAGAAAGCAAGCCGAGCTAAGCTGTGATGAGGATGGCAGAGACCGACTGGGGCAGATGCTCACTGTCAGATTTAACAGGGAAATAATAAATAAATGCCGATTGTTTCCAAGTGTGCTTCTAAAAAAAAAAAGAAAAAAAAAAGGGTGTAGGATTTACTTTGAAACAATTTTCACTCAGAAATTGCTAGTAAATTTCCCAGATAGGCTAGGCTAGCTACTTACAAAGAAAAGGCAAATAACGTTGAATTCAATGTGACATTTTGAAGTAGAGAGACTGCAGGTTTATCTTCTCGCAAAACCAGTAATCTTTGTTTTATTTACAACATATTTGGTTTTCTTGTTGGTCCTTTTGTTGATCTCGTATCTGAAGGTTTGCTGGATTATTTACCAAAGACAGTCTCAAAAACACCGTTTGAAATCGCTGGTGTTTCTGACGTCACAAACTACCTTGTAACCAATCAGATCAACGTGTGATCGTCAACGAGTGGATCTCTGAGTGAGTGAGTGAGTGAGTGGAGGCAGGGCTCATTTGCATGTTCATAGAACCTAACCGAGTTACATTCACATATTTTAAGGCATGAAGACATTTTTAAAAGGAAAAAACAATTAAATATGTAATTTTGGTGATCAAAGATGAGTTCTAAGGGATACAATTATTAACTACAGCGGTATTTCAATATTCAGTGTTGGGTATATTATTCAAGTTACAATATATAGTTGTAATATTCAAGTTACTTTTGAAAGTAATGCTTTACAATATTGTGTTAATCCAAAAAGTAACTAATTGCATTGCTTAGTTATTTTGTATGGAAAGTAATGCATTACTTTAATTTTGCGTACTTTTTCTGACCTGGGTTGGACTGGACTTGTTTATTTATATTTTTAATAACAAAAAAGTTTTATTTTGTCAAATGAAAAGGCCCTTTCGCATGCAAAAGTGAAGTGTATAATCCTCAGTCTGAAACACAGATTCACTCCTGAACAGTAGAGGGCACCGCTCAAACACAGATTCACTCCTGACCAGTAGAGGGCGCCGCTCAAACACAGATTCACTCCTGAACAGTAGAGGGCGCCGCTCAAACACAGATTCACTCCTGAACAGTAGAGGGCACCACTCAAACACAGATTCACTCCTGAACAGTAGAGGGCACCGCTCAAACACAGATTCACTCCTGACCAGTAGAGGGCGCCGCTCAAACACAGATTCACTCCTGAACAGTAGAGGGCGCTGCTCAAACCCAGATTCACTCCTGAACAGTAGAGGGCACCGCTCAAACACAGATTCACTCCTGAGCAGTAGAGGGCACCGCTCAAACACAGATTCACTCCTGAACAGTAGAGGGCGCCGCTCAAACACAGATTCACTCCTGAACAGTAGAGGGCACCGCTCAAACACAGATTCACTCCTGAACAGTAGAGGGCACCGCTCAAACACAGATTCACTCCTGAACAGTAGAGGGCACCACTCAAACACAGATTCACTCCTGAACAGTAGAGGGCGCCGCTCAAACACAGATTCACTTCTGAACAGTAGAGGGCGCCGCTCAAACACAGATTCACTCCTGACCAGTAGAGGGCACCACTCAAACACAGATTCACTCCTGAACAGTAGAGGGCACCACTCATACACAGATTCACTCCTGAACAGTAGAGGGCGCCGCTCAAAAACAGATTCACTCCTGAACAGTAGAGGGCACCACTCATACACAGATTCACTCCTGAACAGTAGAGGGCACCACTCATACACAGATTCACTCCTGAACAGTAGAGGGCACCACTCATACACAGATTCACTCCTGAACAGTAGAGGGCACCACTCATACACAGATTCACTCCTGAACAGTAGAGGGCGCCGCTCAAACACAGATTCACTCCTGAACAGTAGAGGGCGCCGCTCAAACACAGATTCACTCCTGAACAGTAGAGGGCGCCGCTCAAACACAGATTCACTCCTGACCAGTAGAGGGCACCACTCAAACACAGATTCACTCCTGAACAGTAGAGGGCACCACCCAAACACAGATTCACTCCTGAACAGTAGAGGGCGCCGCTCAAAAACAGATTCACTCCTGAACAGTAGAGGGCACCACCCAAACACAGATTCACTCCTGAACAGTAGAGGGCACCGCTCAAACACAGATTCACTCCTGAACAGTAGAGGGCAGCACTCAAACACAGATTCACTCCTGAACAGTAGAGGGCACCGCTCGAACACAGATTCACTCCTGAACAGTAGAGGGCGCCGCTCAACACAGATTCACTCCTGAACAGTAGAGGGCACCGCTCAAACACAGATTCACTCCTGAACAGTAGAGGGCACCGCTCAAACACAGATTCACTCCTGAACAGTAGAGGGCAGCACTCAAACACAGATTCACTCCTGAACAGTAGAGGGCACCGCTCAAACACAGATTCACTCCTGAACAGTAGAGGGCGCCGCTCAAACACAGATTCACTCCTGAACAGTAGAGGGCACCGCTCAAACACAGATTCACTCCTGAACAGTAGAGGGCAGCACTCAAACACAGATTCACTCCTGAACAGTAGAGGGCACCGCTCAAACACAGATTCACTCCTGAACAGTAGAGGGCACCGCTCAAACACAGATTCACTCCTGAACAGTAGAGGGCACCGCTCAAACACAGATTCACTCCTGAACAGTAGAGGGCACCGCTCGAACACAGATTCACTCCTGAACAGTAGAGGGCACCGCTCAAACACAGATTCACTCCTGAACAGTAGAGGGCACCGCTCAAACTCAGATTCACTCCTGAACAGTAGAGGGCACCGCTCAAACACAGATTCACTCCTGAACAGTAGAGGGCGCCGCTCAAACTCAGATCCACTCCTGAACAGTAGAGGGCGCCGCTCAAACACATATTCACTCCTGAACAGTAGAGGGCACCTTTCAAACACAGATCCACTCCTGAACAGTAGAGGGCACCGCTCAAACACAGATTCACTCCTGAACAGTAGAGGGAACCGCTCAAACACAGATTCACTCCTGAACAGTAGAGGGCACCGCTCAAACACAGATTCACTCCTGAACAGTAGAGGGCACCGCTCAAACACAGATTCACTCCTGAACAGTAAAGGGCGCCGCTCAAACACAGATTCACTCCTGAACAGTAGAGGGCGCCGCTCAAACAAACCTTTCAGTGCTGTCGTTCTGGAGCACAGAAGAAGACACTCAACACTAACTTCAGCAATAAAACACATGTGATGTTTAACTAAAGTCATGTTTGCTTATTAGTATGATTGAAGTGAATCATAGAAGGTCAGCAGCAAAGACATCGACGAATAAAGTGAGATTAGGCAAGGCAAGGCAAGTTTATTTATATAGCACATTTCATACACAATGGTAATTCAAAGTGCTTTACATAGAAGAAATTAAAATAATCAAAAGAAATCAGAATAATTAAAACAGTTTAGAGTAAAAGATAAAATACAGAAATAATCAAAAGAAATCAGAATAATTAAAAACATAAAATAGAATACAGTACAAACAGTCGGACGAACAGTGGCACAGTGCTCATTCAGTAAATGCACAGTTAAACACATGTGAATAAACACATAATAAATACATAAATTAAATATATAAAGTATTCCCTTGTGTCAGGAGCCAATCAGATCCCTCACATGTCACCACGCAAAGATCACTGTCCCCAGATTACTGATCACCTGCACCTGTTTCCACTCAGCACTCACTTCCCAGCCAGCACAAAAGCACCCGATTCACTCCCAGTCATTGTCAAGCCTCCAACAGGAACGACCCTTACCAGTCACCACTTGTCTCACTCTGAGCCATCCTTCAGCAACGGACGTAAAGTATACTTACCTGAAAGAAACTAACCTTGTTGTCCTTGTTCTGATGTTCCCAGGATCCGCTCCATGACTCATGTTCTCCGTTTCCTGGAATCCGCCACGAGTCCCGTTTCCCACTGGATGAGCTGCAAGAGAAAGGGAAAGTATCACTGAACTGGTGAGCTCATTGTCAAGTGCACTTCAAAGGATCTACTCACCTGGAATCCTTCCTGAATCCCGCCTATCCACGAACGATCTGAAAAGAGAGAAAAACTCAAGTTATTGATCTGTGTTACCCGCCACGTTATTCCTTAAGAAGAGGATTCACTCACCTGGATGCATTCCTGCCACATATATCCTCTTTGAGATCACCGTTGAACTCCCGAAACCCTGCATACTTACCTTTGAGTTAAATAAAGATACATTTATGTTTATCACTTACCTCTGTCTCCGAGCCTGAAACCTGACAGAAGGCTTGACCTGCTTGACAATTGGAAAGGGTCCGATGTACTTGGGATTTAATTTCTTACATGACTGGCGCAGTTTGATATCTCGAGTGGAAAGCCAGACTAGTTGCTCAGGTTGGTATTCTGGCGTGGATCTTCGGCGGGTGTCAGCGAACTGCTGTTGTCTATTCACAGCTTGTCGGATGTGCTGATGAGTTTGGTTCCAGACCTGTTCGCTCTCCTCAAACCATTTGTTAACCGCGGGCACTTCTGAAGGTTCACCGGACCATGGGAATAACGGAGGTTGGTAACCAAGGATACATTGGAATGGAGTCAATTGAGTGGATGCTTGTCGGAGGGAATTCTGTGCATATTCTGCCCAGATGAGGTACCTACTCCAGATGTTCTGGTTGGAGTGGCAGAATGTGCGCAAGAACCGACCTAGATCCTGGATCTTTCTCTCGGTTTGTCCATTGGTTTGTGGATGATACCCGGAAGACAGACTCACTGTCACATTCATGAGAGTGAAAAATGATCGCCAGACTCGGGAAATGAACTGTGGCCCTCGATCGGAGACAATGTCCACTGGCAGACCGAAATTTCGAAAGACATGTTCCATGAGAAGCTCAGCAGTATCAAAGGCGGTTGGAAGTCCCTTTAATGGAATGAACTTGCATGCCTTCGCGAACCGATCGATGGCTACTAGGATGCAAGTATTTCCGTCAGAAATCGGAAGGTCAGTAACAAAGTCCACTCCGATGTGGGACCAAGGTCTATTTGGAATAGGCAAGGGGACCAGTTTCCCCACTGGCAGATTTCTTGGGACCTTGGAGATGGCACATGGGATGCAACCTTGAATGAACTGAGTGATATCTTGGCGCATGTGAGCCCACCAATACTTCTCCTGAAGTGTGGCTAAGGTCTTGGTTATACCTGGGTGTCCAGTGGCCACTGAAGAATGAGCTGAGGAAATCAAGGCGTTGCGAAATTCTTCAGGGACATGAATCTTCCCGGGAGGACATCCGGGAACTCTGGGTTGCTGATGAGCCAATTCTTGAAGCTGTTCGTTTATTTCCCACTGGATAGGATTTACGAATAACCTCTCGGGTAGAATGGTCTCAGGTTGATCAACAGGGCTCTCAGGGGCATGGATACGGGAAAGAGCGTCTGCACGGGTATTCTTGGATCCTGGACGATAGGCAATCTTGAAATGAAAGCGTGTAAAGAATAACGCCCATCGGGCCTGACGTGGATTTAACCGCTTGGCATCTCTCAGGTATTGGAGATTCTTATGATCGGTTAGGACTAGAAATGGGTGTTTGGCTCCCTCTAGCCAATGTCGCCATTCTTCCAAGGCAAGTTTTACTGCGAGAAGTTCTCGATTTCCAATATCGTAGTTTGCCTCTGCTGGAGAAAACTTTTTGGAGAAGAATGAACAAGAGGAGTGGCTTTGAGGAGAACTCGGAACATTGGGACAGGATTCCTCCAACCCCGGTGGTGGAGGCATCGACTTCCACCATGAATGGTTTTTCAGGGTCTGGATGGTGAAGCAAAGGGGCACTGGTGAAGGCAGATTTCAGAGCCCCTGCTGGCCACTACGAATATCTTGTCATGCCATATGGTTTGGTCAACGCTCCTTCCGTTTTCCAAAGTTTCATGGATGAGATCCTCAGAGACTTTCTAGGGAAGTTTGTTCTGGTCTATATCGATGACATCTTGATCTATTCCAAGAATCCAATCGAACACCAGAGACATGTGTCTCTAGTCCTACAACGTCTCAGAGAATTCACTTTGTTCCTGAAAGCTGAGAAGTGTACCTTTCATCAAAGCACCATCGACTTCCTGGGATACATACTCAGCGATCGAGGAGTGGAGATGGACCAACAAAAGACCGAGACCGTCCTGTCCTGGCCAACTCCCAAGTCCATGAAGGAGCTTCAGAGATTTCTCGGGTTCGCCAACTTCTATAGGAGATTTATCAACCAGTACAGTCTTCTCACTTCTCCATTGACCTCCTTGCTAAAAGGAAAACCTAAGATCCTGCAGTGGAACCCCGAGGCTGAGAAAGAATTCCATGCTCAGCATCCCGAGAAACCTGCACCACGACCCAGAGGCAGACCCCCACGACGTCGAGGTCCAAGGTCCGCTGGCGCGGACTCTGGAGGGGGGGGGTACTGTCAGGAGCCAATCAGATCCCTCACATGTCACCACGCAAAGATCACTGTCCCCAGATTACTGATCACCTGCACCTGTTTCCACTCAGCACTCACTTCCCAGCCAGCACAAAAGCACCCGATTCACTCCCAGGCATTGTCAAGCCTCCAACAGGAACGACCCTTACCAGTCATCACTTGTCTCACTCTGAGCCATCCTTCAGCAACGGACGTAAAGTATACTTACCTGAAAGAAACTAACCTTGTTGTCCTTGTTCTGATGTTCCCAGGATCCGCTCCATGACTCATGTTCTCCGTTTCCTGGAATCCGCCACGAGTCCCGTTTCCCACTGGATGAGCTGCAAGAGAAAGCGAAAGTATCACTGAACTGGTGAGCTCATTGTCAAGTGCACTTCAAAGGATCTACTCACCTTGAATCCTTCCTGAATCCCGCCTATCCACGAACGATCTGAAAAGAGAGAAAAACTCAAGTTATTGATCTGTGTTACCCGCCACGTTATTCCTTAAGAAGAGGATTCACTCACCTGGATGCATTCCTGCCACATATATCCTCTTCGAGATCACCGTTGAACTCCCGAAACCCTGCATACTTACCTTTGAGTTAAATAAAGATACATTTATGTTTATCACTTACCTCTGTCTCCGAGCCTGAAACCTGACACCTTGTAATTTAACATTTAATCATTGCATGTTTGCATAATATCCTGAGTTTGCGTTTAACTGATTTTATTAATTCTGAGAGATACTGAATCTGTTTTTGTACAAGACGAGGTAAATGTACACATTCAGTCTAGAACAATAACCCACTATGATATTTTGTTGTAAATTTAAAGTAATGCGTAACTGTACCAGTTACATGAAAAAGTAATCTGATTACATAACTCGTGTTACTTGTTATGCGCTTTATGCCCATCACTAACATTTCCATTAAGTTATGAAAACATTATTATCTGAATGTTTTTTAAATGTACCAAACATCCAGTTTTTGAATGCATTAAGAACTTTTCTGTGAGGAACATCCTTCCCTTACATTTTGAGAACGTGAGACTTTCTATTAGTATTACTGAATATGCTTCTCCTCACTTTGGAAACACACTCTGTAAATCCTCGTATCCTAACTACGCATGATAGTTATTTTCACTGATGTGTTGTTTTATGGTTCTGTGCTTCATCAGACTCAGGATGTTTCTGCATATCTTTGAGTCGATCTTGCTGTGAGGTTTTTCATTTCTCCAGCATGTTTCCAAGCTTGTGTGTGTATCAGATAGCAACCGCCTCCTAAAATAAATTAAGATGCCGTAATTAAATTTGCAATCAACTTGCTTTTCCGTCCTGTCGTTTTTAATTTCGAGTGCCACAGTGTAGCAAACGGCATATTTCTACAGTGAATAAAGGCGCTCTTTCACATATGTGAGTGTTTTCAATCATTCCACAGCTCTTGGCCACATTTACTGCATTCAGAAAAGCCACAGGATGTTTTTAGCTGTAATATACAGACTAAATGTTTAGACTCTCTGAAGAACATGTGAGGGGCGTGTCCTGAGCAACGGTTGCCATGGCGCTGTGTTCTGTGGGATGTTTTCACCTGATTTATCCTCCAGCAAGTGAAAATTGTGCGTCTCATTCATGTTTAGCTACTTAATTGTAATGAATAAACAGTTGATGTGAACTTCAAATATTTAAAGTATATATAAAGTAAAAAGCTTATGTAAAAAGCTAAATTAGAAGTTTGGTAACACTTTACTTAAAGCGTTTATGAATGATGCATTATAAAGGCATTCATAATGTACGTTATAATGCATTATATCTTTTCATAAATAATTGTAACCAAAGTTAAAATGCATTATAATATTCACTGATTCCTTGTTGCATCTGATAGTGTTTGTTTGTCATGTTTTAATGCATTATTCTTACTAAAGATGTATTATAATGTATTATAACTGTTACAATTATTAATGAGACACACAATGCATTGCCTATTGTATAATCCACACAATGCCTAACCCTAATGCAAATCAAACAATGCATTATAAGGTATATAATTAATGCATTAAAATACCTTTATAATGCAATATATACCCTAGTGAAAAAAATAAATAAAAAAAGGTTTTTGAAATACATTTATTTTGTACTGCAAATACATTTTTGTATGTACTTAATATAAATAATAAATGCAATTGTACTGTTGGTTTAATAAATTGATATACTTAAAGACTAACGTTGTACCTAATGTACTTAGTTATCCAGAAATAGTTCTGAAGTTTAACTAAAGATATACTAAAGTATATTTGATTGTGCTGAAGTGAAACTATTGCAAGCTTACTTTAGATACACTTTAAATCACTAGAGTTTAAAAACTGATATTATACAGAGATCATACTGTCCTTACTAATAGTGATATTACATTACATTTTTAGCTTAATATTAAGAAATGCAATAAATAAGCACTCCGAATAAAGTTTCATTATAATTTCATATCAGTAAGTCTTAAGTGATATGTCAATAAATATGTGAATAGAATAATGAAATAAATAGATTTTAATTACATATTGTAATAGTTGTTTTTCACTAGGGTATATAAAGGCTTTATAAGTTACCAACTGTTTCGCATTAAAGTACATTTTAGATCAATATGTTTTTGTCTTATTTTGATGTGTTGCCTGTTTTTATTTATAAAAAATATTTTAAATATTCTAAATTGCAACTTCATTATTACAAATGTTTCAATTGAAATTACAGTAAATTATGATTTAGTTCACCATAAATGTACATACGGCAGTTCACTTTAACTGTAATTTAAAGGAAATGGAAATAATTTGGAAATTATATATAAAGATGTACATAAGTCCTACTTAAATGCATCAAAAACACAAGATTTCAGCTAATTGCATTTATTAATTATGAATAACATGCAATTAAGTGTCTGAAAACATTACATTCAGTTAGTTTAAAGTATTAGTAGTTTTAAGACGGTTCTAATGCACTTTATAAGTGGACTCAATAAAACAATTTGAAATTACAAACAAAAACTAAAACTTGAAAATAAAGGTAGTTTGCATTTGCACATGTTCTTTCTGCATTTAGTGAAGTATCCAAGGTTGAAAGTAATCAATTGTGGTTGTGTGTTGATTTGATGAGCTGAGTTTATGTGTGTGTGTGCAGTGGGAGCCGAGGCTCATTACCGCAGTAAACCCGCAGTCTATTTAACCCTGTGTGAGGCTGATAAAATGTTTATGTTCACTGTAAGGGCTTTATGGACTCCTCCGGCCATTCACAATCAATGACTCTCAGGTGTGTGTGTGTGTGTGTGTGTGTGTGTGTGTGCGTGCGTGTGTGTGTGTGTGTGTGTGTGTGTGTGTGTGTGTGTGTGTGTGTGTGTGCGTGCGTGCGTGCGTGCGTGCGTGTGTGCGTGCGTGTGTGTGTGTGTGTGTGTGTGTGTGTGTGTGTGTGAGTGCGTGTGTGAGTGCGTGTGTGTGTGTGTGTGTGTGTGTGTGTAGCAAAAATAGCAAATATAATCAAGAAACAAACGCTTTACGTTAAAGTGTCATGAAGGCTAATTATGCCTATGCATACTTGGAATTTGCCCTCTTAATTAGGAGCAGTACACACACACACAACCACACACAACCACACACACACACACGCCGTTGTGGCGCCCAGGGAGTGATTGTGGGTTAGATGTCATGTCAAGGGATCCTCAGTCATTTCCTGCCGGTATTGAGAATCAAACTCGCAACAACCCTCGGGTTACCAGTCTAACTCTCTAACCATTAGACCACGACTTCTCCATAAAGCATAAACAAATCATAGTTTTATGTCACGTGACCAGCGCAGAGACATGGAGGGCAAAACATCAATAGAACTGCAGCACAGATCTGCCAATTCTTGTCGAACACTAAAATATGTGAACAAAAAGCTCTTTTGATCCACATAAAGCACCTGCCGTGGTATTTCAATCACCAAAAACAGCTCAATGTAAAAGACACTTAAAGTATGTATAGGCTAAGTAAGTAGTTAAATTTATATCTTTCCCCGGCTCAAAGCTCTTTGAATCAACAATAAATGTAAATACATAAACCGAAGGCTTAAATACACGGGAGAAAACAAACCAAACTAGAAACAGGTGCACAAAGCAGTCAGTAACCATGGCAACAAACAAGGGCATAATCAGGAACCTAGGAAAATGGAAAGGGAGCAGGAAAATGCGGAACAAATGCAGCAGGAACAGAACACAGGGAAACAATGAAATTCAAACTACAAGTCCATAAAACAGAACATAACCCTATATATATATATATATATATATATATATATATATATATATATATATATATATATATATATATATATATATATATATATTACTACACTATCAGTGTCTAGTTGAAATCATTAATAGGTTCTCATAGATGTCATTTTTATGTATTTCATGTATAAGATGGAAGATTAGGATCAATTTCTTACATATGTAATATAAGAACATATTGTCCATTGCTATCAACAATTCCCTGTTGTGAAAAGCAAAGTAAAGATTTACTTGTAGTAATGTAAATTTACATTAAAATGGTTTTAGGTCTGTTCCGTTGTGACACTCAAACACCACTAGTGTTACACTATAACTGTCACGGTAGACGTATTCACTGGTTCCTTCTAGTCTTGTGTTTATGTTGTTGTATGAGTGCACGTGTGCAAGAGGCGTGTGTAAGAGGCGTGTCTGTATGTCATTACCCGATCCGCTCCAGCTGCCCATCATTACTTCACCAGCTGCAGTCGATCTCACCATGCTACTTATACTCACCGCTGTTCTCTCATCTTTGTCAGATCTTTGTTTGATGTTTCCCTGTCTGGTCTTCTGGTTCGTGTTCCTGCCTAGTGTTCCTGTTCGTCGTCTTCCGTGTGGATTTTGTCGTCTCACCGTCTGTCTGCACTTCACCGGATTTGGCCATCGAAGTCCCTGCGTCACCATTCCACCATCAGACTTACTGTTCTGGACTCTGTTACTTCTAATAAACACTGTTAACTCCGTTTGCTTCCTTTGATCAGTTACTATGACAGAACGATCTGACCAAGGAATGGAAGCAGCGAGCGTCTCTCACTCTTCATTGGAAGAATTCATTCATCACAGCATCCGAAGAATGGACTCGCAGGAGAAGGATATCGGCGACAGGGCAGAGCAGTTCAAGTCTTGGTGACGCAGGTGTCCGAGCTCACCCAGCAGATCCAGCGCCTACGGATTCCCACTGCGCCACCCACACCAGCCGTTCCCCCCGTACCACCAGGAAGCCACTCCCAGTCTGAACCCTGGCTACCCGTTCCAGAAGCCTACTCAGGTGAACCATCACACTGCAGAGCATTTCTCACCCAGTGTTATATGCACTTCGCTCTTCAACCTCGTACTTTCCAGAACGAGCAGGCCAAGGTGGCGTTCGTTTTAACATTGCTGACTGGGAGAGCGGCGCTTTGGGGAACGGCGGTGTGGGAGAACCAACACCCGTGCTGCACCTCGTTCCAGACACTCTCCGCCGAGATGAGACAGGTGTTTGACCGGGCGGTCTTGGTAAGAGAGGCGGCCAGGGAATTGGCCGAACTACGGCAAGGAGAGAAATCAGTCTCCGATTATTCTATCGAATTCCGGACCTTGGCGGCGGAGTGTGGATGGAACGAGGAGGCGCAGTGGGATATGTTCCTGCATGGGCTGGCTGACCATGTCCAGAAGGAGATCTACGCCCTGGATCTTCCCACCACTCTCAATGGACTGATCGACTTGGCTCTGCGGGTGGACAGTCGGCTATCCAGAGTCGAGCGTCGGGTGACGCCCACTCGCAACCTCGGGGGTTTCGATGGTCCAAGATCCAGCGTTAGGGACGTGGTCAGCCCCACTTATGATCACGAGCCCATGCAGGTGGGTCGAGCTCGGCTTTCCCGAGAGGAGAGGGAGAGGCGGAGATCCCAGGGCCTTTGCCTGTACTGTGGAGGAGCCGGACATTTTGCCCACAACTGCCCGGTAAAAAGCCAAGCCCGATAGTAAACCTGAGGCTACTATAGGGTGGGATCTCCGCCAGGAAGACCTTATCTACGACTACATCGACCTCCACCCTCCTCTCGGTAAGACTAAGATGGTCAGTCCACCAGCACGATTGTCGAGCACTGTTGGATTCGGGGGCTGAAGGTAATTTTATGGACCATAATTTCACACGCAGATTTCAGATTCCTCTCAAACCCCTCACTCATCGGATTCCAGTTCACGCACTCAATGGTAAGGAGCTTCCCACTATTTCATTATCCACTAGAAATCACTGTCATCACCTCTGGCAACCACACGGAAACTATTTCATTCTTTATTCTGGACTCACCCCTGGCACCTGTTGTTCTTGGACATCCATGGTTCATCCGACATAACCCCCAAGTGGACTGGATTAACAAATCTGTGCTGGAGTGGAGCAAGGAATGTCATAAGTCTTGTCTCATGTCTGCTTGTTCGTCTGTACCTGTTTCTGTGTTTCAGGAGGAAGCAGGGGATCTGTCTAACGTGCACGCAGAGTATCTGGACCTGAAGGAAGTGTTCAGTAAGTCTCGTGCTGCTTCTCTTCCTCCGCATCGTCCCTACGACTGTGCAATAGACTTACTGCCAGGTACGTCTCCGCCTAAGGGCAAGTTATATTCACTTTCGATTCCCGAAAGAGAGGCCATGGAGAAATATATTTCTGATTCTCTAGCAACCAAGTTCATTCGCCCTTCCTCTTCTCCAGCGGGGGCAGGGTTCTTTTTTGTGGGGAAGAAGGATGGTTCTCTGCGACCTTGCATTGATTACCGAGGGTTGAATAACATCACGGTAAAGAATACTTATCCTTTGCCGTTGATGTCTTCAGCTTTCGAGAGGATGCAGGGAGCATCCATCTTCACGAAATTGGACTTACGTAATGCTTATCATTTGGTCTGCATTAAAGAGTGTGCATGTAACCAACAAAATCCTGTATGAGGGAGTATCAAGAGTGAGCAACAAGATTGCTGTGAGGAGAATGAGACTTGCAGGACATTGCCGAAGGCATCCCGAGCTGCCAGCCAGCAAGCTGGTGCTATGGGAACCAACACATGGCCATCGGTCAAGAGGAGGTCCCACGCTAACATACGTGGATATACTCAAGAGGGATACATGAGCCCAGAGCACCAACGAACTGGCCGGATGCATGGAGAATCGGGATGCCTGGAGGCAACGATGGAAGGCTCGTCTGAGGACGATTTAGAGAGAGGGAGGGTGATGAGTGGAAAACTGCCTTTAACACCCCCAGGAGGCACTTTGAATACTTGGTCACGCCTTTTGGGCTGTCCAACTCCCCAGCAGTTTTCCAGGCACTGGTCAATGACGTGTTGCGAGATATGATCGATCAGTTCATTTATGTCTACCTGGATGACATATTGATTTTTTCTTCGTCTCTCCAGGAACATGTGCAGCACGTCCGACGAGTGCTTCAGAGGTTGCTAGAGAATGGGCTTTTTGTCAAGGCGGAGAAATGCGAATTTCATGCACAGTCTGTTCCTTTTCTAGGGTATATCGTGTCGTCTGAGGAAATGCGGATGGACCCTGAGAAGATTAAGGCTGTGGTAGATTGGCCAAGCCCAGATTCCCGCAAGGCCCTGCAGAGGTTTCTGGGGTTCGCCAATTTTTACCGGCGATTCATTCGCAACTTCAGCCAGCTAGTCGCGCCTCTGACTGCCTTGACCTCCCCCAGAACTGCGTTCAGGTGGTCTGACACAGCCGAGGCTGTGTTTAAGAAACTGAAAGGCCGCTTTGTTTCAGCCCCCATTCTCATCACCCCTGATTCATCACGTCAATTTATGGTGGAGGTCGACGCATCAGAGGTGGGAGTAGGGGCAGTGTTATCCCAGCGTTCACCTGTAGACGACAAGATGCACCCTTGCGCGTTTTTGTCCCATCGTTTATCCCCAGCCGAAAGAAATTACGACATTGGTAATAGAGAGTTGTTGGCATTCAAGTTGGCGTTGGAGGAGTGGCGCCACTGGTTAGAAGGGTCGGGGGTACCTTTTATCGTCTGGACTGATCATAAGAACCTTGAATATATCAGAACTGCTAAAAGATTGAACTCCAGGCAGGCTCGGTGGGCATTTTTTCCCTGTCATACCGTCCGGGGTTCAAGAACATCAAACCCGACTCTCTATCTCGTATATTTGATTTTTCCGAACACCCGTCCACTCCCGAGTGTATTTTACCCGAAACCTTATTTGTTTCAACGCTCACATGGGAGGCCGAAGCGAAGGTCAAGAAAGCCTTAGAAGGGGTAACGCCTCCGCCCGGGTGCCCACCGAATCGGTTATTTGTGCCGGAGGGATTACGGTCAGACGTTGTCCAGTGGGGTCACAGTTCCATCATAGCTTGTCATCCAGGAGTTAAACGCACTGGGTCCTTAGTCAAGCAACGATTCTGGTGGCCACTTATGGCTCGTGACATTCACGATTTTGTTTTGGCTTGCTCAGATTGCGCCACTGGTAAGTCTTCCAATCGACGTCCCATATCGCTCTAGATTTTATTACCGCCCTCCCACCCTCCCAGGGTAACACAGTAGTTTTGACTGTGGTGGACCGATTCTCGAAGGCGGCCCATTTCATTCCCTTACCCAAATTACCCTCAGCTAAGGAGACAGAGGTAACGATCGTAGATCACGTCTTTCGGTTACATGACCTCCCGATAGACGTGGTTTCCGACAGGGGACCTCAGTTTGTGTACAAATTTTGGCGAGAATTCTTCTGTGTTTCATCCCCAGAGCAATGGTCAAACTGAGAGAGCCAACCAAGATTTGGAAAGAATGTTGCGATGTTTGGTTTCCAAGAATCCTTCCTCATGGAGCCAACAACTGTCTATGGTGGAGTACGCACAAAATACGTTGCCAGTGTCAGCTACGGATCTATCTCCGTTTGAGTGTAGTGTAGGTTACCAGCCACCTATTTTTCTCAGTCTGGAATCCGAGGTTGCGGTTCCCTCCGCTCACGCTTTTGTCCAGAGGTGTCACCGCACCCGGACTAGAGCCCGTGAGACTCTACTCCAGGTGGGGGCACACACCAAGGCCAAGGTCGATCGCCACAGGTCAAGGCCTCCCGTATACGTTGTTGGTCAAAAAGTGTGGCTTTCAACTAAGAACATTCCTCTTCGCACCGTCTCTAATAAACTTGCACCCAAATCTATTGGCCCGTTTACTGTCACCAAGATCATCCGCGTACAGGAGGGTTCATTTTGTGTTCCATGTATCCAAAGTCAAACCCGTATTTCATTCGCAGATTAATCCGCCGGTCCCGGTTTCTCCCCCACCGCGACTCGTAGATGGGGAGACCACATATTCGGTCAACCGTATTCTGGACTCTAGGCGGAAGGGATGCGGATTTCAATATTTGGTGGACTGGGAACGTTACGGTCCAGTGGAGAGAAGTTGGGTTCCTGCTAGAGACATGCTGGATCACTCCCTTATCGATGATTACAATCGACAGGTAAGGGAGCCTGGGAACGCCAGGAGGCGTTCTTAGGAGGAGGGGTACTGTCACGGTAGACATATTCACTAGTTCCTTCTAGTCTTGTGTTTATGTTGTTGTATGAGTGCACGTGTGCAAGAGGCGTGTGTAAGAGGCGTGTCTGTATGTCATTACCCGATCCGCTCCAGCTGCCCATCATTACTTCACCAGCTGCAGTCGATCTCACCATGCTACTTATACTCACCGCTGTTCTCTCATCTTTGTCAGATCGTTGTTTGATGTTTCCCTGTCTGGTCTTCTGGTTCGTGTTCCTGCCTAGTGTTCCTGTTCGTCGTCTTTCGTGTGGATTTTGTCGTCTCACCGTCTGTCTGCACTTCACCAGATTTGGCCATCGAAGTCCCTGCGTCACCATTCCACCATCAGACTTACTGTTCTGGACTCTGTTACTTCTAATAAACACTGTTAACTCGTGTTTGCTTCCTGTGATCAGTTACTATGACAATAACACCGCTCAGGTTTCATTCTCTCACAATAATTAACACTTTAATTTGTTTCATCTGGATTTCATGTGGAAAGTTTCTCCATCATGAGAGTTGCATTGTGGGATTGTGTCTGTCACTCATCACTTGAGTAAAAGTGTTTGCATATTAATGGCCATATACGCTGATATCCATCCAAACATATCTGATCTCCGTGCTCAGACCACCGGTGAGAACAACACTTTCATCCCGCTCAACACGAGATGAAGCGCTGCATGTGGCCAACACTCTCTTCATAAACATCCTTCACATCAAATTAAAAGAGATGTGTCCCGTCGCATGAAGACAAAGGAAAGGCTGATGTCATGGTTTAATTCGCTCACGCTGTGGAGTAATGATGGAGACCCGTCTGAATGAAATGACCTGAGGTTCTGCTGGTTCTCCTTGATGTGCCTGTAGGCGCTGGCAGAATGAAGACACATTTATCTTTCATCATCTTACACTGACTATTGTTTCCTTCGCACATGCGGACAGACGTGCCATTAACCCCTTGCCATTCAAAACATCTTCACCCTCATATCTGGATTTTTATTACTGGATAAAACACCAAATATATACCCAGTTAACATAAATATGTTCCAAGATTATCCTGCTAAGGTTCCCATTAAAGGAGTAGTTCACTTCAGAATTAAAATGTCCTGATAATGCACTCTCCCGCACGTCATCCAAGATGTTCATGCGTTTCTTTCTTCAGTGGAAAAGAAATGAAGGTTTTTGAGGAAAACACTCCAGGATTTTCTCCATATAGTGACTTCAATGGAGTCCAACGGGTCGAAGGTCCAAATGTGAGTTTCAGTGCAGCTTCAAAGTCTCGACACGATCCAGCCGAGGAATAAGAGTCTGATCTAGACAAACCAGAGCACATTTATAACTAAATAAACATTTACATACTTTTAACCACTAATGCTGGTCTTGCACGAGCTGTGATGTGACACACGTTACGTCATCAGGGTGAAAGGTCACGCATGACGAAGGCGGAAGAACCGACCGAGTGTTTACAAAGAGAACGTGCAAAGACTGAGTCAAACGCCATTTACAAATAAATAAATAAAATGTAAAACAACAATGTGGGACAATTTTGAAGTTAAAGGTAAAAAGTATATAAATGTTTATTATTACATTATTACATTTGTTTTATTTGTTACAAGGAAATTAATAAAAAAGTAAAATAGTCGGCACACCACGTTACCACCTGTGTGCGAGTCTATCATTACATTTTTCACATTTTTGGAGCCGACTTTTTTCCTTTTTTATTAATTTCCTTGTTGAGCAACCAATTTGAGCAACATATTGCTTTGCTGTGGATGTGCATCTGGATCTGATTTTACTAAATGTATTACTTTTGAACTTTCTCTGAAAATTCCAAAACAAGTAGTTACAATTCAAAAATTTCAGTTACAATTCAACTGAATAGTTTCAGAAAAACGTTCTTGTTCTTGTTTTTGTGCTAACCTTTTGAGAACATTATTAAAGCCCAGATAACTTTGAACGAACGTTCTATTAACGTTCCAGGAAGAACATTTGTTCTTCACTAAAAGTTCTGAGAACGTGTCCTGTTTGCTGGAATAGAGACCTGCAACACCTCAGTCGATCTAATAGTGTGTTCCTTTTGTGAAGAGGGAAAGTCCTAGTTCCTCGGAGGAAAGTCCTCCTCAAGTTGGATTTGTGACTCGAGGGAAGCACACCAACCCCTTCTTCAGAATACAGTATGGCTGCTCAGCCCATCAAGGTTTATTAGCACTTCTCTCTGTCTGTGTCTCGATAAACTCACACATGATACTTCAGCATTATCTGTACAAAATACTGCTTTTTCATGTGACTGTATTTCAAAAGAGCAAGCACAACAAAGGTTTGCCAGGACACGTCCATCTTAGTTTTTGGACCTGTGTATTGGACTCGGTTGTGACGCGGTCATTCCCAACTCGAAAATTCAGACAAAATATTTAATTCCATAAGAATACTGCACTTGTGAACCTAGTGAACAGGGAATGATCTGCCAAGGTTTCTTCAAAGTTATGAACAAATGTTCGTCCAGTAACATTAATAGAGCGTTTGTTTAAAGTTATCTTTAATAATGCTCTCAAAACATTAGCATAAAAACATACATCATTCATTGATCTGAAAATTTTCAGTTGGATGTTCATCTAACATTTTTTAAATGTATCTACTTGTTTCGGAATGTTCAGAAAAACATTCAAAAGTAAAACTCCATAATATGTAAA
Organism: Siphateles boraxobius; assembly: GCF_051911475.1. NCBI lineage: Eukaryota > Metazoa > Chordata > Actinopteri > Cypriniformes > Leuciscidae > Siphateles > Siphateles boraxobius. The sequence goes on along the minus strand of NW_027508833.1, from coordinate 40,993,613 downwards.
GAATGATAGAATGGAATGTTCCATTAACGTTCACATAACCAACAGAAAAAGTTTTTTAAAACTGTATGTTGTGAATGTTCAAAGCACATTCAGAAATAACATTGTCATAACTTAATTGGAACAGCCAAATCTTCTTAAAACATTTTTTTTTACTAACTTGTTCTCAGCTGGGAAATGAGAGGCAGAAACGCTCGAGAGACATTTGGCTCTTTCCCAAATGAGTTGGCTTTTGTTATTCAGTAACTCCTCATAACAACATCGGTGTAATATTTTGCATATGTGCAGGTTTCACCAGGTCAAACTGAACAACTAATTAGAGAAGACGTCCTCAACAACAACCGGTTAGATTAGACAGCCGTCAGACAATCCGACATTAATGATTAAACGCGCTGAGAGTCGATTATGATTTGCATGTTCTTATTTGCTCTTCTCTCAGTGGAAATTGTGTTTATCTGCACAGCCCAAGGCTTGATGTGAATTGGCATAAGACAGTGACAAATTCTGTCCAAGAAAAAGATCTACGTTCACACAGTCAATTCAAACGAGTGCGAGTGAGTGAAACTCGTCAGTGTTTCTCAGCTTATTCACTGAATGTGTGTTTGTGTGGGAATCAAGATTCACCAACGAGATCATGCTTAAAACACACAGAAGCATGGATTATATTCAGCTGGACATTAGTTTAACCCAACATATGTAACGAGAGTGAGAAACAAAAGGAATTGATCATGATTCCAGTCCCGTAAGAATATGCTGGGTTAAAAACCTTTATGACTCGGCTGGGATGTTTGACCCAGCATGCTGGGATATTTTGTTTTTTAAAGTCACCATGCAATCAAAATTCAGCTCAATTCTGTTTGTCGATGTTGCAAAATTCGTCAATTATGAAACAAACTTGATTCCGCTTTAAAGCAGCTTTACTCTCTTCACTCCAGGCGTGATACTCATAACTTTTTACTTCAATACCAAAACATGAAAGAGAATAATGTCCGATTTGTTTGTTGTGCGCAGTAAGTCGACTAACCCGTCCCTCGCGCGCTGCGGTGTGAATAAATATGGTAATGCTAGGCTTTGTAGCTGGAGTTGATCAAAGCGTCACGATTAGCTCGGAGCTAAGGCTGTTTCTGCTGAGATCTTCATGTGTTGTGGTGAGAGAAACGCTGATGTGCGTTCGGGGGAGGTGAAGTGAAGTCAGTTCTTCGCTCAGGGTTTGACTCGGTGTCGGAGCCTCTCCGCTGTCCCGACAAACGGGGATAATTGAAGCGGGGTTTGTTTGTCTGTGACCTGGCAAACACACACCAGCCCGTGAGCGGGACATCAGTAGCTTAATTAACTGTTAAAGCGACACACACTCCTGTAGCGCTTCGTCAGTGCATGAGGGTTTCCTGGAGTTTATCAAACACTCAACAGGACTCATGATGGTTACTTAAAATCACCATGAAATCAATTCTTGTTCTTTAATGGTATATTGCAGTGTTTATTCTAAGGGATTTATCCATAGTTTTTGAATGCTGGATCCTGGTAAGAGGCGGGTGCCGGTAAGTCTGGGCTTCCCTGCGAGAAAGCAAAAGGCTCTCCTGGGTATTAACATTTGAACTCTCTCTCTTCCACATGTAACAGCAACATCCGATATATTGACAACATTAAGTATAATTATGTGACATACATATTTGTTTCCCGCATATTTAATAAATGTATGTAAACATACTTGCATGTGATACTGATGCATTGAAATAAGTACATATATGCATATATACATATATGCGTCTTCCATATATTTAACATGTATGTGCATATCTGGGAAAATGTATGACACTTACATGAAAACGGCCATTTTTGCTATATTTTGAAATATATGTTTCATATATGTCTATGTGTTTCATATATATGAATTTTGCATATATTCTCATATAGGCAGCAGACATACATGGGCACTGACATTATATATGTAATTTACATATTAATTCTTTTTTTTTTAAGATTATAGATTTTAAAGATAATTTAAATTTTTTTTTTTTTTTTACATATATTAGCATATATTACATTTCTGTATTGGATACCTCACTTTTACAGCTCCTCATCTCCCTCTCTTCTCCTCCTCACCTAAACTCACTAAAAACCTATGAAATGTTTCAATTTGTACAACAAGTAATTATACATGTTTGGTATCATTTGAAATGTCTCAGTGCGACTGGCACTAAAACAAAAGGTAATAAAGTTCTTGAGAGTTTAGAGATAGGGGAGGGGTGGATCCTCCAGGCAAATGGCATTCTGCTCCCAAAAAGGTGTAAATCTGAATGCAAATTCCCATTGTTAGCAAATGTTTCCATGTGAGAGAAGTTTCTGTCTTGGTCTGGGTATATAATGAATTGCAACAAGAGGCTCAGGGCGATTTGTAACTCAAATTAGCTTGTGATGTTGAGTGTATGCAGGCACTCCGCTTCATGTCTTTTATAATGTCAGGTTCGTAAATTAACATTAACAAAGATTAATAAATGCTGTATAAGTGAAGTTCATTGTTAGTTCTTATCTTTATCTTAACTTATCTATAGTCAAATAATGTTAACTAATGAACCTTATTGTAAAGTGTTACCAATGAAAGTTGCCACAACATTCCGGAAACTGGTTGCCTGAAGTCTTTGATTTTCGCAGCTTCTGATTTTTTCAGCGTGTGGAAACGTGAGCGAGATGTTTTGCGCTGAAGCGCGCTGGTTTGTTTTCTCTGTCACAGGTCTATCGGTGCCGCTGGTATTGAGAAATAACTCTGTCAGCTCCGATACCAGCATCATTCCAGCTCTCACGCCGCGCTCCATTATTCCTTCTGGACTGTCTCTGGGATCAGGGAATTCCCTCATTCCTGCCTGGAAATGGTGCAGACTGTGAGGAAGGCTTATCCTTCATAAGGACCCGCGGGCCGGCGTTGTTTGTACTCGCGCGGGTCATTCATAATGGCCTGCAGTGTGTTTTAACTGGGGCGAGCGTGACTTTCCAATGTTTTTGGCCATCCGTCAAAAGCTGGCGTGGGATTGTGGGAGCGAACAGATCTGGCGTTCATTACCTCTCTCAACAGGTCCAACGTCTCAGAGACACTTTCATTTCCCGTCTCTGTACGGGGCCGGTGCATTTACATCAGCACAAAACTGATTAAAACCACTTAAGAAAAATGGACGGCAACCCAACATCCGTAGTAAAAACAGTGAGGCTTTACAATAAGGTTAATTTATTAAACATGTATTAACTAACATGAACTAACCATACAATTGCTACTGTTTTTGTTAATCTTTGTTAACGTTAGTTTATAAAAAATAAAGCTGTTCATTGTTTGTTCATGTAAGTTCAAAGTCCATTTGCTAACGTTATCAAGATTTGAATAAAGCATTAGTAAATGTTGAAATTAACATTAAAAAAGATGAACAAATGCTGTATAAGTGCAGTTCATTATTAGTTAATGTTAACTAATGAACCTTATTGTAAAGTGTTACCGTAAAAACTAAAGAAGTTTTCCGTGGCCTTTCTCTCCGTGGCTCTTTTACGAGGCAGAAACGACATATTGTGTCAATTAGTCACCGAGGCAGTCTCATAAACTTCCCTTTTCTTCAGTGTCTTCATCACAAGTCTTTGTTTAACATTTATGTTTATTGATACATGAAGATACATTTAAATAATTCAGGGCAAACATTAGCCGCGAGGTGGGTTATTAATAATTGATAGGCTGTGGAATGGGCCTCGGCGCTCTGGGAATGGATGATATTGTAGTAATGCACGTGTAATGGATCTGCCGGCTTTAACTGATGATGGTTATTGTGGCCTTTAGAGATGTTCTGAAGGCGTTCGGGGGGGTTTGACTTACACTCATAGACACACATAGAGCTGACGCTGCAGATCGAGGCTTTAATAGATTTGCTCTCTAGCGAGGGCCCTTAATGGACCAGGCCACGATTAGTGCGAGGAGACGAAATGCTGCAGCGTTATTAGAGAAATCCATGAGTTCCTCTGTCACGCTTTCCTTCTTCTCCTCCCTCTGATCCGCTTCTTCAGGATGAACCGCATACACACATGTAAACGCAATTCAACTCGACCCAAAACAATTCAACCCAGAGACACAGAAGCAGAACGTTATCTGCAAGTGTTGTTTGGCAGCATTACTCTGTAATTGAATGAATCGTCACAGTATAATAATTCAGATTTGTGTTGAAAATGTGGACTTTGCTTTTATATTTAAAACCATTTGATATTGAATTTAGAGAAATATTATACTGTTATAGTGTTAAACCACATAGTTCACCCACAAATTTAATTAATTCATACATTAATTACTCACTCTCATGTCGTTCCAAATGATGATGTCTCTATTGACAGCTATTAAATGAACACTTTGAAGGCACAGAAAGGTAGGAAAGACATCGTTAAAATAGTCCAGACATCATGATTACTTACATTTTTCTACAAAAATATGTTCTGAGAACAATTTGCTAATTAAGTTATGAAAGCTTAATTTCTGAGCATTCAAACCTTCCAGATTTTAAAGTCCCCCTTTAGTCAATAATTATATCCCTTAAAACTTAAAATTACATATTTAAGTGTTTTTTCCTTGAAAAAAATGTCTTCATCCCTTAAAATATCTTGAATGTAATTCGACACCCTTGCCTCATTTAGTATGCGCGGTTCTATGAATATGCTAATTAGCCCCGCCTCCACTCACTCACTCACTCAGAGATCCACTCGTTGACGATCACACGTTGATCTGATTGGTTACAAGGTAGTTTGTGACGTCAGAAACACCAGCGATTTCAAAGCGTGTTTTTGAGACTGTCTTTGGTTCACTGCAGTTTTAAGGAGGAAATACTCAGCAATGCTGTCGACTTATGAATTTACACATGTTTTGTCTTAAAGCATATTAAAAACACCACATAGACACATAAACAACATTAAAAACTGGATTTTCACCATAGGGAGACTTTAAATGTTTTTAAAAAGTTTTTTTTTCTTGGTTATACGTACGTTAAGGGAACATTTCGTTTTAGAATTTTGCAAACATTATAGGAACGTTACTTTTTGAATGATCTCTGACTGTTAAAGTTAGGGAAAAACAGTTCTATGAGCGATGTATAAATAATGTTTTAATGTTTTATTAAAGACCAGATAACTTCAGATGTTATCTGTTTTCGTGCACGCACGCACGCACGCACACACACACACACACACGCACACACAAACACGCACACACACACACACACACACACACAAGCACGCACGCACACGCACACGCACACACACACGCACACACACACACTCCAGTGCTCACTCTACTCCTTTATTATGCTTTAATTTTTGCATGTATTGCTGAACTCTCACAGTGAGTCCAGTGCGATGCGTTCCTCATCTTCTAGAGCGTGACCTTTGACCTGCCCCGACACGGGTCACACGGGTCACGCTTGTACTGCACTCAAACTCACATCCATCAGTTTATTTACATGACAAACTAACAGCAAAGAACTGCCATTCAAATAAATGTTTCTGTGCAAAGCCTGCAGTGAAGCGTGACTAATTACATGGCCATGCTGTCTGAAGGGGAGTGGTGCATTCTGGGATGCCTTCAGCGTTATGTGTGTGTATAAAGTGAAACGTCATAAATAGAGAGGGAAATGACAATAGAATTGAAATTAACAAACCGTATAGGGGGGCGTAAAAATAATGTAATCTATCTATCGATCTGTCAGTCTGTCTGTCTATTAATATATCAGTCTATCAATGACAATAGAATTGAATCGAACGAACCCTATATGGGGACATACAGTACAAATGTAGAGCATTGATCCTATCCAGAACACGAAATTAAATTCATATAAAAGAGTTTTGTGCTGTTGGACTCAAAGAGAGATGATGATGTGAGCTGATCCTCTGCTGACGAGGTTAACTCGCCTCTCTCTGTCACTAACTACCCTACAGGACCCGCTTGAGAGCATCACGAGTGTGTGTGAGCGACAGCATGTGTATAGTGACAGCGCTCATTTACTCACGGCTCCAGGGAACGCTGTCTCGCTGTCAATAATTTAGGGCCGATGTTCATTTGAACCTTTTTCCCTCAAACAACCCAGCCTTTGTTCTAGTGTGTCCAACAACAGCTCGGCTCAGCAGCGCCGGAGGCCTAAAGCGCACGCGGCGCATTATCAGCCCAGCCGCGCGCGGGTCATTAGCCTCACGCGCTCTCTGATGTGCCACTGATACACTGTTGCTGCGCTGCACCTGTCACGCGTGTCTGTGATGTCATCAGAACACACACTCGTTCATGATCATCAAGCAGCAGCAGGAGCCAGTTATCTATCTATCTATCTATCTATCTATCTATCTATCTATCTATCTATCTATCTATCTATCTATTTATCTATCTATCTATCTATCTATCTATCTATCTATCTATCATCTATCTATCTATCTATCTATCTATCTATCATCTATCTATCAATCTATCTATCTATCTATCTATCTATCTATCTATCTATCTATCTATCTATCTATTTATCTATCTATCTATCTATCTATCTATCTATCATTCATCTATCTATCTATCTATCTATCATCTATCATCTATCATCTATATATCTATCTATCTATATTTATCTATCTATCTATCTATCTATCTATCTATCTATCTATCTATCTATCTATCTATCTATCTATCTATCTATCTATCAATCTATTTATCTATCTATCTATCTATCTATCTATCTATCTATCTATCTATCATTCATCTATCTATCTATCTATCTATCATCTATCATCTATCATCTATCATCTATATATCTATCTATCTATATTTATCTATCTATCTATCTATCTATCTATCTATCTATCTATCTATCTATCTATCTATCTATCTATCTATCTATCTATCTATCTATCTATCTATCAATCTATTTATCTATCTATCTATCTATCTATCTATCTATCTATCTATCTATCTATCTATCATTCATCTATCTATCTATCTATCTATCTATCTATCTATCTATCTATCTATCTATCTATCTATCTATCTATCTATCTATCTATCTATCTATCTATCATCTATCTATCTATCTATCATCTATATATCTATCTATCATCTATCTATCTGTCTATCCATCTATCCGTCTGTCTGTCTGTCTATCTAGAGCATCTTATAAGTCTGTGTGTAGGAACGTGCTTGAGTTAGTGGTTTGGTTAAGCGTTTATTGCTCAATCTAGTCTTCACGGCTGCATCTGTTTTACTGTAATGAGTGTGAGGCCTGTGTGGTTTAATTCATGAACAATAAACACCCTCCAAACAACAAATTCATTCATGCATATTTTCGCACACTTCAGCTCTCTTTGTGCTTGTAAAATTTTAACCAGAAGCTTTTAGAGTTGTTCTTCTCAGTCGCTAATTGGAATTAATAGACCATTCCCACAAACGACAGCAAGCCTTGCGCTGTCAGGGCCTGAGATTGAAAAAAGCCTTTAATGGATATTTTGGAAAAATGACAGGCTTTCCATCCTTTAGTTTGCAAAGAGTCCATAAAGAAGCTTGTGACGTGTACGCCGTCTGCAACCCTGAACATCTGCAAGGCTTTGAGAGCCAACAAAACAACCTCTGTTGCCACAATTTGAAGAAACGTTGCAATCTCTTTTCCAAGTATGATGAGCTCTTGCCAGCTGAAAGCTCTAATAGCTTGTGGATGAAGACAGAAAGACACGACCGCCTCTACCCAGAGATCTCAGTTACTGCAGAACGAAGCCAGACCTCGCACCACTTCAACACACGCAGAGCCAAAACAGACACTTTCCACAGAGTTACAGTTTCAACTGCAGGGAAGTTTATGAACAACTGCCCGTTTTGCTCCAGAGACACAAAGAGGAAAAGTAGTGAGGAGAAATAAAACACTCAGATTACATAAGAGATTCAGATCTAGCCCTTTTTCCAAAGTCTTGATGTTGTTTTTGGGCTCTACTAGAACAGGTTTTCCTGCTTGCATGTTGATTATTTTCCTCATATTCTCCATTGTTGCGGCTCCTCTCTTCCCCGTCTGTCAGTAACGCTCTGTTTACTTCCTGTCTCTATGAAGCCCCTCCTCCTGAAAAGCACGCTGTGCTCTGATTGGTCGGCTGGAGCAGTGTGTTGTGATTGGTCGAGCACTTCACATGTGTTTGGGAAATATCCCGCCCCTTACCATAACCGCCAGTTTAACACACTACTAAATAACTCAACCAGCCCCCGCCCCTTTATTCTGCGTATGAATTATTTAACCTTTATCCTTCCCTCGCACTTTGTAATATCCTTCCCTCGTGGATCAAAATTACCTGAAGCCTTAAAATTATACTTCTTTTTTTTTGTCCAGAAAGCTTATTTTATTTAAATTTTGATAATATTTAAAAAAAAAAAATTAATGCAATTTTTTTTCAGAGATTTTGTTATTTTTTATTTAATTTACCTTTAAATGACTTGATCAATAAAAAAATTAATAAATAAATAGTAATTTAAGCACATTCCTCACATTTTTTCAACTTAAATTCGAAATAACTCACAATTTCATGCATAACCCTTTTAATTCAGCTCTAAATATCTTACATCGGTTGTCTTTGCCGACCTCTTGTAGAAAAAAAGAATGTAACATGATATTTCATGACTCTAGATGGCCTTATATATCTATGTAAATGAGCTGTTCCTCTGGGTCCTAAAGTCATTTTCTCTTCAGTGTGCATTCAGATACACATGTAGACATTATAAAATAACTGTTTTGCTAAAGTTTTACCATTTATAGTTTGAATTTTGAGCATTTTTAGGTTTTTCTAAACTCTAAAAAAATATGTTTTTTTAATGTAAAACTAGAAAAACGTCTCAGGTTACGTATGTAACCCTTGTTCCCTGATAGGGAACGAGACGCTGCGTTTGAGACGCAGTGGGAACGCTCTGCGTGATTACGTCGTGAAGCACGTGTAAAATCAGTCCAATGGAAGCCCGCCACGACATAGGTGACGTCATAGACCAGGAAACTATAAAGCAACCCTGAAATCAGACCGCGATAGCTTCTGAAAAACCTGAAGCAAGTCGATCAGGGCATGCAGGAAGTATGGCAGGAAAACGCAGCGTCTTGTTCCCTATCAGGGAACCAGGGTTACATACGTAACCTGAGACGTTCCCTTTCAAGGGAACTCGAGCTGCGTTTGAGACGCGGTGGGAACCCCATACCCACTACGCCATAGTGACAAATGCCCTTTCTGTGTGAAGTCCTGCGCACAGCAAACAACCTCGCCCCAGGAGTGGAGAGGTCAAGGTCATAAAGCCTGACAAATGTATGCGGAGAGGACCATCCTGCCGCATTACACACGTCAAGAAGAGAAACTCCCGAAATTAAGGCCATAGAGGCCGCCATACTAAGAGTAGAATGGGCCCGCACAGCCATAGGTGAAGGCTGTCCGGCCGCTTCATAAGCCAATGAAATAGCCTCGACTATCCATTTACTCATAACCTGCTTAGATGCAGGGCATCCTCTCTTGAGTGACCCAAAACAGACAAATAGTTGCTCAGATTTACGCCACAGGGCAGCTCTGTGAACGTAGGCATCTAAAGCCTGGACTGGACATAACAGGTTAAGCTGTTCATGGTCAGGGGTATTAAAGGGTGGAGGATAAAAGGCCTGCAGCACTATTGGGCCCCCAACATTCAGTGGGACCTTAGGAATATAACCCGGCCTGGGGTAGAGAAATGCCTTCACCATACCAGGTGCAAATTCCAGACATGAAGGAGCAATCGACAGAGCATGTAAATCACCAATTCTCTTGATAGATGAGATAGCAAGGAGAAATAAAATCTTTAATAAAAAAAAAAGGGGTGTGGTAGGCAGATATAGCCCCCACGTAAACCTTTAGGGTGGAAGGAGATAACCTGGCCGAGAAACGGTCATGCAGAAAATCAAGAACTGAACCAACAGGGCAGTTAACAGGATCTAACTGACGTAGTGACACACCACGTAGTGAAAAATTTCCATTTTAGCGCATACAGCCTTCTCGTGGAAGGAGCTCTGGATTGAATAATGGTTTCTACAACATCGGTCGAAAGACCGGTTTCCCTGAGGCTGGCCCCCTCAGAGGCCAGGCCCACAGTTTCCACAACTCCGGCCGAGGGTGAAATATCGTGCCCCCGGCCTGGGACAGGAGGTCCACCCTGAGTGGGATCTCAGAGGGGGAGCCGTCCAGCAGAGACACCAAGTCCGAGAACCAAAATCGGGTCGGCCAATAAAGGGCTACTAGTAGCAGACGAGCCCCTTCTCGGCGAACCTTCTCCAGAACCCCCGGAAGCATAGATATCGGGGGAAAGGCGTACAGGTGCAGCCTCGGCCACACCTGCACCATCGCATCCAGACCGAGAGGAGCTGGATGCGTTAGAGAGAACCACATGGGACAATGGGTTGAATCTGATGATGCGAAAAGGTCTACCTGAGCACGACCGAACTCTTCCCATAGGAGCTCCACCACTTCGGGGTGAAGTCTCCACTCCCCGGGCCTCAGCCCCTGTCTCGACAGAATATCTGCTCCCACATTCTGACGCCCCGGAATATATACCGCCTTGAGCGACAAAAACTTCCCCTGGGCCCATAGGAGGATCTGATGGGCCAATTTAAAAAGATGATGCGACCTCAGACCCCCCTGAAGGTTGATATAGGAGACCACTGAAGTGTTGTCTGTGCGGACCAACACATGATGGCCTCTCAGGTCTGGCAGCAAATATTTGAGTTCTCGAAATACCGCCATAAACTCCAAATATTTTATGTGCCAGGAACATTGATGGTCCTGCCAAAGACCTTGCGCTGAGCTGCCACTCATGACCGCCCCCCATTCCGTGAGGGAAGCATCCGTCGAAAGCGTGACGCGTCGACAAGGAGCCCCAAACACTGGGCCCTGGGCGAGGAACCAAGGTTTCTTCCACATGACCAAGGCACGAAGGCATAGACGCGTGACCTTGATCCTGCGGAACGGATTTCCCCTCGGAGAAAACCCCTTGGTCCTGAGCCACCAGTGCAGGAGTCTCATGTACAGAAGGCCAAAAGTAATAACGTTGGACGCAGCTGCCATGAGACCCAACAGTCAGTGACTGGCCTAGTTTCACATTCTTTGTGGCTGTGAGAATCGCAGAAATACGAGCAGGAGACAGGCGTGCCTGCATTGTGGTCGAATCCCAAATTACACCTAGAAAAGTGGTCCTCTGAACAGGAAGGAGCGCACTCTTTTTGGTGTTGAGCCGCAACCCCAAACTCTTTATGTGGGACAGAACAGCATCTCGATGCTGAACTGCCACCTGCTCTGACTGAGCTAAAATCAACCAATCGTCAATGTAATTTAATACGCGGATCCCCTGGAGTCTCAACGGAGCCAGAGCTGCATCCACGCATTTTGTAAAAGTGCGGGGAGATAAACCTAGGCCAAATGGAAGAACCCGATATTGGTATGATTCGCCCCCGAAAGCGAACCTCAGGAACCTCCTGTGATGAGGATGAATAGATACATGGAAGTACGCGTCCTTCAAGTCTATTGTGACAACGCAGTCCTCGGACTGAATCTGTGATACAATCTGTTTGAGTGTAAGCATTCTGAACTTGAGTTTCTGAACTCTGCTGTTTAACTGGCGCAGATCTAGAATAGGACGCAACCCTCCATCCTTCTTTTGAACAACGAAGTAATGGCTGTAAAACCCTGACTCTCTGCTGGGAGGAGAAACCCTTTCTATAGCTCCTTTTCGATGAAGTGTCAGTACTTCTTGCTCCATAACCAGAGCCTGCTGTGAGTCCACCACCGTGGGGAGGACCCCTGGAAATCTGGGCGGACGAGAACTGAACTGAATTCTGTAACCCTTTTCTATTATGTGCAGGACCCATAGAGAAATATTTGGCAGAAGTTTCAACGCTGCCAGTAATTCTGATAAGGGAACCAGTCTCTCGAGACTGGCCTCTGGATTTGATTGAACAATCATTTCGGCGCCCTGAAGCGGCGAACCGGCAGGGAACAACCGAACTGACCGTTCTACAACCCTCCTCAGAGGATTGCACGGGGACGCTGACACCTCGGCGCCCTGAAATGGCGAACCGGCAGGGAACAACCGAAGTGGCAACGCTGCGGACGTTCCCGACGAGGAGGTCGTGATCTAGATGGTAGAAAACGCTCATCTAACAGACTTTTTCTAGATACCACATCAACATCGTCTTTATAGATAGACTCATACCATGTTCACAATCAGCCCCCTCGAGGACTGACTGGGAATGCTCCACTCCCAAACAAGCAACACAAAGCTGATGTGTGTCCCCACCTGTGATATAGCGAGGGCAGGGAACAACACACCGTCTATAATCTTTCTTGCTCGTCATTTTATGATAGATATATGAACATATATTGGGCTTGACAGACAACAATAAATAGACAAGGACAGATATACAGAGAGCCACTGCTGAAGGTACAGAAGCTATTGCGGTCTGATTTCAGGGTTGCTTTATAGTTTCCTGGTCTATGACGTCACCTATGTCGTAGCGGGCTTCCATTGGACTGATTTTACACGTGCTTCATGACGTAATCACGCAGAGCGCTCCCACCGCGTCTCAAACGCAGCTCAAGTTCCCCTGAAAGGGAACTAAAATAGAGGCAACAAGATATAATAAAACCAGGCAGATAGAGGACTAAAAAAGCAATAATAATAAATAGTATATAAAAATAATATTAATAATAGTAGTATTAATAATATGAAGATACTAATATACTAATTTCAATGAAAAAATATTGTTGAAAAGGTTATTTATAACACCATTAAGGTCTTAGCACTTTCAAATCATGGATCTTTATGGAACCTTATAAAAAGGATTCTGCTATTGTTACAAGCCGAAGAACCCAAATGTGATTCTGTTTAGAACCATTGTGTTCTGAAGCATTCCTCGCATTCCTCGCATTCCTCACATTCCATTCATTCCTAAGGGGGTCTAATTGACCTTTTTAGATTTCAACCACAAAACTTTCTCTAGTCCTGCATGGGTCTTGGACTCCTCCGACAGACACTCAATTTTTAAAAATGTTTAAAAAATGGGTTTCGGGTCAAAATGGAATATTATGATGGGTTCGTTCCCGGAAGAAACTAAAGTCTACAATGGAGGCGTTTCAGGAGTTCAGAAACATTGACACTGATATAGAGAAGAACTGGAGCTTTCTCATGCTCAGAACAAAGCAGAAGGTGATCTTTAAAACGTCTTTCTTTAAACTAAACCTATAATAATCAGTGTCAGTGTTCTCTGGCTAAGACTCAGTATAGCCTGAGATTCATTCCAAGCCTAATACACAACAAACACAATCAGAGTTACACAAGAGTAATTGTGGACTACGGTCCGATGCACTCGTGCAAGTTCATCTCAGCGTTTGCATCAGCGCACAGACATCAAAATAATATGGAAATCCTGTCTGAATTAAGTGAATAAGCCCTTTTCATCTGGTGCCATAAGGCATGTAAAGCAATGACGTGGAATAATCTGTCATTGGTTTTTTGTGGCCGTCAGCACTAAAATATGAGGCTTTCTTCCACTTGCCTTCAAACGCCTGTAAGACTGTTTAATGTGTTAACCAAACGCCCCGCAGGACTCGCTGATGATAATGGATCAGGAAAAACAAGCAATATTCAGCTGGCATAAACTGATTTGTGCTCTGAGGAGACGCATAGGGAAATTATATTTACAACAGAGATATCAATAAAATACACATCCCTCCGAGAGTGCAGAAAAACATCTCAGAAACAAAGATATTTTAGTTTAAAATATTTCATTAATGACATTTGTCAGAAATTTAGCTTGTGCAAGACTCTTATTTATGCAGTTAATCTAAATCTTTGTCTTGTTTCTTAGTCAAAATGTTTATAATTTTTTATAGTAAAAATAATCTTTAACAGAAGTATCCCATTAATAATTGCCATAATAATAAACCTCGTTCAGTTTTGTTGCATTTATGTTTTAAAAGCGTTCATACTCTGAAAACAAGGCTTTGCTAAAGAATGACAGAGACGCTGATTAACACAAGCTTGATCTCCATTGACTAGTTTTATCATGTATGAAGAATCTGTGTTGAAGTTAGTAGCGAGTTAAGATTCGGTCACCGGCTCTCAGGCTTGAGTCTTGTAGCTCATAAATCCTCCATTGAATTAGTGATCAGATTACCATAAATGCTTTTTAATACTAGTCATATGTGATAAATTAAAGACATGTGAGTGGCATGGGGTGAACGATATTTTCTCTTGCTTCATTCATGGTAATACATCCTCTCTAGTCCAACACACACACACACACACACACACACACACACACACACACACGCACACGCACACGCACGCACACGCACACACACACACACACACACACACACACACACACACACACACACACACACACACACACGCACGCACACGCACACGCACACGCACACGCACACACACGCACCACACGCACACGCACACACACACGCACACGCACACACACACACACGGGAAGGGCATCAGATAATGTCATAGAGATATAATGAAAGTGTAAATAAAAACACAGAGAACCTTCTCTCTCACGAAAGATCAAATCTCACACGCAAAAATATTATGAATCTTTGACCAGATTATGTTATTCTTCAAAAGTTCTGAACTGATATGATTTATTCCATCTCACATATATTCACACAGATTAAAAAACAAAACACGATTTTCCCCCGTAATAAAGACACAGCAAAGTGTTTTCATTTCCACAGATGTACAAACACGAATGCTGCGCATTCTCCATAACACACACACACACACACATGTGCGCATCTTTAAACATTCATATTACTGTAACAGAAACACCAAATCTCAGAGAACCGAGGATCTGATTAGCATTTTCCTGTGGCACCAGACGCCATAAATAAGAAATGAGAAATCAATACAAGTCATTATACAACTATGCAAGATGAAATATTAACAACTTGTGAAACTGACCTGAGGATTTTTTTTTCACGTCAAGCGTCCGAACAAACAAATGAAGAGCGCATCTGTAACACATCATTTGCATGGCATAATTTTTATTTATGTATTTATTGTTTGTTTGTGTGCTTGTTTATTAATCTCTGTACAGTCTGACACGTGCGCTGTAATATTCTCCTCTCCGGCTCCAACGTTTCCTCCACTGCTATAGGATCAACGAGGATTTCACAAACAATTTACGGTAAATTGCAGGAAAATTGGCAGCAGATTTTGCAAGAGAAAATCTGGGTTAAGATGATTTGGGTATTTATTCACTGAGACTCTCATGGCTGTTCCTCAGGGTTCTCCTCTTTCAGGCTTCCCCCAGCACTCATTTACCGTTTCAAATGTATTAATGGTCCGTAACTTTTCCTGTCTGATCTCGGACCTCTCGCTAATGAAAACGGCATGTGTCCGGGTCCCAGTACGGTAATCAGCCGTCCTGACCTCCAGATCCACAATCCCTCATCTTCTCCTGGACTGTTCCCAGCTGGGGAACCACCTGACCAAAACATGTCTAAACAGACATCTTTTTCATCAGTTCATACTAGCACTTAACTTTTATATTCTATTCTATTTGTTTTTCTGGAAAAAGAAATGAAAAACCTTGCTATGTGTGCTAGGCTAACTGAGACTTGTTTTAAGCTCTTGTATACTGTCGTCCTCTTCTTGGTCTTATTGCTTCTATTGCTCTCCTCATTTGTAAGTCGCTTATTCGGATAAAAGCGTCTGCTAAATGATTCAATGTAAAATGTGAATGTAAATGTGTTGGGCCTGATCTTCACAGATAATGATGATCGTATAGTCTGAGATCTGACCCTGATCAAACACTCATTAACCAGCTAATCAAGGTCTTACTAGGACATATATAGGATAGGATATATAGATACATAGGATATATATATATATATATAAATATATATAAATGAACTAAATTAATAACTTTTTTTAACACAGAACCATCACTGAACTTACTTAAGCTGGATTATGACACTATTATCTTCTAGAAACAAACTTTGTTGCATTATTTTCCTGTTATCTCTGTAAACCTGCTGTAAAAAGCACTATATGTGACTCGACTTTTCACACTGCTATTGTCTTGTCTTGTTGTGAGCGTGCGGTTTTTAATTGGCTCAACACAAAACACAGAAACTACATCCACATTAACACAAAACACAGAAACTGCGTCCACATTAACACAAAACACAGAAACTGCGTCCACATTAACACAAAACACAGAAACTGCGTCCACATTAACACAAAACACAGAAACTACGTCCACATTAACACAAAACACAGAAACTGCGTCCACATTAACACAAAACACAGAAACTGCGTCCACATTAACACAAAACACAGAAACGTCTCAGGTTACGTATGTAACCCTGGTTCCCTGAGAGGGAACGAGACGCTGCGTTGAGACGCGGTGGGAACGCTATGCGTGATTGCGTCGTGAAGCACGTGTATAATCAGTCCAATGGAAGAACGAGACGTCACCGGCGGTGACGTCATAGACCAGGAAGCTATAAAGCACACCAGAAATCAGACCGCGACAGCTTCTGAAAAGGCCTGAAGCAAGTCGATCAGGGCATGCAGGAAGTATGGCAGGAGAACGCAGCGTCTCGTTCCTTCTCAGGGAACCAGGGTTACATACGTAACCTGAGACGTTCCCTTTCAAGGGAACTCGAGCTGCGTTGAGACGCGGTGGGAACCCCATGTCCACTACGCCATAATGAGAAATGCCCGTTCTGTGTGGAGTCCTTGCGCACACTAAGAAACAAGCAGCCTAGCCCCGGGAGTGGAGAGGTCTAGGTCGTAGAATCTGACAAATGTATGCGGTGAGGACCAGCCTGCCGCATTACAAACGTCCTGCAGGGAAACCCCTAAAATTAAAGCCTTAGAGGCAGCCATACTCCTAGTAGAATGGGCGCGGACAGCCATAGGTGAGAGCTGTCCGGCCGCTTCATAAGCAAGTGAGATAGCCTCAACTACCCACTTGCTCATTACCTGTCTAGATGCAGGGCAACCTTTCTTGGTTGAACCGAAGCAGACAAATAACTGCTCTGATCTACGCCACAGGGCAGCTCTGTGAACGTAGGCATCCAAAGCCCTAACGGGACATAACAGACCTTCCTGATCTGGGGTAACGAAAGGTGGAGGGCAAAAAGCCTGCAGCACAATTGGGCCCGCCACATTAGTGGGGACCTTAGGAATGTAACCCGGCCTAGGGTGTAAAAATGCTTTCACCATACCAGGTGCAAATTCCAAACATGAAGGAGCCACCGACAGGGCTTGCAGATCTCCAATTCTCTTGATAGAAGAAATAGCGAGAAGAAATAGAGTTTTTAGTGTAAGGAACTTCTCTGAAACCTCTTCAATAGGCTCGAAGGGAGCCAGGGCCAGACCCTCAAGTACAATGGCCAAATCCCAAGCCGGTGCTCTAGAGTGCAATGCAGGCCTAAGCCTCAGTGTACCACGGAGAAAACGAGTAATAAGAGGATCTCTCCCAAGAGAAGAAGCCCCCAAAGGGGAGCGATAAGCAGATATAGCCGCTACGTACACCTTTAAGGTGGAGGGAGATAATCCAGCAGAGAAACTGTCTTGAAGGAAATCGAGAACTGTACCAACCGGGCAGTTAGCAGGATTTAAAAAACGTTCTCCACACCATGTAGAGAACAATTTCCATTTCAATGAATATAGTTTTCTCGTGGAAGGAGCTCTGGATTGAAGGATGGTCTCAACGACCTCAGTCGAGAGACCGGATTCTAAGAGCTGGGCCCCCTCAGAGGCCAAGCCCACAGTTTCCACAACTCCGGGCGAGGGTGAAATATCGTGCCCCCTGCTTGAGATAACAAGTCCCCCCTGACAGGAATCTCCATGGGAGAGCCGTGCAGAAGGGACACTAGGTCCGAGAACCACACTCGGGTCGGCCAGTGAGGGGCTACTAATAATAGATGAGCCCCCTCCCGGCGAACCCTCTCCAGAACTCCCGGAAGCAATGATATCGGGGGGAATGCGTACAGGTGCAGTCTCGGCCATTCCTGTACCATAGCGTCCAGTCCGAGAGGAGCTGGATATGTGAGGGAGAACCAAAGCGGACAATGGGTTGTATCGTAAGATGCGAAAAGATCTATCTGAGCTTGACCATAGTTCTCCCATAGGAGCTCCACCACCTCGGGGTGAAGTCTCCACTCCCCGGGCCTCAGCCCCTGTCTTGACAGGATATCTGCTCCCACATTCAAATACCCTGGAATATAAACTGCCCTGAGTGACAGTAATTTTCCCTGGGCCCATAGGAGGATCTGATGAGCCAGTTTGCATAATAATAGGGACCTCAGACCCCCCTGATGGTTGATGTAAGAGACCACCGATGTGTTGTCTGTGCGGACGAGCACATGATGGCCTCTCAGGTCTGGCAGGAAGTATTTGAGAGCCTGAAATACCGCCATCATCTCTAGTCGGTTTATATGCCACGAAAGCTGATGGTCCTGCCAGACACCTGTCGCCGAGCGGCCACTCATGACCGCCCCCCAGCCTGTGAGGGAAGCATCCGTCGATAGCGTTACGCGTCGACAAGAAGCCCCCAATACTGGGCCTTGGGCGAGGAACCAAGGTTTCTTCCACATGACCAAGGCACGTAGGCATAGCCGCGTGACCTTGATCGTGCGAAACGGATTTCCCCTCGGAGAAAACCCCTTGGTCCTGAGCCACCACTGCAGGGGTCTCATGTGCAGAAGGCCAAAAGTAACTACGTTGGACGCAGCTGCCATGAGACCCACCAGTCTCTGGAACTGTTTCACAGTGAGTGACTGGCCTAGTTTTACCATATTTACGGCTGTGAGAATCGCAGAAATACGAGCTGGAGACAATCGTGCTTGCATAGTTGTCGAATCCCACATCACCCCTAAAAAAGTGGTCCTCTGGGCTGGGAGGAGCACACTCTTCTTGGTGTTTAGCCGCAACCCCAACCTTTTTAAGTGAGACAGAACGACATCTCGATGCCGAACTGCCAACTGCTCGGAACGAGCCAGGATCAACCAGTCGTCGATATAGTTTAATACGCGAATGCCCTGGAGTCTCAGAGGAGACAGCGCTGCATCCACGCATTTCGTAAAGGTGCGGGGTGATAAACCTAGGCCGAATGGAAGGACCCGATATTGGTATGCTTCGCCACCGAAAGCAAACCTCAGGAACTTCCTGTGATGAGGATGAATGGATACATGAAAGTAAGCGTCCTTCAAGTCTATTGTGACAAACCAGTCCTCGGACTGAATCTGTGATACAATCTGTTTGAGTGTAAGCATCTTGAACTTGAGTTTCTGAACTCTGCTGTTTAACTGACGCAGATCTAGAATAGGACGCAACCCCCCATCCTTCTTGGGAACGATGAAGTAACGGCTGTAAAACCCTGACTCTCTGCTGGGAGGAGAAACCCTTTCTATAGCCCCTTTTTGCAGAAGCGTCAGTACTTCTAGTTCCATGACCCGAGCCTGCCTTGGGTCCACCACTGTGGGAAGGACCCCTTGAAATCTGGGCGGACGAGAACCGAACTGAATTCTGTAACCCTTTTCTATTATATGCAGGACCCACTGAGAAATATTTGGCAGTAGTTTCCACGCTGCCAGAAATTCTACTAAGGGGACCAGTCTCTCGAGACTGGCCTCGGGATTCGGTTGTACGGACATTTCGGTGCCCTGAAGCGGCGAACCGGCAGGGAACAACCGAACTGACCGTTCTACGATCCTCCTCGGAGAATCGTATGGGGACGCTGACACCTCGGTGCCCTGAAGCGGCGAACCGGCAGGGAACAACCGATGTGGCAGCGCTGCGACTCTCCTCAGAGAATCGCCCCCCAGAGGGTGCCGAGGATGAACGATTTCTCGAAATCGTCCCTCCTCGGAGGGGACCACCCTCAGAAGCCTGACGTCTTGGGCGTCAGGACTTCTTCTTAGCCCAAGCCTTCTTAGAGATGACAGTCCTCAGATCTTGCCTACCCCTAGCTGGCCTGGACTGCGACCGCCACCCAGATTCCCCAGATTGTGGAGGAGCCCGATTGGCGACGCTCTGTTTTTGATGCACTCTGTGCTGTGAGGAGCTTGTACTCGGATGAGACTGCTCGGATTTAATAATCATTTTTCGCCCGTTTTCGAAACGTCGAGGAAGAAACCTCTGGAACGCAGCCGATTGTTTTTTTGTTTCTTGAAACCTATCGACGACACAGTTGATAGCGTCGCCGAACAAACTTGAAGGTGACAGTGGCGCGTCCAGAAGAACAGACCTATCTTTATCCTTTATATCAGACAGATATATACAGGGCTGCCATAGAACGGCCCACTGATTTGGCCGTCTCCTTGGTGGCCCGGAGAGACAGGTCTGTTGCGCGACGCAATTCTCGAATTGCGTCAGCGCTGACTTCCTCACGTTCATCGATATCCTTCAGCAGATCAGCCTGGTATGCCTGCAGTATAGACATAGTGTGCAGACATGACGCAGCCTGACCTGCTGCCGAATAAGCTTTACCCACCAGCGAAGATGTAGATTTTAATGGCTTGGTGGGTAACGTCGGGGTTTTTAATGATGACGGTGACTCGGGAGAGAGATAGCTCGCGAGCGTCTCTTCAGCCCGAGGCACCTTAACATAACCATAATCAGATGCACCCAAAACATTACTGTAACATGAAGTTTGTGGGTTAAATACTCTGAATGACGCCGGTTTATTCCACGATCTCGAAACCTCATTGTGGAGATCGGGAAAAAACTGGAGTCCCCGACGTGGAGGCTGTGTTTTAGATGGTAAAAATCTTTCATCTAATAAACTTTTTCTAGTAACACTCAAAGAATCATCGGCTGGCCATTCAATATTTAATCTAGCTACAGCACGAGATAAAACCTCCATAAGCTCCTCATCATTATCGGAGGCATGAGCTGGCGAAAACTCAACATCCCCCATATCAACACTGACGACATCCAGATCCTCAGAACTGGATAGCCGCAACAATGGTGCCCCAACCTGGGAAGGAGAAGCCGCAGCGCGGGCTCCTTCCTGGGCAGAGGCACCGGATCCAGCAGGTAAGGGTTGAGAAAGGGCTGGGCCCGTCTCAAGCCCCGCTACTAGATCCATATGCGAACCCCAAGATGAAAGCCTTCGCTGTGCCTCGGCAGCAGCGGGACCCGCACCCCGGGGAGCGCGAACCGAACCGTCCTCCTCAAAGAACGCCCGGCGAGAGCGGAGCGTCCTCACGGACAGCTTCTCGCAATGCTCACAGTCAGCTCCCTCGAGAACTGACTGGGCATGCTCCACTCCCAAACAAGCAACACAAAGCTGATGTGTGTCCCCACCCGTGATGAAACGAGGGCAAGGGACAACACAACGCTTGAATTCTTGTTTCGCCATAATATATATA
Organism: Siphateles boraxobius; assembly: GCF_051911475.1. Lineage (NCBI taxonomy): Eukaryota > Metazoa > Chordata > Actinopteri > Cypriniformes > Leuciscidae > Siphateles > Siphateles boraxobius. The sequence goes on along the minus strand of NW_027508833.1, from coordinate 40,972,190 downwards.
TATATATAGATAGATAATGTGGTTGTGACAGACAACAATAAATAGACAAGGACAGTATACAGAGAGCGCTTGCTGAAGGCAACAGAAGCTGTCGCGGTCTGATTTCTGGTGTGCTTTATAGCTTCCTGGTCTATGACGTCACCGCCGGTGACGTCTCGTTCTTCCATTGGACTGATTATACACGTGCTTCACGACGCAATCACGCAGAGCGTTCCCACCGCGTCTCAACGCAGCTCGAGTTCCCTTGAAAGGGAACACAGAAACTGCCTCCACATTAACAAAAAACACAGAAACTACGTCCACATTAACACAAAACACAGAAACTGTGTCCACATTAACACAAAACACAGAAACTACGTCCACATTAACACAAAACACAGAAACTGCGTCCACATTAACACAAAACACAGAAACTGCGTCCACATTAACACAGAAACTACGTCCACATTAACACAAAACACAGAAACTACGTCCACATTAACACAAAACACAGAAACTACGTCCACATTAACACAAAACACAGAAACTGCGTCCATATTAACACAAAACACAGAAACTGTGTCCACATTAACACAAAACACAGAAACTACGTCCACATTAACACAAAACACAGAAACTGCGTCCACATTAACACAAAACACAGAAACTGCGTCCACATTAACACAGAAACTACGTCCACATTAACACAAAACACAGAAACTACGTCCACATTAACACAAAACACAGAAACTACGTCCACATTAACACAAAACACAGAAACTGCGTCCACATTAACACAAAACACAGAAACTACGTCCACATTAACACAAAACACAGAAACTGCGTCCACATTAACACAAAACACAGAAACTGCGTCCACATTAACACAGAAACTACGTCCACATTAACACAAAACACAGAAACTGCGTCCACATCAACACAAAACACAGAAACTACGTCCACATTAACACAAAACACAGAAACCACGTCCACATTAACACAAAACACAGAAACTGCGTCCACATTAACACAAAAGACAGAAACTGCGTCCACATTAACACAAAACACAGAAACTGCGTCCACATTAACACAGAAACTACGTCCACATTAACACAAAACACAGAAACTGCGTCCACATCAACACAAAACACAGAAACTACGTCCACATTAACACAAAACACAGAAACTACGTCCACATTAACACAAAACACAGAAACTGCGTCCACATTAACACAAAAGACAGAAACTACGTCCACATTAACACAAAACACAGAAACTGCGTCCACATTAACACAGAAACTACGTCCACATTAACACAAAACACAGAAACTACATCCACATTAACACAAAACACAGAAACTACATCCACATTAACACAAAACACAGAAACTGCGTCCACATTAACACAAAACACAGAAACTACGTCCACATTAACACAAAACACAGAAACTACATCCACATTAACACAAAACACAGAAACTGCGTCCACATTAACACAAAACACAGAAACTGCGTCCACATTAACACAAAACACAGAAACTACGTCCACATTAACACAAAACACAGAAAGTACGTCCACATTAACACAAAACACAGAAACTACGTCCACATTAATAAGAGCCACATTAAGAACTCCTCCCATAGTCTCTTCAGATACAGCTGAACTCAAGGCACAACACAATATTGCAGTTATGAGTTATACTTCATGAAGAAGCGGACAGTGAAGTCAGCGTGAAGCACATAAAACGGCCTGTATTATTCAGAAGTGTTTACAGGGAATGTCCCCTGCCACCCGACAGCTTGATGGACTCTTTAATACTGATTCATTGCTCATCTTGAGAGATAAAAATGGATTTCTAACAGATATTTAATGACAACATAAAGCATTTAACAGGTACAGAAGCCAAGGATGTGTTTGGTGAACGAAATTGAATTACTTTTACAGACCTTCCAGTAATTCCTCTGCATTTCACTGTAGAATAAAACCAAGAACCAACAAATGATTCGAATCCTCATTAGCATCGAGATACCAAGAGTAAAACATGACCAGATCCGATTATCTTATTTGATCTCTTATGAAACCATTAAAGTTCGGAGTAATTGATGAAGGCTCACTTGGATAGTTGTGTAACGTTTACACACCTGGCATGAAATACGCAATGTTAAACATCATGTAGCCATTTGTACCTTCATATGGAAGATGAGGCTGTAATCCAGAGCTCTTATTGATTACCAGCTTCATATATCTTTAATGAGGGCATTAAATACTTGTTTAGGAAGCACAAGTCTGGGCTTAAGTGGTGTTTGTTGCAACAGCTCCTAACGGTGGAAACCCAGGCTAAAACCCCCTATGGTGAACCAACTCAATTCAAGGGAAGCTATTAGTGCAATGATGTCATAGCGTTCTCCATCATCCAAGGGCAAACAGCAAGATATGCATTATGATGGGCTGAAAACAAAAAAGTGTATGATAAAGTCACATTTTGTGTCATGAATGACAGCCAGAAACCTCAGGAATGAATGGAATCCCAGGAATGTTTATAAAACACATAGAAAAACCTAAAAATGATCAAAATTCAAACTAAAAATGCTTAAACTTTCCCCCAAAAAATATTTTATAATGTCTACATGTGTATCTGAATGAATACTGAAGAGAAACTGACTTTAGGACCCAGCGGAGTAGCTCATTTACTCCATATAGAGATATAAGCCCATCTAGAGTCATGAAATATCACGTTATATTATTTATTTTACACAAGAGGTCGTCAAAGACACCCAATGTAAAAGTTATTTTGAATTGAATTTAAAAGAATGTGAGAAATGTGCTTAAATTACTATTTATTTATTATTTATTGATCATATCTAGTAATTTAAAGGTAAATAAAATAAAAAGTAACAAAAAAACTACATTCAAAAATAGAAAAAATATTATCAAAATGATTTAAAATAAGCTTTCTGGACAAAAATGAAAAAAAAAGAAGTCTAATTTTATGGCTTTGATTAATTTTGACCCTCGAGGGAAAGATGTGTTACAAAGAGTGAGGGAAGGATGAGGGAGTCGTAATGCACAGCAGCGTATCGATTATCTAAAAATCTCACTGTTGAGTTATCATCACATCATTAGCATCTGCTCCACAAGGGCTTTCGGCTGAGATACGGCAAATGGACCTGCTATTGATCTGAAACAGCAGATGGAGAGAGAGAGAGAGGGACCGGCAGGTTTGTTGGTCTCTTTTGGTTCCTGCTCCAAATGTCCTGAAGAAATCCTGGGAGACATGAAGCCCCATACGGCTCTGAAAACTCACATATGTGGTTTCACTTTAAAAATGTGACTGTTAGTGGTGTTTGTTTGTCAAGAAGCATGCCATCATACTAAAAAACTACGGAAGCACTAAGAGGCCATGGATTATTTATTTTTTCTGTTGTTTTCTCGTGATGACGACTTATTTTGCTCGTGATATCGAGATAACAAAATTTGTTTTCTTGTGATCTTGACTTATTTTTAAAGTTATTTTAAAGTTGTTTTCTTGTGATCTTGACTCATTTCTCGATAAAAAGTCAAGATCACAAGAAAACAAATTTTGTTATCTTGAGATCACAAGAAAATTAAGTTGTGATCCAGAGAAAAGAAGAAAAAAAATTATAATCCATGGCCTCTAAGGGCTTCCATACAAAAACACAGAGCACCCTAGTAAAATTATTATTCAGAGATACTTGATTGGTGAGATGCAGTTTATGTGTCCTCACTAATCCCCCCCCACACACACACACACTTAAAAAAAACTATACACACACCAACACACACACACACTGGTATCTGTGCCATTAAAATAACAGATCGGGACACGATACTTCCTGTCAGGAAAGGGATATCCTGAGGCGCAGCGATATTGACCTTAAGTGCTGACAAAGAGTATCTAGTGTTTTTCCCACAATGCCTTTTGAATGCACTAGTGGACAAACACAAAGTTCAGTCTGGTCATCCGAAGCTCAACTCTTCTCATAATATACGCACGTCCATGTTTAAACGTCCATTGTTATAACATTAAGAGGCCTGCTCTGACGCATCAACACAGCCGAAAATAAGGACAGATTTCCTTTGAGATCATCTCATCCAGAAGCCAAAGTTACTTGTGTCTTTCTTTCTTTCTTTCTCTGCGCCCGTTTGTTTTGTAACGCTTGATTACCTGAGAATGTTCTCAAGTTTACGTATTGTTTCCGCACCATGAACGATGTCATAAATATTTGCTGTGCTCTAAATATTTTCACAGGCAATCAAAATCCTTTCAGCGCTGCACATCCATGTGAACAAAAACCAACACAAACAAACGTCTCGAACATGCAGGCGGAGGAAAACACGTCAACACTGTCAGGTAAAGCTGACTGGCGGCTAAGATTACTGAGGATGTGGTTGATGGGACTTTGACACGTAACTGTGAAATAGTTTCATGCAGCATACCGAGCGAGGTGTCTGTAAACTCCTCTTGGCTCTGATTATCAAAGCATCGGTCTAAGGTGCAAATCTGGCAGAAAACAAACCCTTGTTTTGGCATCATATATGAAAGCAAGGGATTACTCTGTCTTATAGCCAAAAAAAAACTAATTTGAAGCCTACAGATGTTTGAGGAATGCCACATCTGAACTGGACCGTAGAGCGTGATTTCACAAACAAATCTGGCATTACCTAGCAAGTAATTTTGCATTTAAAAGACGTCTAATAGTGTCCAAACACAGCCCTGACGTCTAGCCTAAAACAAGGCAAAATTTGTGATGTCACTGAAAATTTAATAGACATATAAACCATCACCCCAGGAATAAATGCACAAGCTACGCATAGAATATGTCAAACTAATGAAACCAAACACCTTGTAATCACTGTTTACTTTGCTTACATGATGGAATATCATACATCTCACAAGTTATTTTGGCAAAAACGACACGTAACCAAATTCAAGGTTATTTTGTTTAGAAGTGTGTTACTCATAGCCGGACTATATCGGGTCTATAGTTCACCGAGACGGTGAAATGACGGCTATTGTGTGCACGGATATACCATATGCACGGATCATACCACACGCTCAAAATTACGCACTTTATTTGTCTATTTTGGAGGTTGACGGGAATGAAGGGCACGTTCTCAAAACTCTATTGTCTCTAACCAACAATTTCAATTATTCTTAAACTACTCCATCATCGCTGAAGGATTTGAGTTTCCCCGTGACGCACAGCTCAAATTGACTGTGATCATTTCTGTGTGTTTAATCAAACTGAGCGAAGCAAGATAACACAGACTCCCAATAAAATCAATCAAAGCCCAGATTGACATTTTAATATCTGCTACACAGAAATCTGCAGAAAGGTATCGGGTCTATAGTTAACATAGTGAAATGTGAAATGAGCGCTATTGCTTGCTGGGTAGTTGTAGAGTCCTTCCTCTCGTGACTCGTTGCTGGTAGAAGTCCTTGAACACGAGCCATGTTAAAGAAACCAGCTGCAAAGGATGTGCCCTTCAACCCGAAACGCCTCACTTTTGACTTTCTGCTCATTCGAGCCGCTGCAGGTGGATCCTCAATCTCAGAGGGTCATGTGACACTGATACCGAGCACTTTTTATTTTGACAGCAGTGGATAGCACTGGATTGGGAGGACTCAAGTAAACCAGGAAACACATTTTTCAATACAATTCATCTCGGGAAACATGTTTCTCAAATATCTGCATTATTAGTTAACCTCAGACTGCAGGTCACATGCATTTCACAAAATATTCAAGGCAGAGGAAAAGTGTTTAGGAAGGGTGTCGTTCAGCACGTAGGAAATAAAAATCACAAACAAGATCACTTTAACATCTCATTAACTGAAAATTTGATGGAAATCAAATGGATCAAATTCAAGCATCTAGAAAATTAAAATTCCCAAGCTGTAACCTAGTATGATTGTTTGTTAAGTTTGTTGTAATAACCAAATATATGTATTAGGGGTGTAACAGTACATGTATTCATCCTGAACCGTCACAGTACGGACGTCACGGTTTGATGAATACAGTCAGATGATGAATACAGTCAGATGATGAATACAGTCAGATGATGTATACAGTGAGATGATGAATACAGTCAGATGATGAATACAGTCAGATTATGTATCCAGTGAGATGATGAATACAGTCAGATGATGAATACAGTCAGATGATGTATACAGTGAGATGATGTATACAGTGAGATGATGAATACAGTCAGATGATGAATACAGTCAGACGATAGATGATGAATACAGTCAGATGATGAATACAGTCAGATGATGAATACAGCCAGATGATGAATACAGTCAGACGATAGATGATGAATACAGTCGGATGATGAATACAGTCAGACGATAGATGATGAATACAGTCAGATGATGAATACAGTCAGATGATGAATACAGTCAGATGATGAATACAGTCAGACGATAGATGATGAATACAGTCGGATGATGAATACAGTCAGACGATAGATGATGAATACAGTCGGATTATGAATACAGTCAGATGATGAATACAGTCGGATGATGAATACAGTCAGACGATAGATGATGAATACAGTCGGATGATGAATACAGTCAGACGATAGATGATGAATACAGTCGGATTATGAATACAGTCAGATGATGAATACAGTCAGACGATAGATGATGAATACAGTCAGATGATGAATACAGTCAGACGATAGATGATGAATAGTCAGATGATGAATACAGTCAGACGATAGATGATGAATACAGTCAGATGATGAATACAGTCAGACGATAGATGATGAATACAGTCGGATGATGAATACAGTCAGAAGATAGATGATGAATACAGTCGGATGATGAATACAGTCAGATGATTAATACAGTCAGATGATAGATGATGAATACAGTGAGATGATGAATACAGTCAGATGATAGATGATGAATACAGTCAGATGATAGATGATGAATACAGTCAGATGATGAATACAGTCAGATGATTAATATAGTCAGATGATGAATACAGTCAGATGATTAATATAGTCGGATGATGAATACAGTCAGATGATTAATATAGTCAGATGATGAATACAGTCAGATGATTAATATAGTCGGATTATGAATACAGTCGGATGATGAATACAGTCGGATTATGAATACAGTCAGAAGATAGATGATGAATACAGTCGGATGATGAATACAGTCAGACGATAGATGATGAATACAGTCAGATGATGAATACAGTCAGACGATAGATGATGAATAGTCAGATGATGAATACTGTCAGACGATAGATGATGAATACAGTCAGATGATGAATACAGTCAGACGATAGATGATGAATACAGTCAGACGATAGATGATGAATACAGTCGGATGATGAATACAGTCAGAAGATAGATGATGAATACAGTCGGATGATGAATACAGTCAGATGATTAATACAGTCAGATGATAAATACAGTCAGATGATAGATGATGAATACAGTCAGATGATGAATACAGTCAGATGATTAATATAGTCAGATGATGAATAGTCAGATGATGAATACAGTCGGATGATAAATACTGATGAATACAGTCAGATGATGAATACAGTCGGATGATAAATACTGATGAATACAGTCAGATGATGAATACAGTTGGATGATGAATACAGTCAGACGATAGATGATGAATACAGTCAGATGATGAATAGTCAGATGATGAATACAGTCGGATGATAAATACTGATGAATACAGTCAGATGATAAATACAGTCAGACGATAGATGATGAATACAGTCAGATGATGAATACAGTTGGATGATGAATACAGTCAGACGATAGATGATGAATAGTCAGATGATGAATACAGTCAGACGATAGATGATGAATACAGTCTGATGATGAATACAGTCGGATGATAAATACAGTCAGATGATGAATACAGTCAGATGATAGATGATGAATACAGTCAGATGATTAATATAGTCGGATGATAAATACTGATGAATACAGTCAGATGATGAATACAGTCAGATGATGAATACAGTCAGATGATGAATACAGTCAGATGATGAATACAGTCGGATGATGAATACAGTCAGATGATGAATACAGTCAGATGATAGATGATGAATACAGTCAGATGATTAATATAGTCGGATGATAAATACTGATGAATACAGTCAGATTATGAATACAGTCAGATGATGAATACAGTCAGATGATGAATACAGTCGGATGATGAATACAATCAGATGATGAATACAGTCGGATGATGAATACAGTCAGATGATAAATACTGATGAATACAGTCTGATGATTAATACAGTCAGATGATAAATACTGATGAATACAGTCTGATGATTAATACAGTCAGATGATGAATACAGTCGGATGATGAATACAGTCAGATGATGAATACAGTCAGATGATGAATACAGTCAGATGATGAATACAGTCAGATGATGAATACAGTCGGATGATGAATACAGTCGGATGATAAATACTGATGAATACAGTCAGATGATGAATACAGTTGGATGATGAATACAGTCAGATGATGAATACTTGAAATTGAATTATTTCGACCTCAAAACTGACGTACGTATTGAACACACACACACACAAACACACACACACAAAGAGGAGACACACAAAACATCCAGTGTTGTTCGTGGCTTCAGGAACAGGGATAACTCTGTATTGAAAGGTTAAACAGAAGTGTTTCGGGTTCCCTATGCTTATTATTGACTTCTGAGATGTCAGAGTTAATGTGGAGTGTTCATATAACACTCTGGGAACATACAAACAAACAAACATGTTGACCAGAAGCTGACACATGACTTTAGCGCTGTTGTTTCTCACCTGCACCATCTGAGGATAGTGTGACTAGTAAAAAATGTGTAGTTTTGGAAGCCCTAATATGAGCTCATCAAACAAATTATCCAATGATCTATACTTTTACTGCATGTCTCATGAGCTATGAAAGAGATGGTCTGAGCAATACACACTTCCCTCTGGGAGGCTGCAGTGCTGCTAAAGAAAGACCGAGATGTGGAAAAAGAAGTCTTATCTTATCTTATGTTAAACAATCCCACGGCTGAGCTCTGTGGTTAATCTCAGGTTGAGTTGGAGAAGTGGATGGATGACACTGGACTGTCACAGTGCAACAGAAGGAGGCTCTGGATATCAGGTGACCCACTGAACAATACAAGTTTGGTTATGGCTTTATTTCTGCAATATACCTGACCAGAGAACATGAGATGCCTCTGTTGAAAAATTACACATTCATGTATAGAGGAATACAGTCTAGGAATCGGATGACCTCTGCCTATAAATAAAACAGCAATGGTGCAAAAAAAAGGCAAATTATGAGAGTCATTACAGGAAACCGAATTCCATACTGTTCCTCATAAGTTTTTCCGCTCGGGTTGAGAGGAAGTATGTGTGTTCTGCCACAGGAAGTGAGGTCATCCCTGGTCTCTCACACCCCACTGGGTAAAGAGCGGATACTGGGGTGTCAGCGCTGGTGCGTGCTCAAGCATGGCCTCTTTCATGAGGGCAAACGGGACAAGATGAATGATCACCTCATAAAGCGCTGTTATTGTTAATAAGGGGATGAGGATAACTAGGGGAGACGTCATTAGGATGAGCTCCTGATACAGCAGGCGAAAGTTACCTAGCAAAAGTTGATGTGAGATGACTTGACACAGGTTCGGGATCGTACTCCACCGAAACTTCACAAAGACCTGCGGTTCAATCAAGGCCACGATTGAAGCCCAAGACTAACGGGATTTGGCTAGGAATTTCCCTCAGGGGACTGGAATAAAGTTGTGGTGTTTGAGCCACGAGAGCAGCCCTGAAAAGCACTGACATCCACTTTGACATCCCCTCATCTTTCCCATGATGCCACGGGGGTCTTCCGAGGGCTTGAGGAGAGGACACAATTAGGAATGAAATCACACGTTGGCCCAGCAGTCTGATGAATATGCATGCTGCTAAAACTGAATGGGGCATATTCATCAGAAAACTGACAGCAGCACTTTGACTTCTCAGGACTGTCTACCTGTCATTGGCGCTGACGTTTGGGGGACGGAACCGCAGAGATCGAACAGACGTGCTGTTTGAGAGACACAGGAGCCTCGGGCTTCTGATTAATAACATGCTTCATGCAGATTTGAAGGCAACACTTGAATATTTTCTGTGGAGAGAATGAAGTCAACTTGTAACATGAGGCATTTATTTCCTGACATGGTAATTCTGATGACTGTTGAGATGCAAAAGCCTTAAAGGATTAGTTCACTTCAGAATTAAAATTTCCTGATAATTTACTCTCCTCCACGTCATCCAAGATGTTCATGCGTTTCTTTCTTCAGTGGGAAAGAAATGAAGGTTTTTGAGGAAAACACTCCAGGTTTTTTTCCATATAGTGACTTCAATGGAGTCCAACAGGTCGAAAGTCCAAATGTGAGTTTCAGTGCAGCTTCAAAGTCTCGACACGATCCAGCCGAGGAATAAGAGTCTTATCTAGACAAACTATTGCTCATTTTCTAAAAAAATAAACATTTACATACTTTTTAACCACAAATGCTTGTCTTGCACAGTATTGAAAGATCTCGCGTGTTCCGGTAAAAAAATGTAGGGTAGAGCGAAAAACTAATTTTCTCCTCCAACTTTAAAATCATCCAACATCATTGTTTTACCTTATATTTATATAAAAAAAAGAAAATTGTAAAGGGTGTTTGACTCAGTCTTTTCACGTTCTCTTTGTAAACTCTAGGTCAGTTCTTCCACCTTCGTTACTCGTGACCTTTCAACCTGATTACGTAATGTGTGGCGAATCACAGCTAGTGCAATACGAGCATTAGTGGTTAAAAAGTATATATATTTTTCTTTTTTTTCTTTTTAAATTATCGGGTCAAGACTTTGAAGCTGCAATGAAACTCACATTTGGACCTTCGACCCGTTGGACTCCATTGAAGTCACTATATGGAGAAAATCCTGGAGTGTTTTCCTCAAAAACCTTCATTTCTTTCCCACTGAAGAAAGAAACGCATGAACATCTTGGATGACGTGGGGGAGAGTAAATTATCAGGAAATCTTAATTCTGAAGTGAACTAATCCCTTAAAAACTAACTACAATCAGATACTGCTTTAACTGGCAGTGCATTATTGTTAGAGACTGATGATAGACGTTAGGTTCAGGTAAAGGGGGAAAGCATTTATTTAAGAAATTAGGGAGAAAATAATTCCTCATGCATCTAGGAATTTCTGAGCACACATGATGATCAAGATGATAGAATCTTTGAAGGAGCTCAATAATTTTCTTTCTTCATCGCTCTATGTTTGGCATGACCATTACTCCTCCTAAAGTCAAGCTGATTGGGGTTAATTCAGCGGACAATGACTGAACCACTGGCCTTCTGTTCCACATTATGTTCCTCCGAGGGCCTTAGCAAAGACGTGAGCCATTGCCTCAAAATAACATTTACCAGATACACACGTGACCTAACATATGGTTTCGCTCTCTCCGTCGGGTGGCATCATCAACTTCACTATTCTCGCAAATCATTCCTCAGTTTTTCCTTCTCACAACACATAATCTTTAAAACGCTTGCGCACAATTTGTTGCCTTCCTTGCATTTGCGACCTGAACTTGTAGGGAAATGGATCTCCTGTGGTGTGGGTTAATGGGAGGTCAGGCGAAGGTGTTGACTGGTTAAGGATGACCCAAGAAGCCCGGATATGTGTGTGATCACGTGATGTCCAGCCACGGCACGAGCGCAGGTGCTGAGACGGACCTCTCTGTTAAAGCACACAGTTGTACTCAAAGGAAATGTTTTTTGCATCAGGGAGACACGGATGCTCTGGATCTTGTGTCAACACAAATATCTGGAAGCCTATGGAAGTGGATATGAGAGGCAAACACACACTGCTGGCTTTTACAGCTTTATATGACTACATTTGCAGTTCCTGAAGGAATTAGCAGTGCATGCAAAGAGGGTTACAGGTTTAGGTTTTAGTCTTAGGATGAAAGTCTTTGTTATTGAAGAACCCATGAAGAACCCATGTGCAGTTTAATGAAATAAACGTAGACAAAATATAAAACAAAGACTTGAAATAAACTTGAACAGAAACAAACTAACCAACAGTGATTACATGAACAAAGCTATAAGAGATTATGGTAACATGACTATATATACATCAGGAAGAATGACTAACAAGGAACTCCTGTGAACAATCAAACAATGAACCAATCAGAACATGACAAAAATACTAAGGAGCACAAGAAATGATCACATGAGGGGCAAGAGAGTCCAAGACAAACCAGGAACAAGACCAGGACAAATTTCAGATTAAAGGACATGAAAGCACAAACAAAACCAACAACTGACATGCATGCACACCTGAAACTAAAATGATGGATGTGGTGTGAATAGAGCCTTACAGTGAACACAATGAATATATGTATATATATATATATATATATATATATATATATATATATATATATAACATTCAGAAAAAAACATTCACAAAAAAAAAATGCTTAAAACTAGAAAAATAGGCTTAGGTCAAAGGAAAAACAAGTTTATTTGTCCTATCACACACGCAAATATATTTTTCTTGTTTAAAGCATTAACTTGCTTAATTTTTGAATTTGATTTAAGAATGTTTACATTTACTGGAAAACAAGACAGAAATTCTAAAAGTAAGGAAATTACTTCTATACAGCCTATCCAGGTAGGATACCGTTTTCAAACAGTTTGTGAATATATGATTATATTTATGTTTTGGGGAAATGGAGAGTTATTTGAGGAGAAGTATCTTGACCACTGACTCTAATTATAAGCTTGGAAGTGAACGGACAATTGAAATGTTCTGTATTGTATGCATAACTGTAAAAAGACACAATATTCAACTGGATAAAGAAACAGCAGTTTGTATGAAGAATGTGAAGTGACTTTTATCCTGAATCTCCTCCACATCACAGGTCATGTTACAGTATTCAGCATCACTGATGTTGTGTTGTCTTCCTTCAGAGAGAACTACAGCTGTACTGAAAATAAAGGTTTAACATATGCTTGTGGAAATTGGTGTTTCTTTTGGAAAATGGAACATCGTTAACGGAATGAATTATAATGTCTAAGCAATGGAGAGATCTATGACTGCAGAAGTTCAACACATTCAACATTTTCTGCTGTAATGTTTCCGTGGCATTTTAATTCACTTTTTTTCAATTCACATGTATTTGTATAGCGCTTTTCACAATACACATAATTTCAAAGCAGCTTTACAGAAAGTGCACGAGTCCACACTACAATTTACAGTGATCTGTTATCAGTCGGAAACTGTCTAAGCTATGTATTTCAGAAATGTACATATACAAAATCACAGTTAGCAAAAAAAGGTTTTCATTTAATGCAGAAATGAATACTTGTTAAACAAATTATTATGACAGCTACATTTTGAGCGGACTCATGAAAGCGGATTGACAACAGAACCGGAAGAGAATACAATGCTGAATAAAGTCGTCGTTTTTGTTATTTTTGGAACAAAATGTATTTTCGATGCTTCAAAAAATTCTAACTAACCCACTGAGGTCACATGGACTACTTTGATGATGTCTTTATTGCCTTTATGGACAAGGACAGTATACCGCACATAGATTTCAATGGAGGGACAAAAAGCTCTCGGACTGAATCTAAAATATCTTAAACTGTGTTCTGAAGATGAACGGAGGTCTTACGGGCTTGGAACGACATGAGGGTGAGTCATTAATGACATAATTTTCATATTTGGGTGAACTAACACTTTAAAACTGCAGTGAGACAAAGACCGTCTCAAAAACACGCTTTGAAATCGCTGGTGTTTCTGACGTCACAAAATACCTTGTAACCAATCAGATCAACGTGTGATCGTCAACGAGTGGATCTCTGAGTGAGTGAGTGAGTGGAGGCGGGGCTCATTTGCATATTCATAGAACCGAACATACTAAATGAAGCAAGGGTGTCAAGTTACATTCAAGATATTTTAAAGCACGAAGAATTTTTTTTTCAGATAAAAAACATTTAAATATGTAATTTTGTTTTTTAAAGATGAGTTTAAGAGATTGTTTCTATATTGTTTCTAGATTGTTCTAAAGGCAAACCTTAAGAATAATTCGAATTCCTGAAAAATGTGTTCTTAAAGAGCACCTATTCTTCTTTTGTGTTCCATGTTCATCTGTCTTTAGTGTGTAATGTTGCTGTGTGAGCATGAAAAAGCTCCAGTTATTCTTTATATCAGTGTCACTGAACTCCCTGAAACGTTTTTTGAGTCTGGAGTTTCTTCCGGATCACAATATTCCTCATTTAAATAATTCATACGCAGAATAAAGGGGCGGGGCCTGGTTGAGGTAGTTACTAGTGCACATTTATGGGGTGGTGATGGCGCAGTGGATAAGACACATGCCTTTGGTGTGAGAGACCCGGGTTCAAATCCACTGTGAGACACCAATGTGTCCCTGAGGAAGTTGCTCCAGAGGCGTGCGACCTCTGACATATAGCAATTGTAAGTCGCTTTGGATAAAAGCGTCAGCTAAATGAATGAATATTAAATATTACTAGTGTATTGAAACTGGCGGTTATGGTAAGGGGCGGGAAATTTCCCGAACACACTCGAAGTGCTCGACCAATCACAACACACTGCTCCAGCCGACCAATCAGAGCACAGTGTGCTTTCCAGAAGGTGGGGCTTCAAAGAGACAAGAAGTAAACAGCGTTACTGACAGACTGGGAAGAGAGGAGCCGCAACAATGGAGAATATGAGGAAATAATCAACATTCAAGGAGGAAAACCTGTTCTAGTAGAGCCTGAAACAACATCAAGACTTTGAAAAAGGACATAATATGGCCTCTTTAAAAATCATTGTAAATAAACTAGGACTGGGAAAAGATTAATCGTGATTAAATAATATATGTGTGTGCACTGTGTATAATTATTTTGTATATATATAAATACACACACATGCATGTATATATTTAAGAAATATTTGCATGTATATACTGTATATATTTATTTATAATTTATATTATATATAAATATATTTCTATATATATAAATATAATTTCTTTCTTATATGTATACATGCATGTGTGTGTATTTATATATACAAAATAATTATACACAGTGCACACTTATATATTTTGTAAACACAAACTTTTATTTTGGAGGCGATTAACGATTAATCTTTTCCCAGCCCTAAAATAAACGCAAAGTTAGGATAACCTCCAATTTATTTTAAATCCCTAAAAATGAGATGTTTCATGGATTTAGTGGGTTGCTTGAATTATGAAACATTACAACATAGATACACTTGCTATATTACCCCTAGTAGTAGTAATATGACTTTTTGCTAAATTCAGAATACAACAACTCTAGAAAATCAATTTATATACGGACCTCATATTTAATTTTATATATAGACATCATTTCTGGCATCATTCAGTAAAAATAAGTGCATTAATAGTTTGCACACTTATTCTAATAGTGTGCATTAATAGTATCTACACAAATTATTTTTCAAAAATTGCATTCAGGAACATTCTTAAGGAATGTCGTAAGGTTTTCATGCATTCGGCTCATGGTCCAAAAAAATTCACAAGCTGTCTTGAGCTCCTGCATGAGTTCATCACCTAAATATGCATGTCGTTTGGCCTGAGCCAAGCTATCCATATTTCATGTGCTTAGTGTATTTGCCAAACACTAAGCTTGTGAGTTGTTCAGGGAAAATATTCCTCCAGAGTAAATAAACCAGCCAAAGTTGAGGGCAAATAGTTTGTAAGGGGGCCTGGAGTGTGGCCAGACGTGTGTGAATGTACAGGCCCGTACAGTTCCTCACACGCTGTGTAATGTGTATAAGCTGAGTTCACCTGCGCCCGAGGCTTGGCTGTCACTCCTTCATGCCCGCTGGATGGCCCGTTGAGTGAAACTGTCCGGCTGCGCACCTCTGCTAGCCCTTATCTGTCTCCTTTATAAATACACATCCATCAATAATGTGCCGTAGGAGTCATTAGCACTCGCGGGTCCCGGAGACACGTAAAGCCGAGGATGTTGATAATGGGGTGAAGGGGGGCATTTGCTGTGTGAAAGGGTTCAAAGAGAGAGAAAGAGAGAGAAAACTACCTGAATGCTCATTTTGAGTACTTGGCAATCTATGGAAGTCATGCTTCCTTTGTTCGTTAAGTTCTGCCTGAAGTCTTTACAACTAGCGCATCAGTAAACTAAAGCACTACCCTTTTTCGAGTTAAAGCACATTTAAATTAGTGCTGGGTAACGATTAATCGCATGTGGACATGTATATAGTATTGCACATGTACATGCATGTATATATTTAAGAAATATTTGCATTTATATACTTTATATATATTTATACATAAATTGTATTATATATAGGGTTGGGCATCGGTTGGGTTTTATCCGATACCAGTACCTACTCGGTATTTTTTAAACGGTTCCGGTGCTTAAACGGTTCTTGAAACGGTACTTAAGAAAACGAAACCTCACACACTTTGTCAAAAAATAATACCCTTTTATTTACAGGGCCAAACTGGACACAAATTTAACTTAAATCTTTAAACAATATAAATACAAGTAACATATGGTAATAATAAATAAACCAATATAAATTAAAAAAATCACATTTACATAATATCAAATAAAACAATATTGTATCAAACAATGTAATAATACTGGAGATTAATAGATTTCCATTACACGAGAGTAGATGTTAAAACTTCATGCTGATTTGTACTCGGCTTTCGCCAAGATAAGCACCAACTAAGACGTAGCTTTACAGTAACCTATGCTTCTCCATCCATTTACGATTCTTTCCATATGGTGATGTAAATCTCCTTCTTTCTAGTGTTAACACGCGTCAGCACACACAACGGCTGCAACCACAGTGCGGTCCCCCCATGACAACCGTCTGGATTGAGCTGAGTAGGGGACATCTCTAGGGTCTTCAAGTGGGCACCTTCCGTCCTCAGTGTTTTGTTGACTAGCCCACGACACCTCAAGAGGGATTACTACCAGGGTAATATAATCTCGACATGGCTCCAGGTTCCCATGTTTTGTCTGCTTGAACCAGTCATGTAAGTTATCTGGTCGTTGTACTAGTTACGGCAGTGCTTAGCTTGGCGAGTTTGGTATTTCGTTCCCACTGCGTCTTAGCTACGCAGCGTTGAGAGAACCTATGAAAGAGAGCGTCTCTGGTTACTGGTGTAACCTGTGTTCTCTGAATAGGGAACGAGACGCTGCGTTCGCTGCCAAGCTCCTCGCGCTACCGACAAGCTTCCCTTTTCGGGAGAGAAATCTGAGGAGCAGATGATGCGCGCCCTAATATAATATGAGGCGGTTCTGCAGCTTTGAACGTATTGGGCAGGCCCTTGATGGGGATGAGTTTGCAGCCTTTGGAGAATCGGTCTACGACGACGAATACAGATGTGTGATGGTTGGACGGAGGAAGGTCGGTCATCAAGTATATACCCAGATAAGACCAGGAGCGTAGGGGTATTGGCAGGGGTACTAGCTTTCCCGAGTAGCTTCCTCGGTGTGTTGGTGAGGGCACAGACTGAGCACCCCTTGATGTACCGGGAGATATCCTGACCCAGTTCCATGGCCCCCAACCGTTTACTGAACACATCCTGGAATGCCCAGTACTCATTTCGGTACAGGAATTTCAGATTTGCTCTCGGTTTCTGGGCTCTCAACGGAGGTGGAGTTCACCTGAATATTGGATGAAGACTTCAAGGGGTGTTGACAGGTCAGACGGGTAGATGTTTGGACACAGAAGAAAGACAGTTCTTGAAGCAGGAGTTACCCCATTGCAGAATTTCTCCAGAGTTCCAGTTGATGGTGGGCTCATGTTGGTTCATCCATGGGTGTCCCAGGAGGATGTCAGCGGTTGATCCCTCCAGTACCATGAACGTGATCTTCTCCTAATGCAGGCAGTAGAGCGTTCCTGTGGGGGAGGAGTGATGAATGCGACCACGGCCCGGTGGTTTACAGAGAAGTGTGTGGATGGCTAGTTCCTGGGAGCAGCGTTACCTCTGGAGGTTGAGTCTTTGGAGAAGTTGATGAGAGATGAAGTTCCCTGCAGACCCGGATTCGATGAGCGTTTGCGCTGGAACGAGGAGTTTTTGGGTGAGAATTTAGACAGGTGTTCGAGTGAGGGGTGCCACTTTGGGGAGATGCTGGATTGTACTAGAATGATTGTCGAATCTGGCAGTTCGCGATTACATGGCCTTCTCCTCCACAATACAGACACAAGTGTTGTAATAGTCTCCTTTGACACTCCGTGCTGGTGAGGTGATATGTGTCGACCTGGATGGGTTCAGGTGCTGGAAGGGTGACAGATGGAGAGATGGGTGGAGGATGCGGAGCGGGTTGATCAAGTGACTAGGCTGACAGATGTTGAGAGATGCGCACAGCTTTCTGAATGAAACTTTCCAATCCAACGTTATCGTCATAAACGACCATCTGGTGGCGCATTTCCGGGTTGAGACCCTGGTGAAAGGCTGTCAGCAGGGCCGTCTCATTCCACCCGCTAGATGCTGCTAAAGTGCAGAAATGAAGAGCATTCGTATTGATGGGGTTTTTACTTGACGGAGGTAGAACAGCTGATCATGGAGGGATAGTACTGATGCAGTATGACCTCTGATGCAGAGACTTCTTGAAAGCGGGTGAGGAACTCGTGACATAGCCATTGTATGTCACTGGTCGGGTCATGGGACTGGCAGCGGCAGTGGTGAAGGAGCGGAGGGGAGAGTTTCCCGAACTGCTTGCACGAGTTCAGCCAACAGATCGGGTGGATGTTCTTCGCTGGACTCTGCCTTGTGGTCTGGTCTTCTGTCACAACACAGGAGATCTACAGGACGACAGGTCAAAGACGGACAGAAGACTGGAAGCTAGACGAGATGAATCACAGGTAGGTAAACAGGTGAGGAGTGGTAACTGCAACGAGACCAGACAATGAGTGGATGGTGAACTTTGAATATATAGCTGTGTTGATGAGGGAGTGCAGGCGCAGCGAGTCAGTACTCTGGTGATTGTGAACGAGTAGGTGGGTCCTGGTGATTGGGTGATGATTGGGTGACGTGTGGCAGACTCTGTGGCAATCATAGCCACGAATAAACAATTTGTTCCCATGGCCTACTAATACGTCAGCATGTTTTAGTAATTCGTTCCCTCGTTTAACTACATAAATCTTGGCCACTTTGTAATAATCAGTTTCCTTGTTTTAGTTAAATCAAAATAAAGGAACAAATTAGATCAGCATGGCAACGATTTAATAAAACAAGGGATGAATTAATAAGTGGTGGAATAAATTCTTAATTCATGACCATTTTTGTCCATAATATATTAATGAAGTAAAAGTGTTCTGTGTTTCATGATTAACGTATTCAGTTTACATTTAAGTGTATTGTTTTAAAGTATATTATTTCCATAATGCAATGAGACCAGACGAGACCAAACCCATTGGGTTATTTTTAACCCAATATTATTAGGTGAGTATGCTAAAGTTTATTGTTTTTCAGAAGGGCAAGCACAAGGAACCGTGATCATTTCTCCCGATGTGAAGTGGCGGGCTGAGAGTTTCCACTCCTGAATAAAGCCGTGGGAGCCTCAGTCTCCTGATTAAAAACCACACAACAGTTGAAGCTTTTGTCACTAATATAAATGATACCCATGTGACACTGTAGAATAATCCTCTTTCAGAGCACCTGACTTCCACAAGAACACGCTGCAGGTAATGATTAAACTGCTATGCATGGTTAAATTTAACTCATTAATTCTGTAGGGAGGAAAATAGTGACTAGCTCTGCAGAATAATTTGAAGTAGTGTGTGCGCTACGATACACATGGAGGGGTATGAATGACAGCGCAAGACAGCTCTGACTCTCATTACCTTCACCCATCTCTGATACACACACACACACACACACACACACACACGGACACACACACACATTCACACACACACACACACACACACACACGTAAGCTGACTTCATGTCATGCTTCCACAGCGCCGCGCTTCAGGACGAGCAACAGTCAAACTCTCATTTCAATCTCAAACACCTCACAGATGTGTGAGCAGGTTTACTGTACTGTACTTTCTGTAAGATCATGTCTACATGCTCATTGTGGCCTTACTGTAAGCCCTGGCTTATCTAACGCATTATTCCAGCACATCTGTCATCTAAAACAATGCAGTGCATTAGAGTGCCGCCCATGTATTCAGACGCGCTGGTTCCGGACCGGAAGTACATGGTAAAATTGTTGGCTTTTTGTCTGATTTTCAACTTTTTTGCTTCAAATTAAAGTTTTTTTAATGGTTGCAACCAGCTACGAGGAGAATCCTAACAATACAAACTTTGATTTGAAGCAAAAAAGTTGAAAATCAGACAAAAAGACACAAGTTACAAGAACGACTATCCCATAATGCATTGCAAAAAACATTTTAATTAAAAATTGAGAAACATAAAACTATTCATTTCGTTTTTGATTTTAACTATAGAACAATATATTTTGAGTTTACCGCAAAAAATATGTAAGTGTTTTGAGAGTGTATAATGAGACTGACTCGACCGGGCGGAGCTAAAGAGCTCTTTATGGGCGATTTGCATCACCGCAAGTCTCTGATTGGTGGAATTTTCTGTACAGCATCATGGGTAATGTAGTTTTTCACCAGGAATTCGGTTCTCAATTATGATTACTTTAAAAATAAGTTAACATAATGTGAACAGATTTAACAGAAGCAAATAATATCGATTAACAACCTCTGAGCCAGAACAGATCTGTCTTCAAACGTTTATAAGTTATGATTTTAAATCTATATCCGTATTTTGCAAATGAATGGAGGTTTTACTTTCGGGACCAACTGTTGCCATTTATTCAAAAAATTAATAATTCAATCAAAAATTCTCATTCTCATTATCATTAATTTTTATATTCAAAACTCATGGAACTTGCATTCTTTTAAATGAGCAGCTCTTTTCCATAAAACAAAAACAAAAAAAACTTCCTGTCAAGCTACAAAAATGTCTAAAAGCACCCAAACAGTCGTCTATGTGACTTTCTTGAGGCATTACACCTGCTGTAAGCGAACAAACAAACAAAATTAAAAGTCATTATTCATTGCTTTTAGATCTTTTGAGGGCTTTTATGAATAATGATGTGCACAGATAAATCATTCATAATAAACTGTAATATTTAATTAAAAACAAGAATGATCCATTTTGGTTTCATAGTGACTTTAATGGGTGTCATTGCAGTTCAGTTGTTCACCTGTAGGTGGCGTGGATCTGTATTCATGTGACCTGAGATTCTCCGTGACCATGACAGGCTTAAATTCATTCTTTGATATTCTCCTAATACATATTTAGCGGGTAAGCTGGTGAAAACATTTAAAACTTTGCATCAGTGTTCTAAATATAATGTTTGTGGTGTAGATAAGCAAGTATTATATAGGTCAGAGTACGTCAGTCAACAGCGTGTGTTAATTATTCTCAGCGTTTGAGTTGAAACGCCATAGCTGTTGTTTCTTAGAGCATTCCTGATTATCAAAAAAATATTTATACAAATGAACTTTCACAAGAAAATTGAAAGTGTATTAATGCATTGAGTTGCTTTGTTGGTCAGTTGCAAATTGACATATTGTGATGCAATGTATAATATACTTTAAGTAGCCTACTATTTCATTATTTTGTGTTTTTGTGCTATAAAAGGGACATTTGCATTTCTTATTGGTGTTGATAGTGAGATTCTCTGTTAGTAGTTTGCATGCTGACAAGAGCGAATGCCCTATTCTCTTAATATATATTTTTCAGAGAATGACTCCACTTTAAAGATGCATGTGTTTCTGTTTGAGTGCACTCGCTGAAAGACGATGCAATGGAACAAACTACAGCTGAACTAGAGCATGCACGATTTTTCCCTGCATGTAAAGCTGAAGAAGGGAATGTCTGTGAAGTGATTGACAGCAGGATTTCTCCACAGCATTCCTGAAGTGTAAGAGCATCCCGCCACACATGGGAACGCCAGCGAAAGCCTCTGGTTATTGATGATTGAGAACGGGGAAGTGAAACAGACTCTCTGGGCTCCGGTTCTGCCGGATCTGGGCCGCAGATGAGACGGATTCTCATCCAGCCAGAAACAGGCCCGTTTTCCTTTTTATTTTGTACTTTTACTCTAGTTGAGCTAAACTGTCATCTTTAAAAACGGCAAAATATTTCAGGACCTCCCCTAACAAACAACACAAATAGCTGAAACTTTGTTTCTCAATACACTCTAAAAGAAAATGCTGGGTTGTTTTAACCCAACGTTGGGTTAAATATGGACAAACCCAGTTGTTGGGTTACATTTTTTAATTACATTCTTAACCCAACGTTTGGGTTTGTCCATATTTGACCCAAAATTGGGTTAAAACAACCCAGCATTTTTTAGAGTGTAGCAGCATTTAGAAAATAAATCACTTCGTTAATCAATGTCCTCAATAATTAAATGCCTGGCAGTCTGTTTTGGGTTTACGGTCTGCCGATACACGCTAAATTTATGACTAAGGTAAAGCAGGAAGTCGATTTTTATCGCTATTCAATTTTTGACTGGAAAGCGAATGATTTGAATACGTCTGAGAGGGCTTGATTAGAGGCTTTCTGAATTTATTCCTCATTCTCTGATCAATAAATGCTGTGCTGTAGCTCACGCACACATCATCAGGTATCCTTTACAAAATCAGTCCCTGTCTGTGCCATTAAATAATGTGCGTTATTTGACATCCTAGTGTTCAAATGTTATAGTTGGCAGATTTATTCTGGTGTTTCAGGGCCGGTGGCGTCAAGCTGTGTGTATTTGCAGAGCCGAGTCCTGTCCACCACTGAAAAGATGTGCTGCTATTCCTTTCTGGTGGATTTCAGGGCTAAATATAAGCAGGTAATCTGGACAGACGGAAATAACTGGTGACATGATGCAGTGAGACACAGAAATACCCTGCAATCAGAGAGAAAGTTAATCAAACCTGCTGCCTAAAGGGACAGTTCACCCAAAAACTTAAATTATACCAAGATTTATTCCCCTCAAGCCATCCTAGGTGTATATGACTTTCTTCTTTACACACAATCAGAGTTATATTAAAAAATGTCCTGGCTCTTCCAAGCTATATAATAGGAGTGAATGGTACATGAGATTTTGAAGCCCAAAAATGTGCATTCGTCATCATAACAGTGACCCATACGACTCCATAGGGTTAATACAGGCCTTCTGAAGAAAAATATCCATATTTATAACTTTATAAACAATAATCACTGACTTCCGGTAACGGCCGTACGCGAGTCTAGTTCCGGTGGAAGAGTGACCTCTGACCCGACGCATGACGAGTGACCTCTGACCCGACGCATAACGAGTTACCTCTGACCCCACGCATTACGAGTGACCTCTGACCTGATGCATTACGAGTGACCTCTGACCCAACGAGTGACCTCTGACCGTCGCATGACGAGTGACCTCTGACCTGACGCATGACAAGTGACCTCTGACCTGATGGATGACCTCTGACCCAACGAGTGACCTTTGACCGTCGCATGACGAGTGACCTCTGACCTGACGCATGACGAGTGACCTCTGACCCGACGAGTGACCTCTGACCCGACGAGTGACCTCTGACCTGACGAGTGACCTCTGAGCCGACGAGTGACCTCTGACCGTCGTATGACGAGTGACCTCTGACACGACGCATTACGAGTGACCTCTGACCTGATGGGTGACCTCTGACCTGAGGCATGACGAGTGACCTTTGACGTCACATGACGAGTGACCTCTGATCTGACGCATGACAGGTGACCTCTGACCTGACGAGTGCCCTCTGACCTGAGGCATGACGAGTGACCTCTGACGTCACGTGACGAGTGACCTCTGATCTGACACATGACAGGTGACCTCTGACCTGATGAGTGACCTCTGACCCGAGGCATGACGAGTGACCTCTGACGTCACGTGACGAGTGACCTCTGATCTGACGCATGACTGGTGACCTCTGACCTGATAAGTGACCTCTGACCCGAGGCATGACGAGTGACCTCTGACCCGACGAGTGACCTCTAACCGTCGCATGACAAGTGACCTCTGACGTCGTTTGACGAGTGACCTCTGATCTGACGCATGACAAGTGACCTCTGACCTGACGAGTGACCTCTGATCTGACGCATGACGAGTGACCTCTGATCTGACGCATGACAAGTGACCTCTGACCCGACGAGTGACCTATGATCTGACGCATGACGAGTGACCTCTGACCTGACGAGTGACCGCTGACCTGACGAGTGACCTCTGACCCGACGAGTGACCTCTGACCCTGACACATGACCTCTGACCCTGACGCATGACCTCTGACCCTGACACATGACGTAGGAGTAGTATAAGCTTAGATGAGGACAGACGCCTTTTGCAATTCAAACAAATACAAACTCAAGCTCCTCCCACATTTTTCTTTTAAAAATCTTGTTTTACACTTCTAATTCATGACTGGTGTTTTGCTTTGCTCGGTCCTCTGCGCTTCCGCGTTCGTAAATATGTAATGCGTCGGGTCAGAGGTCAATCTCAACTCAACTCATATATAGCAGTTACCGGAAACCAGTAATTGTAGTTTATAAAGCTATAAATATGGATATTTTTCATACAAAAATGCATGGCTTTGCTTCAGAAGGCCTTTATAAACCTTCTGAATGTATGGATTACTGTTATGATGATGGATGCACGTTTTTGGGCTTCGAAATCCAAGTTACCATTCACTCCCATTATAAAGCTTGGAAGAGCCAGGACATTTTTTAATATAACTGAATTTATTCGTCTGAAAGAAGAAAGTCATATACACCTAGGATGGTTTAAGGGTGAGTAAATTATGAGAACATTTTCATTTTTGGGTGAACTATCCCTTTAAAGGGATCATTCATCCAAGAATTGGTGAATATTTAGTCCTAATGTGCAAATGCTGTGCTTCTCTTTTCCATCAAATGACAGTGAACAGTGACTATTTTCAATGCAAGTTTTTTAGTGTTAAATTGGAGTTTTTTCTGACATATATCTATCATAACACTTGGAATATAAATACTGCCGCAGAGGTGCTTTTCTGTCAAATCCCGTGCACTTCCACTATATGTAAAAGAGCAGCTCAGGCTTCAGGTGTTTCAACTCAGAAGAAACATTTGCTGTGACATGAGCCAGAAAGTCAGCTTTTAATTTCTGCTGGTTTCAGACGCGACTGAACGTGAACACACTGACCACTGGTTGCACACACACGATTAAATGCACTCTATTTTTGACTCCTCGGGAGAAAGAAAGGGATGTTGATGGAGCGCAGCCACTTCTGTGACCCCGTGGCCTCTCCGGGAGGAAGGCCGGAGACAGGTAGATATATGGCCGGTTTGTTATTGTGAATTCCAGATCTGCTGGTTATCTGGGAGCATTTTTTAATCTCAGATTCCAGAGACGGTTCACCCGGGGTGTCGCGCTCACCTTTCCCTGACCTACGGGAAAAACCAGCGGAGGAAAAGAAGAAAAGCAGCACCTTACGGATTCCAGGGCCCGGATCGGGTTTCGTTTTAATGTTCGTCTGCATGAACGGGGGTCGTTCCCACAACAGCCATCCATTTCTCTGATGTCACGAGACAAGAAACAGACGCATTTATTTTTACTGTTGACCGAGGCATCAAAACGCTGGACAAGACAAACACGCATCGCTCTCATCCACACACAGAATCACGTTTCTGGAAAGAGAGAGCGCTGATTGAAACCAGATAAGGAGCGAATGGAAGTGTAGCCGGGAATAATGAGATTCCTCCAGTGTGTGTTTGGATTAGGTGATTACAGACGCCCCCCTCTTCATCGGCCAGCTTTAACTCCTGAGTTTACAACTGCAGAAACACACACACACACACACACAGAGAAGGAAAAGAGCTCGTGAGAATGTCTAAAGCTGGAAAAATGCAAAAGCAGTCGATCTGTCGAGCTTTAAAGGTCTGCAGGACCAGACGCAGTCCTGGGAGTTAGACGTGCTGACAGTTTAACTAACTTTAATGCACTTTCTCTACAAGATTATAGTTGTTGAGAAAAACGAGTCCTAACTGAGGTCACGTGAATGCTGCAATTTGGTGTAGAAAGAATTTTTGCTAGTATTGCTAGTAAAGTTCACAATTAATTTAGGAAATGTCATGTAACGCATTTAATTAAATGTCTGAAGTAGAATGACTGAAAAGGTATTTTCTTGAAAGATCTAGTCTAGTAATCTTTGTTTACAACGTTGTGCGAAACTAGAACAGGGTTCTTCTTACTGTCAAAGAAAACCTGGAAAAGTCATGACATTTTAAAGTCGAAGTTACGCTGGTCTTTTCTTCTCTATTGTGTCGTATATCCGAGTGAAACTTCGGATATAAAGCTTCTCGAACAAGAACAGATGTGGGCGGGGCTTGATTGTGTCTGTGAGGAATTGATTGGTTGGTTGTGGTTTGCTATTGGTGGATTTCATGTGAGTGACAGGTTATAGCCCCGCCCTCGTCATCAGAGAAGAGATTAAGTTATTCTGATTATTATAATGATGTGTGCAAAAAAACAACAAAAAAAACAAGAATGGTTGATTTCATGGTGACTTTAAAATAACAATTTCCAAGCCTGGAAGTAGATTTGGAAACTTAAATAAACTGAGAAGTCTTTGGAAAAGTTATGATCATTTGTTTCATAACTAATAGAACATGTGTTTAATTTATAACATTGGTTGAACAAATTACAATGCTTAAAGAGTTCGTCACCTGACGTTATGAGTTGGAGATTCTATTTTGTATTAAACCACATCATGTCATTATTTTAAATACTTGAACATGGATTTTTACGCGTATTTATATACATAGATGATGCATGGAACGGTAGGCCTCAAAAGTCATGATAAATCATGGAAATGTATTGGTAGAAATATGAAGCCTGCTAGAAGCATCTGTTTCAGATCTGCATAACCGTCCATTGTTTTTGTTCATAAAGACTCTATGGGAAATGATGCACTTTCTGTCAGCGAGCTGCAGATTAAATCTAAAAAGGGCCACGTTTCTATTCTCACTTAATTTGCTCCTTTTATTCCAGGGTTAACAGTCGGAATGATGGAATGAATGAGGAATTATCATATCAAAGTTAATTGTAAGATCAGCGTATAAGGCTGCGTGTGACATCGCTTCACATGTTGGTTTTTCCGTAGCGTTTCCTCTCAGCTTGACATATCGAGCGCTGTATAGTGACGTGTTTAAAGTTTGTTGGAGAATCCATAATTCAGCGTCCTCCTCCTCAACTGCAGGGACAGATTCAACACTTCAATAACAGCACGCGTGTGTGTATATTGCGTCTTTGAAAAGTTTGTCAGCATGACAGCGTCACTGGGGTTTTTGACACCATCTGTCACGAGGAAGATCATTCCCGCTGTCAGCTCTTATCAGCTCGAAGTTTGTGCTCGCAAATATTCACCCAAATATTAACATTCTTCCAGCTGTCTGGGGAGAAATATGAAAGTGTTCAATAATCTCTCTCGGTTTTATCTGGGAGCATCCTTCATCCGAGAGCTCGACATAACGGATTTTCATCCCTCACTCAAATGAAAAAGAAGGATATTAATGTTTTGATGCTCATCTTTTTGAAGACGAGCCGACGTGTATCGGCGCTGACAACCCAGCCGAGGCCGATTCTCTGCTTAATATTCTCCAGAATTATTTCAATGCACCCTGGGTTAAATGGTGGCGTCAAAAATGACTGCAGATGAATTTGTTTTGTGTGTGAGACAATAGCGCGGGGGTGCGGGGGCGGCTTACATGCGCCGTTTAATTGCATTACAAGACCCACATTTAAGAGAATAATGCAAAACAGCAGAGGCGCGATTTTCCAGCATGAGCCGGCGAACGCCCAACAAGAGCCGCCAAACCCAGATCGATTTCCGCAGATCCGTCACAATGCCCTATCAGCGAGGTGCAGGGTAACCTGATTTAGGGTCGCGTTATGGGATTTGTGTGGCTTCAACAAAAGGTTGAATGGTTAATCGTGAGGCGCCGCTGGGAAAGCCGGTTACGGTACGGTGTCGCGAGGGAACCGGCGCTCGATCCGCTCTGCCACTGGCCATGTTGTTCCTCCGGCTCTTCTTGTCAGGTGTAATCATTTTGTTGTGCTTAATGTTTTATGCAAATGTGGGTTTGGTTTGGGGATTGTGGGTGTGCGGCTGTTGTGTGGCACTCGTCACATCACGGGGGTGTGCTGTTGTTGTTTTTACAGGGAGAAAATTATATTTGCATTCCTCTGAGCATCTTGCTCAGATTATATCCTCTTTGCATCAGGGGTTTGTGTGTCTGTGTGTGTGTGTGTGTGTGTGTGTGTGTGTGTGTGTGTGTGTGTGTGTGTGTGTGTGTGTGTGTGTGTGTGTGTGTGTGTGTGTGTGTGTGTGTGTGTGTGTTTGTGTGTGTGTGTGAGAGAGAGAGAGAGAGAGAGATCAGAGGTCAGATTCACCTGTGTATCAGTAAAGTCATGCATCTCATGTAGTGTCCACACTAAACACTAGGAGTGTAACGATATCCTCATATCCTGATACTGAACTCACGATACGATATTATAACGATACTCCAAGACATATGATAAAAGATTAACAAAAAATGCACTGTTGATTAAAATGCTAAATTTGATTCTACATTGTGTGTGTAAATGAACAGGCTTGGACTTGGTGCTGAAACCCAATGCACAGGACAATAGAGACACCAGAATAACAATATTCATGATTCTGAAGATGAAAATACTGAATTATTGTAGATGAATATGCTTGATCTCTGTCACTGACTAGATATATTTAAAATAATGTAGGACACTTTTACTGGTAATATCAGACATTTGGCATTATCAGGACACACACATATTCCCCCACTGCATTATTATACATTATATTCAACATTATATATAGCAGTTTAATGTAGAACTGACACTAAAACACTCAAAACTTGAATTTTTTCTCACACAGTAATTTTTATTTTGGGTGAATTATATTGTGACTATCCATGATACATATGCATTTTTGTATTGCGATATATTGTAACACCCCTAATATTTCAGTCATGGTGACCTGTGCTTGAACTACTGAGGACTGCAGATTGAACTCAATCATATTCATGTACGTCAAAGAAATGGCCATAAATCTGCATTGCATGTCCACTAGTGTAAAAACAGCCGGATTCACTACAGTTGTGCGGCGCTCTGACAATGGAAGAAAACTACCAAAAATAAATGGTAAGGAACAATGTGTTACTCTATTTATGAATATGAAGGTAACACTTTACCATATGGTTCATTAGTTAACATGAACTAAGAATGAACAATACTTCTTTAGCATTTGTTGTTAATTCAACATTTAGTAATACATTATTAAAATCAAAGGTTGTATTAGTTAGCATTAGTTAATGCACTGTGAACTAACATGAACAAACAATGAACAGCTGTATTTTTATTAACTAACATTAACAAAGATTAATAAATACTGTAACATATGTATTGCTCGTTTAGGTCATGTAAGTTAATACATTAACTAATGTTAACTAATGAACCTTATTGTAAAGTGTTACCAATCTGAATAAGAAATACATTTATATTTCTCTTTGAATCTATATATTATGATATTTTGAGTATGTAAACTGAAGTGTTAGTTGCTCAGGCACAGTAATCTATCCTCTTATATGATCTGTCAACTCTAAACAGTGCAATCTCAGCCATGAATTAATGCCTAAACCAGATTATTTCCCTCCATGAATAAAGCAGGCAATCATCACTAAAAATCAATGAAGAGGAAAATATCCCAGTCACGGAGCAAATGTAACATGGCCTGCAGTAAAACTCCTCGCCTTTAACCGTTTCATTTTCCCGATATCTCTTTTACGCTTCATTATCATCATCAGATGTGATGTGGAAATCAAAGCTTCAGTAGCCGGAGGTTTCTCTTCATTTCTGCTGATGGATGTTACAGGTCGAGCTGATCCTCTGATCTGAGATCACGTGTAAACGTTTGGAAACACTTTATTTCGATGGTCTCTTTAACACATTCTGTTGTCTATAAGTAACTTTGCAACTACATGTCAGCTAACTCTCATTAGAGTATTAGTAGACTCTGCTTAATATCTGATAACTCTTTATTGTGATGCTCCTCAAACAGACACTATACTGACTATAAGTATATCTGCAACTACATGTTGACTTATTCTAACCCTACCAGTCTACTAATACTCTACTAACACTATAATGAGAGTTAGTAGACATGAAGATGCGACGTTACTTATAGTCAACAGAATGTGTTAAAGGGACCATCAAAATAAAGTGAAACCAAACGGGATTCAGGATCCGTACGTTTACTTCCAATGTGCTTTTGCTCCCCAACGAAGGCTTGATCGGCGAGAAAAGCACAAGCTGTTTACACACGACTCGTCTGAGCTGATATGAGCATCAGAGATCATAAAACAGTCATATTCGGGTCCATTAAACAGACGTATTTGGGTCGCGCGGTGTTGAGTAAAATCCTGTTAGGATGAGCGCTGTAATGTTTCACTCTCTCCTGAAAGCGTAATGAGGACACAGATTTACACGGCAGGCTTTAATCACATCTGATACGCAGGCCTTCTGAAAGTTCACCTCTATTATAGGCCTGAACCGCTAGTAATGATATTGCGGCTGCGATCGTTCGCCTAGTAAGTTAATAACAAATATGAGGCCATTGATTAATGTCTGTGGTCGTGCGTGTACAAGTACAATCTCTCGATATTACAGGTCATTTATCATCTCCTCCTGACATGCTCATAAAGCAGAACATACAGTAATTAATTTTGCCAGAGAGACAGTGAGAGAGTGAGTGAAACGCTGGGTTTCTCTCCAAACAAACACACGGTTATTACTCTGTCTCGCACGTGTCTGATAAAACACGGAGAGATGATTTTCACATTCGAGAGGTGTCTGACAACGCATGGAGGAATCCGTCGGGAACGAGACAGCGGGAAGATATTTCCCTCACATCTAAAGACATCCATGAAACGGAGGAGGACGAATCACCGGAAACACGCGCTCAACACACTGAGCTGAAAAGATGAAAACTGACCGCCTCGATAAACTCAAAGTTCTTATTCATTCCTCAGTTAGGGGTAAAAAGAAGTTTGAAATATAAGTGAACTGCGACACTGTCAGTGAACATCCCGACGCCGTCCATATTCAAATGAATATGTAAATATGTGCTGCTCTTTCCTCTCAATAACAAAATAAAAAGAGAAAACAGCAGTTTAGAAAGCATACAATCATATAGATGTGGATGTTTGAGTGGAGCCTCAAAGCCACACCCACATATTACATCATCATCACTGACCAGAGCCACACCCACCTATTACATCATCATCACTGACCAGAGTCACACCCACCTATTACATCATCATCACTGACCAGAGCCACACCCACCTATTACATCATCATCACTGACCAGAGCCACACCCACCTATTACATCATCATCACTGACCAGAGCCACACCCACCTATTACATCATCATCACTGACCAGAGCCACACCCACCAATTACATCATCATCACTGACCAGAGCCACACCCACCTATTACATCATCATCACTGACCAGAGCCACACCCACCTATTACATCATCACCACTGACCAGAGCCACACCCACCTATTACATCATCATCACTGACCAGAGCCACACCCACCTATTACATCATCACCACTGACCAGAGCCACACCCACCTATTACATCATCATCACTGACCAGAGCCACACCCACCTATTACATCATCACCACTGACCAGAGCCACACCCACCTATTACATCATCATCACTGACCAGAGCCACACCCACCTATTACATCATCATCACTGACCAGAGCCACACCCACCTATTACATCATCACCACTGACCAGAGCCACACCCACCTATTACATCATCACCACTGACCAGAGCCACACCCACCTATTACATCATCACCACTGACCAGAGCCACACCCACCTATTACATCATCACCACTGACCAGAGCCACACCCACCTATTACATCATCACCACTGACCAGAGCCATACCCACCAATTACATCATCATCACTGACCAGAGCCACACCCACCTATTACATCATCACCACTGACCAGAGCCACACCCACCAATTACATCATAATCACTGACCAGAGCCACACCCACCTATTACATCATCACCACTGACCAGAGCCACACCCACCTATTACATCATCATCACTGACCAGAGCCACACCCACCTATTACATCATCGTCACTGACCAGAGCCGCACCCACCTATTACATCATCACCACTGACCAGAGCCACACCCACCTATTACATCATCATAAACAGACCAGAGCCACACCCACCTATTACATCATCACCACTGACCAGAGCCACACCCACCTATTACATCATCACCACTGACCAGAGCCACACCCACCTATTACATCATCACCACTGACCAGAGCCACACCCACATATTACATCATCATCACCGACCAGAGCCACACCCACCTATTACATCATCACCACTGACCAGAGCCACACCCACCTATTACATCATCACCACTGACCAGAGCCACACCCACATATTACATCATCATCACCGACCAGAGCCACACCCACCTATTACATCATCATCAGTGACCAATGGGAGTTCAGAGTTGTTTACTGTAAACGGAACAAATCTTTCTTCCGGAAAGATCACTTTAACAAGCTTTTTCAAACTCCAAACGTACTTTGTTTTGGCCTGATTTTATTTGAAATGACGTCACACCAGTTCGTTCGTCGATTGCGTTTGAGTTACATCGAGTCATAGTGCTGAGAATGCAGTGTGTACTTATGTTGTGTTATTTAAATTGCTGCACAACACATATTCTTTCCCAAATTCTGCGTTTTCCGTTTGAATCAGTGTAGATTCTGTTTTAATGGTAATTAAATTGCAGTCATCAAAGAGCATGTTATACCATAAACATGAAAAAAAGTTTTTGGCCAGGAAATAAATAAATACTTAAGAAAAAATATGAACATGTTAGAATCTGCAAGAAATATTTGACAAACATCAGTTTTATGTCACCAATCACAATCTATGAGCACAATCTGTGTTGGTGCAGTGATGCATTTTAATTTACATGATTCAACTCATAATGATATCATAATCATCTTCACTTTCCATCCAAGGGTTTTTTGCCAAAAAAAGTTTAGTGCATAAAAATGGAATTGATAATTATTGCCAAAATTTTACCAAAATCTTTATCCATTTGACTTCAGTGCATAAATTGTCTAGGCTACATTGTTTTGTTTTTTTATAAATATGAGGTCATCGCACACACACATAAAAGGCCATTTGGATGCTTGACGTGTTCGGCCAATCAGAACACACACACGCACAGGGTCAGCTGGCCAATCAGAACACTCTGGGCTGTTCAGAAGGCGGGGCTTTGTAAAACCAGAACTGGTTTCAGACAGACTGGGAATAGAGGTGCTACAATAATAAAGACGTGTTTGTTGGATATTACAGTATGTTAACTTTGTCCAAAATAAAACAAACAAACAAACAATGTGTAGTGTTACACATTTATTAAATGTTTAATTGAGGTTCCAATACAATAGTATATAAACTGAGACAGTTTCGTATACTGAATTCAGCATTTAAGGTTATGATGGTGATTATGTTTGCTGTGAAACAGTTTTCCAGCAAGAGAGTCCGGCAAATCCTGTTTTCTGGATCTGGCAGATTACTGCTCTCTATCTAACCGGCTATTCCTGTTTCTCTCTATCGTAAGCAGATTACTGAAACTTTGGTAGTCTCACTGTTTGAATAGTTATGCTGATTGGATTGGAAGTGGTAACACTCCATGTATAGGGCCGGTTCCTAAACCGGTATACAGCATTTACATGCTTTGTTCATCATAATGTTAAGCCCTGCCCCTAAATGTGTATAAATTGCAAGGGAACGTTTCCCTTAGTTAGACTTGGGAAGACTACAGCGATGAAACAGCAATAAAGAACTCTGCTTAAAAGATACCATCGAGTCTCCTGGCCTCTGAAGAAAAAGGTTTACAACAAATGGAAGGAAACGACCAACTTTAAGCACAGCTTACAATCCATATTTAACATTAATTTCATCTAAAATGTGAAATTCTGTGTTTTTCCAGTAATCCCATGCTTGATAATTGCATTGCCATTGTGTGAAACTCTGTGTGTGTTTGAGCTGTAATACATCACTGGATGTGTGGCGAACAGAAACACTTGTGTTCCTGCACAGAAATAAGCCTTCAGATATCACGAGGGAAGATAAAAAACGTCTTTTCTTGGCTTGAGTCGAGCTTTGAAGCGAGTGGGCCTGCTGAGGACACGAGTGTTTTTAATCACGAGTCCTCCAGCGAGACGGCCTCCGTTCACAGCACAGCTTTGTAGAGAACAACACATGGGTTTGACACTATTCAAATACAGAGCTGGAATATTTATTTCAATAACCTTCACCCCGTGAGGAACAGCACGGCGAAAACACAGACGAAAGACTCGCTCAACAAACAGTATCTTACAACCCTGCCGCTGTTTGTTTTCAGCCGCTGAACATGTTCGTGTGTGTTTGAGTGTCTGCTGTGATTTACACACTAACCCTGATGTAATCTGACTTGACGATGAGGTAAGCGTCTCTTTTAGCAGAAACACACTCGTGAACCTGTGACAGTTTCCTAACCTTCACATCCTTTCTTACCAGTTTACACCACTGAAAAATGTTCACTCAGAAACTGGTAGTGAATTTAACAAACAATCACAAGGAAACAGCAATTAACCCTGGAAGCTTGTTTCTGACACAGAATAAGAAATAACTCAATCTCACAATTCTGGCTTTTTCCTTGCAATTGTGTTTATATCCCACAATTCTGGCTTCCCCTCCTCAGAAATGGGAGATATAAACACAATTGCAAGAAAAAAAAGCCAGATTTGTCACATAAAAAGTTGATTTCGTGGCGGAAACAAGCTTCCATAAGTAACACATTGAATTAAACATGAAATATGAACAACTTAAATAAAAATAGTATTTTCTTATCAAACGAACTTTCAATACTCGTGTAGTTTTAATGTTTAATGTTTAAAAAAACATTTTACACAGCAGTGTGTCATTGTGTTTCTCAACATTCAGTGTTTGACATTCTGGTGTTTTCGAGGCCAGAAAACTTGATAAAACGGAAATCTCAGTAAACTGGTGTAAATTGTGGAGATGTTGGAGCAGTTTGTGAGAAGAAGAGCACATTTGGACATTTTCCTGCAGTGTTTACATTGGATAAACTGTAGAACGCACAGAGTTTGGATGATTTTGTTTCAGGCGTGTGAGAAGATCTTCAGATCATGAGGAACTGAGACAGATTAAAGAAGTGCAGACTCTCGACTTTAGTCTGATGAACTGACAGTGTAAATGAAAAAGGGAGAGTTCACCTGAAAATAAAAGTTGTCATTTACTTTGAAACACAAATTAAATATTAAACCGGAGAGATTTCTACCAAAACATTGACACTTCAAAAAGTATATAAGAGCATTGTGAAAGTGCTTTGTTTGATGAACAGATTTAATATATTTAAAGATTTAAAGCTGTTATTCACATACATTAGTGGCCAGAAGTGACCGCCAGAAGAGATATTCGTTTTTATTGACACTATAAGTTTGTTAAACCATCAAGATATGAGGGAAATATTTTATAGGGAGACACTAAACACTATACTTGGTTAAGGTATTTATCTGACAAAATTATTTATACCCCCCCCCCCCCCCCCAAAAAAGGGCAAACTACAGCTACAGGGTTTTATTTTTGTTATATGCAAAAACAAAAAATACATATAAAAACAAAAAGCTGACAGGAAAAAGCATTCAGCAAAATCATATTTCATTTATTCGCTCTTGTTTTTGCTGTTCAGAATTTATTTGCCTGACCAAAATTATATTGCACAATTCGTCATTTTCATTGCATTTTTATCATTAAACAATCTGATTACAAACTCTGTAACACATTTTCAATAATATGTGAATTTTCCTTTTGTCCACTACTCATCAGATACAGTAAAGCAATAGAGCGGTCGATTAAACGCTGGGTTCATATGGATATCTTTATGAAGATTTTGTAGTTTTGGCTGCGTGACTTTCAGAGTTTCGAAGACACATGAAGGACTAATGGGTATGGCATGAAGAAGAATAATTTGGTATTATTTATATACTATTATAGTTTTTATTAATATTTTGATTTTGCTTTTACTCATAATTTTATTAATTTTATGTGCTTTTGTCAAGCGTGTTAGATTTTTAGCCATTTTATTGCTTTAACATCAATTTATTTCAGTTATTTGCCAAGACATTTCAAATTTATGTTTAGTTTAATTTTTTCATCTGTTTAAAATTCAGCTTTATTCTAACTAACAACTTTTTTAATAGTTTAATTTTGTTATTGTATTAATTGTTATTATTATTATTATTTACTGATGTGATTGGTCAGAAAGCAAACGCTCATTATCATATCTGATCATATCACATCTTATCAGTGTTTGAGGGCGGAGCTAAGAGACGCTGTTCAGCCAATCAAGACCACACCCAAGCATTATGCAAATTAGTCACACAAACAGCTATATAACATGAAAGGGAATATCCCAAAAAATAGGGGCACTAATAGAACAAAACCAACCAAATTAGTTACAAACCAAAAAGCATAATGGGGCACTGTAAAATGATTTAATCTAAGAATATTGTAATTTTATTCGAAGAGTAAACAGGAAACTGTTTCTACAAGGTAGAAATCTTTAAATATTTTTGATTTGAGATTGAGAAACTCAGTAGCAAGAAAACTAGATATCATATTGTGCTTTAATTGAACTATCTAGCTCTTTTTCCCTTTGCTTCTCACATTTGCTGTTCATGTATTCAGTGTTTGGTTTATTATTCTGCTTTGATTGTCCCTAAACGAACATGAAAACAAAACCAACAGTTTTTGTCTTCCACAGATATCAAAAATATGTTCTGAGAATGTTTGGCTAACATAATTTCGAATGTGGTCTGAACGCTGGAAATGGCCTCAAGGCCACGCAGGGAATCAGGAGCGTGACATTGACGGCTCTGTAATTCTACCTGTGATTGACTTTATGATGGTTGGCGTGACACAACCAGTCGTTATGCTTTCAACCCATGCCAAAAGTTTCCTGGGAGAAAGTGTGGAGAAGGAGGAGGGCATTTGTTGACACCACTGGGAAGCGGTTCACCTCCCCAGCCTGCACTTTTAATGGCACTGAATTACAGGGCTGGCTGGAAGGCAACAACTGGCTTAAAACAGGCGATGTTGACAGGAATGACACGGCTACGCTCTGGGCTCCATTAGAGGACCTCTTAAAGACCCACACTCCTCCTCCCTGACCATTATCCCCTGACACCTCTTATTTTCATATTGACACATGGTTAAAGCCGTCAGGAAACGAGGCTTCCTGAGCGAGATGCTTGAGAGACGTGGCTTGTGCATTCACATTTAGTCATTTAGTGGATGCTTTTAATAATAACGATCATAATACGAGACCAAGACAAGCAGAAGGGCTTCATCCAACATGAGTAGAAAACAAAACAAGGACTGGGTGAAGATGTAGCTAAAAAATGAGGACATATTTCTTATATATAAATGGATTTGAATCAAAGGAACCAGGTTTTTAGTATAGTCTATCAGATTCAAAACATTTAGTGGATAAAGTAAAAAGAAAAGTTAAAATAATATTGTGAAAGCCAAACCATTTCTGAATGCACCTTCCAAAAACAAAATTATTTTTGAAAATCATTCATGCCGTCAAGCCCGACATGAAATAATAGTCAATAATAATACTTTTTTAATGGAAATGTTTAAACTTCAGACAAACTCTAAAAAAGAATCTATGGAGGAAAAAAATGCTCCAAACCGAGCAATAATATGCAGTTTACATGTGCATGCTGATATTTACATGGACACCAATGTAATTATGTATCCAATGCAATTTTTATAATCAAAACGTTTTAATCATATTGATA
Organism: Siphateles boraxobius; assembly: GCF_051911475.1. Taxonomy (NCBI): domain Eukaryota; kingdom Metazoa; phylum Chordata; class Actinopteri; order Cypriniformes; family Leuciscidae; genus Siphateles; species Siphateles boraxobius. The sequence continues at coordinate 40,934,108 of NW_027508833.1, read as the reverse complement.
ATTTAGAGGCCTTAGAAATTGCATATCAAATATGATACAGCAGGTGTTATAGAGTTAATATGCACACTTGTTGGTAAAGTGAGTGTTTAAAACACTGCAGTAGAAGGTAAATGTGATCATCTAGTCAGTCATTATGATCAAATAAAAACCCACTGTTAAAAATAAATCAGTTTAATTTATCGCCCTAATCAAATTTTCATTCTCACGCACAATAGTGAGAGTTTATAGTGTGTGTGTGTGTGTGTGTGTGTGTGTGTGTGTGTGTGTGTGTGTGTGTGTGTGTGTGTGTGTGTGTGTGTGTGTGTGTGTGTGTGTGTGTGTGTGTGTGTGTGTGTGTGTGTGTGTGTGTGTGTGCGTGTTAGTTCAGTGAAATAAAGTTAGTTATGAGCTCTCAGAAGAGCTGAGTCTTTAAAAGATCAGATTCATCACTGAAAAACACCAACTAAACAACGAAACTGCATGTCTACCAAAGAAAATTAAAAATTAAAAAGAATGCTGTTGTTTCAAATTAAAAAAAGAGCCATAAGGCCTGTTATCTCTGATCCATCCTCTGGATAAAGGAGTTATGAAACTAGAGCCATTGCATATATACAGATAAAAGACAAGTATTATAATAGGTTTAAGATTATTTATGACACTCTTTAATTTGTGAAATTATTTGGTCTGTGTATTTGCCTCTCTTATATGCTTTGGCTTTGGCTACATTCTCAATGACATCATGAACACTTTCTAAAAAAAAACAATTTGATTTTGGGCTAAAGCTAGAAACGTTGAGTCGAGTGACTGACAGCGGGATGAAGCCCACCGTCTCAGCCATAATTACAGCAGGAAAGATTCGTTTCTCTAAAGCAGAATCCCTCCTTCACAACAGCAGTGAATTCACACACTGCAGCAGCAACACACAGGAGATGCTTGGATTGCTCGTTTGCATGCTTGAAGGTAAAAAGCGTGTCATGTAAGATTTATTTCTATAGCGCTTTGTACAATAGATTAATTAAATCATTATAATAAATAAAATAAAATAATAATCAATGATGCAAAAACAAACGGTACGAGTACGACTCAATCAGCTCCCTAGGTGGTGAATCACTATATTGTACACTAGTAAGCACCCTGGCTCATTACACATTGGTACACTTTTGACTCTGGCGTCACTACTGGTATTTATGAGCGGTATTTATGAGCAACAGCAGAACTCATATTTTTATAACATTTTGTAATGCACATCATGATAAATACTTTGATTGTTACACATCCCTGTGATGTTTCAGCTATAAATCAGTACCTAATTGTTTGTTTTTAAAAAGATCTACCGTGTGTCATGGTGTCACTTTCACCTGTCACCTCTGTACTACAGTTCCCATCATCCTCCTTGGCTCCTACCTGCACACAGTCCATAATCACCCGCACCTGCCAGCAATCACCCTCATCTGCTCCACAAGCCTGCATCACACACACATTCGTTGTCTGGTCTCAGCTAGGACTCATCCAGGTTGTGGATATTCCTTACCTGAGAGACCTACGTCCGTGTTAATTTTCTTGTCTCCAATCTTGCCAGTTTCCAGTCCCCTGTTCTCCAACTCCCTGTAAGAGGAAAACTTCTCATTAGTTCAGTACTCAACTCTATACTGGTGTGTAGGGAACATGTGGTGCAATGGACCTGTGTTTATCATCATCATCGTCTTCCTGGTTGTTGTCGACCTGCATATACTTACCATTCACCTGTGTAGAATAAAGCATTCCTGACAGAAGACCAGAGGAAACACCTATTGCAGCACAAGCATACTTGTCCGCCCGATTGATCTGTTGTACTCCCTCACTCAAAATGGCCGTTCAGTAAAGAAGTAGGCTTAAAATTTTCCTGGAGCTGGATTCTAGTTTACCTGGATGATGATATGCTCATGTTTATTTTCCATAGGTGTTTGGACAAGCCTTTGCATTTTAGGAATCAGTGGGATGTGCAGTGGGATGTGTCACATTAAAGCAATATATTCTCTATGCTCAACTAGTCAGCAGGACCACTCCCGAAAGACCGCTCTTCCTGTGATCCCTGAGTTTGCTCCAGTCCAAGCCAAGTCCTCTCCAGCACCAACCCCAGCCAAATCAGAGTCTGGTCGAGTCCAAGCCAATCTAGAGTCTGCAACAGTTCAAACCAAAACAAAATCCGATTCAGTCCAAACCAGAAACCACTCCAGAGTTTACTCAGATCCATGAGTCTTTCCAGGAGTTCACTCCAGACCTAGAATCAGTTCGAGAATTTTCCCCAGAATAAGAGTTCGCTCCAGGGTCTACTCTACCTACACAGAGCTCACGAGTTCTGTCAAGACTCTGCACCCGAGTTCAGTCAAGACTCCACTCCCGAGTTCAGTCAAGACTCCGTTCCTGAGTTCAGTCAAGAGTCCGCTCTCGAGTTCAGTCAAGACTCCGCTCCCGAGTTCAGTCAAGACTCCGCTCCCGAGTTCAGTCAAGACTCCACTCCCGAGTTCAGTCAAGACTCCACTCCCGAGTTCAGTCAAGACTCTGCTCCCGAGTTCAGTCAAGACTTCGCTCACGAGTTCTGTCAAGACTCCGCTCCCGAGTTCAGTCAAGACTCTGCTCCCGAGTTCAGTCAAGACTCCGCTCCCGAGTTCAGTCAAGAGTCCGCTCCCGAGTTCAGTCAAGACTCCGCTCACGAGTTCTGTCAAGACTCTGCTCCCGAGTTCAGCCAAGACTCTGCTCCTGAGTTCAGTCAAGACTCCGCTCCTGAGTTCAGTCAAGACTCCGCTCCTGAGTTCAGTCAAGAGTCCGCTCTCGAGTTCAGTCAAGACTCCGCTCACGAGTTCTGTCAAGACTCTGCTCCTGAGTTCAGTCAAGACTCCGCTCACGAGTTCTGGGCTCAGTCACGAGCCTGCTCCAGCCCCAGAGCTCATTCCTGAGCTCACGAGTTCTGTCAAGACTCTGCTCCCGAGTTCAGTCAAGACTCCGCTCCTGAGTTCAGTCAAGACTCCGCTCCTGAGATCAGTCAAGACTCCGCTCCTGAGTTCAGTCAAGAATCCGCTCTCGAGTTCAGTCAAGACTCCGCTCACGAGTTCTGTCAAGACTCTGCTCCTGAGTTCAGTCAAGACTCCGATCCTGAGTTCAGTCAAGACTCCGCTCACGAGTTCTGTCAAGACGCTGCTCCTGAGTTCAGTCAAGACTCCGCTCCTGAGTTCAGTCAAGAGTCCGCTCTCGAGTTCAGTCAAGACTCCGCTCACGAGTTCTGTCAAGACTCTGCTCCCGAGTTCAGTCAAGACTCCGCTCCTCAGTTCAGTCAAGAGTCCGCTCTCGAGTTCAGTCAAGACTCAGCTCACGAGTTCTGTCAAGACTCTGCTCTTGAGTTCCGTCAAGACTCCGCTCCTGAGTTCAGTCAAGACTCCGCTCACAAGTTCTGTCAAGACTCTGCTCCTGAGTTCAGTCAAGACTCCGCTCCTGAGTTCAGTCAAGAGTCCGCCCTCGAGTTCAGTCAAGACTCCGCTCACGAGTTCTGTCAAGACTCTGCTCCTGAGTTCAGTCAAGACTCCGCTCATGAGTTCAGTCAAGACTCCGCTCACAAGTTCTGTCAAGACTCTGCTCCTGAGTTCAGTCAAGACTCCGCTCCTGAGTTCAGTCAAGAGTCCGCTCTCTAGTTCTGTCAAGACTCCGCTCACGAGTTCTGTCAAGACTCCGCTCTCGAGTTCAGTCAAGACTCCGCTCACGAGTTCTGTCAAGACTCCGCTCCTGAGTTCAGTCAAGAGTCCGCTCTCGAGTTCAGTCAAGACTCCTCTCACAAGTTCTGTCAAGACTCTGCTCCTGAGTTCAGTCAAGACTCCGCTCACGAGTTCTGTCAAGACTCTGCTCCTGAGTTCAGTCAAGACTCTGCTCCTGAGTTCAGTCAAGACTCTGCTCCTGAGTTCAGTCAAGAGTCCGCTCTCGAGTTCAGTCAAGACTCCGCTCACGAGTTCTGTCAAGACTCTGCTCCCGAGTTCAGTCAAGACTCTGCTCCCGAGTTCAGTCAAGACTCCGCTCCTGAGTTCAGTCAAGAGTCCGCTCTCGAGTTCAGTCAAGACTCCGCTCACGAGTTCAGTCAAGACTCCTCTCACAAGTTCTGTCAAGACTCTGCTCCTGAGTTCAGTCAAGACTCCGCTCACGAGTTCTGTCAAGACTCTGCTCCTGAGTTCAGTCAAGACTCCGCTCCTGAGTTCAGTCAAGAGTCCGCTCTCGAGTTCAGTCAAGACTCCGCTCACGAGTTCTGTCAAGACTCTGCTCCTGAGTTCAGTCAAGACTCCGCTCACGAGTTCTGGGCTCAGTCACGAGCCCTCTCCAGCCCCAGAGCTCATTCCTGATACCTCTCCAGCCCCAGAGCTCATTCCTGATACCTCTCTAGCACCAGAGCTCATTCCTGATACCTCTCCAGCCTCAGCGCTTGTCCTCTTCAGCCCAAGAGCTCGTTCCTGAGATCTCTCCAGCCCCAGAGCTCGTTCCCGAGACCCCTCCAGCCCCAGAGCTCGTCCTCTTTAGCCCCAGAGCTCGTTCACGATATCTCTCCAGCCCCAGAGCTTATTCCTGAGACCTCTCCAGCCCCAGAGCTCGTCCTCTTCAGCCCCAAGAGCTCGTCCCTGAGTCCGCTCTAGCCCCAGAACTCATCCTCTCCAGCCCCGAGAACTCGTTCCTGATATCTCTGCAGCCCTAGAGCTCGTTTCTGAGACCTCTCCAGCCCCAGAGCTCGTTCACGATATCTCTCCAGCCCCAGAGCTTATTCCTGAGACCTCTCCAGCCCCAGAGCTCGTCCTCTTCAGCCCCAAGAGCTCGTCCCTGAGTCCGCTCTAACCCCAGAACTCATCCTCTCCAGCCCCGAGAACTCGTTCCTGATATCTCTGCAGCCCTAGAGCTCGTTTCTGAGACCTCTCCAGCCCCAGAGCTCGTTCACGATATCTCTCCAGCCCCAGAGCTTATTCCTGAGACCTCTCCAGCCCCAGAGCTCGTCCTCTTCAGCCCCAAGAGCTCGTCCCTGAGTCCGCTCTAGCCCCAGAACTCATCCTCTCCAGCCCGAGAACTCGTTCCTGATATCTCTCCAGCCCTAGAGCTCGTTTCTGAGACCTCTCCAGCCCCAGAGCTCGTTCACGATATCTCTCCAGCCCCAGAGCTTATTCCTGAGACCTCTCCAGCCCCAGAGCTCGTCCTCTTCAGCCCCAAGAGCTCGTCCCTGAGTCCGCTCTAACCCCAGAACTCATCCTCTCCAGCCCCAAGAACTCGTTCCTGAGATCTCTCCAGCCCCAGAACCCAGCCAAGCCACAACCTTGCAGTTCTTCCCATAGAGAGGCTCCCCTGTCATGGCTGCGATAACCATTCCTAGCCCAGTGATTTAATCTCCAGACGGATCTCCGGAAGGTGATTTAATCTTACTTGGGATAATCGGATTTTACGATTGAGACATAATGCCCTGATCAGCGCCCTGAGTAGTGAACCAGGGAGTGGATTGAGACGTTCCCATTAAACTTCAGCTGTGAAGCAGCTCTACTCCGCTTGAGTCAGTTCAATGTTGATTCAGTTTAGTTCAAAACTGTGTGCACACTTGCAGGTAAACATCATGTATGAATTAGTACATTTGGTCTTTTCACCAGCAAAGATTGTTGCAAATGCATTAGTCCTGGAGGAATAAACAACACATAAATTCACCTGCGGCAGCTGAGAATTATGGGTAGAAGATTTGACAGCTCGTGATGTAACCAGGAAAGATTTTAGATTCTGAGCACTGATAATTTCGCACATCAAACTCCACACACACACACACACACACACACACACACACACACACACACACACACACACACACACACACACACACACACACACACACACACACACACATGACCTGAAGAGCGCAGTGTTTTGTGGTCATGCGTGATTGAGGTTTCTGCAGTTCTGAGCTCAGACGAGCAGCTCGTTAGAGGCTGTGATGGATGAGCTGCTGTCACTCATTAAATATTGCACTGTTAATGCTCTTTGTGTGTTTATTATCATCCACACAATTAGCACACGCCGGTCAGAGCGCTGGAGTATTTTTAGTCTGGGTTTGATTTCAACCAGAGATGACATGAAAAGAGACGTCCTAACAGATCTCGTCAACCGCTGCATTTCTATGTACAATCGGAAAAATAAATCATTCATCCCTAAATTTAGATGTGCTTCCCATTGTGTGGAAAAATTTACTTCTAGCCTTTGAAAGATAAAATGCAGGAACTATTTGTGGTCGAACGACAGGATATTTTTATACAGGGTCTGTTTATGATCCATACTCTCTTTCCTCTTTTTAACTTCTATGAAGAATTGGTATAAAAAATCCCCAAACGCGTACAAAAAATGAAAAAGCGGTCCAGGTGCATTTCTGTCTGGATGATGACATAATTTTCTGCAGAACTGCATTATAGACGCAATTAACTAATTTAATAAATTATTATCTTTACAACAGATATGAATAAACACTGAACTGACTTCAGCTGAACAACAGCATAATTGTCCTGTTATCACTGTAAAGCTGCTCTGAAACAATCGGTATTGTATGAAGTGCTGTATTAATAAAGCTGACTTGATTTGGCTGTATGAAATTTGCTGCGTTTATTAATCAAATTGCTTATTATAAATATATTCAATATTGAGTTCTGATAATGAAATGTAAATGAAGTCCTATAAATGATCAAAATAAAGCAGATATATCTATTTAAGTATGACAGAACAATTAGTTTTACAATTAGCTTCATATCTGGACATTGTCAACAGAAGTCCACCATTTTCACAGAGGTTTAATAAAAATTCAATTCAGATCACGATTAACTCAGTCTCTCAGAAGACATTAATGCATTATAAATACAGTACCATTCAAAAGTTTGGACTCAGTAAGATTTTTTTTTAAATTTATTAATACTTTTATTCATCAAGGATGCAGAAAATTGATCAAAAGTGACAGTAAAGACATTTATAATGTAACAAAATGTTCTGTTTTAATTAAATGCTGTTCTTTTGAACTTTCTATTCAAAGAATCCTGAAACCAAATGTATAATGATTTCCATAAAAATCTGAAACATTGATAATAATCATAAATGTTTCTTGAGCATCAGATCATCATATTATAGTGATTTCTGAAGGATCATGTGACACTGAAGACTGGAGTAATGATGATGAAAATTCAGCTTTGATCACAGGAATAAATTACGCTTTACTATATATTCACATAGAAAACAGATGACTTACATTATTATAATATTTCACTGTTTTTACTGTATTTTTTATCAAATAAATGCAGAGCAGAAGAGACTCTAATTGCAAACGTTTGACTGGCATTGATATAATAAATCGAGCATGTTCATATTTGTTCATAAGTGTTTCATGAAATACTTCACATCATGAGTTGCAAACGCTGGAGTTTAAAGCCGGTTCAGCGTTTTCCTCTGGTTCAGACTGTAAATCATGCAGTGATTGTGTTATTATTTTGTGAAATGCTGCTCACCGTTGCAATATTCTTTATTCTTTCAATATTCATCCTTTCCTTCTTCCACGACACCGGAGACGCTTCATGTGAAGGACCCGAGATATTTATAGTCACTCAGAAACAAGCGAGACAGGAATATAAAAGCATGTAAATAAACTGTATTTGGGACGGGCTGTCATGCTGAACGCTGGTGTGTTTCACTGGAGGAAGACACACGTTTATAAAGTGTGTCTGTGTTTAGTGCATACACCCTCATGAGTAAACACTGTTACTAACACTGTCTTTAACCAGCGGGAGTGAGGTCAGAGGTCAAGCACTGATCCACACACACACACACACACACACACACACACACACACACACACACACACACACACAGCTGATCAATGACGAAAACACTCAGCACATGCTCAACATCACACAAAGATTAAATCAAATGATTGATTTGAAAGGGAAATAATCTCTCACACTGGTTAGACACACTGTGCTTCTCTTAGAAATCATGTACAGCACTTCACAATTATGAAATGCAGAAATTCATATACATTTTTTTTGGCCTGCTGTTCTATTAAAAAAGATAATAAAAAAGAAACTCCACAGGGATTTTTTTTTCTGAATAATAAAAAACATGCATTTAGAATTTTTACAAAATTGAGAGTGAAAAGAGAAAAATTATAAACCTGCAATCAATATTAATTTCAACATTTACTACTATGTTATTAAAATAAAAGGTTGTATCAGTTAACATTAGTTAATGAACTGTGAACTAACATGAACAAACAATGAACAGCTGTAATTTTATTAACTAACATTAACAAAGATTAATAAATACTGTAATAAATGCATTTCTCATGATAGTTAATACATGAACTAATGAACCTTATTGTAAATTGTGACCAATAAAGGTTCTATTTTGGCATCGATGATGAATCTTTATAAAGAAAGAAAAGGTTCTCTAGATTTTTAAAATGTTCTTGATCTATGGTTCACTGAAATGGAAAATAACAATGGTTGTTCCCCCTTTTATTATGTTTAAGACTGCACCTTTTGAACAACACAACACACCGAGAGCATGGATGAACTCGTCAGTGTGCAGGAGCATCTGTGTGTGCCGGCCCTCTCTCTCTCTCTGTGTGTGTGTGTGTGTGTGTGTGTGTAATGAATAATGATAGGGCTGGTAAATGGCTAATGAATGAATCCAGTTTACATGTGAGTGATAGCGCTCTGGTCTGACTGCGTCCCGAGAGGCCTCGCGCTGGAGAGCGGCTGCCATCCTCCATACACACTTTAATTGGTCATTTGACATGAGGAACGTGACTGAACATCAGCTTAACCCCGCAGAACACCACACACACACACACACACACACACACACACACACACACACACACACACACACACACACACACACACACACACACACACACACACACACACACACACACACACACACGAGATGAAGAAGTCCAGCAAGCGCTCGAAGGAGACTAAACTCTCAACACATTCATCCACATCATTTTACAGAATTAATTCTGCAGAGTTTGTAGAAATGCTTCTGAAAATCCGCCGTATTTACACTGATGAACTTTTCCTCTCAGCGTTTACTCGTCCACATGACCAGAGT
>NW_027508833.1:40812500-40915000 GCF_051911475.1 Siphateles boraxobius | reverse complement strand
GAGATAACACACACACACATACACACCTGAAGGGGGTTTATTCTGAGATAACACACACACACACACACCTGAAGGGGGTTTATTCTGAGATAACACACACACACACACACACCTGAAGGGGGTTTATTCTGAGATAACACACACACACACACACACACACCTGAAGGGGGTTTATTCTGAGATAACACACACACACACACACACACACCTGAAGGGGGTTTATTCTGAGATAACACACACACACACACACACACACACACCTGAAGGGGGTTTATTCTGAGATAACACACACACACACACACACACACACACACACACCTGAAGTGGGTTTATTCTGAGATAACACACACACACACACACCTGAAGGGGGTTTATTCTGAGATAACACACACACACACACACACCTGAAGGGGGTTTATTCTGAGATAACACACACACACACACACACACACCTGAAGGGGGTTTATTCTGAGATAACACACACACACACACACACACACCTGAAGGGGGTTTATTCTGAGATAACACACACACACACACACACACCTGAAGGGGGTTTATTCTGAGATAACACACACACACACACACACACACACACACACACACCTGAAGGGGGTTTATTCTGAGATAACGCCGGCTGGATGTACATTATCCGCTTATTACACGACTACTTGCCACATCAGTAAATAATTACACATGAAATATTGATCTGAGTTGAAATATTTTATCAGATCTTTAAACGCAAAGCTTCGCGGAGAGAGCAGTTTCAGCGGCGAGATCACACTAGACCACATTTAAGAGATACGGTTTACAGTCATAACAGAGCCGGTCCGAGCCTTTTGGGGGCCTTAAGCAGAACTTGATTTGGGGCCCCTCCCACTGCGCGAAGTCACCTGTGCTTGACAATTATTGACACAAATGTCACGCAATAATGATACATTATAAATGAATACAGTGAGGTTATGTATTAATACAAAAAAAAAAAAATAGATTCCTACTTAAATAAAAAAGTTGAAACTTTTACTTTACTCTTTTACTAACTCTTTGAAACTTCTTAAAACAAACTGTCTCAAAACGTATATAAAATAAATTATTTGCAAAACATAATGACAAAAGTGAGACATCAGAAACATAATAAGAGCAAGGGTTTAACAATGACAATTATTGTTGAAAACTGTAAAAAATATTATTATTATTTCTCTACTGTCTCAATACAGTGTAACTGTCCTCAAAATCTTTTTTATTATTATTATTATTATTGTAACAGACTTTGTTGGATTGTACATGACAGAATCCAACAAAGTCTGTTACTATAACACCGGTAATGATGTACTGGCGCTCGTTGTATGTGTGTATGCAATCTATTTTTCCCCTCAGGGCTTGCCGTAGATAGGAATGGGTCGTGTGCACTTGGTACTGGAGTGTCGTGGGTTTTTGGAGTTAGTGATCTGATGTGTGGTATAATAAAGTGGAGAAGAGTTCAAACTGCTATGTTTATTATTTATTAAAACTGCTAACCTTACACCTAGAAGGTTAAGTTCCCCTGCGGCTATTTTCTCCAACTTAAACCGATACCATGACTATGCGCAGTTTATGCACTCGCGAGGTGTCTAGATTATGCGCATGACTTAAACGCTGGCAGACACAGCAGCAGTTGTTGGCAGGCATATTGATCATGAAATCAGAATTTTCTTTTCTTGAATTATTCATTCATATTCATTCATTCATTTATGTCACTTGTTTAAGTCATCTAAAAAAAAAAAAAAAAATTTAAACTCGATTGGGGGCCCCAAGCAGCCGCTTAATTCGCTTATGCCTCGGGCCGGCCCTGAGTCATAACACTTATTACAGCATTTCAACACATAAATAATTATGGGGATTAGAGATATTGATTTCAGATTAAACTGTTTTAAAATCGTACCTGTTTGTATCTTGTGGTAAAATCTGCCAAAAAATGGCAGTATCTGTGTTTGTATGAAACGAGAGAGCGAGTCGATGATACTGGACGGCATAATTACACAACTGTACACAAAATATTGATTCGACATAGTTTTAATATTTTAATTAGCTCACCAAACGCAAAACTTCCACACAGAAAAAACTTTCCTAGCGAGTGTACAGCGCTGCTGACTCCAGCGACCCGGATGAGTCTGTGTTTCTGCTCTCAGACGCTGTTATCTGGGAATAATACACCGCTGGAAGAGGAGACTGACCAATCAGAATCAGTATTCCACAGAGCCGTGTAATAGTAAATCAGTCTCGCCGTAAAGCGTGTTTTCTCTCTGTCTGTCTCCAGATCAGCAGGAGAGTAAGATGAAGATCTGCAGGGCAGAACACAGGAGTCTGGGCCGGTTCATCGAGCACCTGCGGCCCACACGACAGTGCATGAACACACTCAAGACCCAGTTTACACAGTAAGAACCCGAGCATCACACACACTCACGCAGAAACACACTTCTCCATCACACACACTCACTCCAAAAACACACTGCAAACGGGCTTTCTCCATCACACACACTCACTCCAGAAACACACTGCAAACGGGCTTTCTCCATCACACACACTCACTCCAGAAACGCACTGCAAACGGACTTTCTCCATCACACACACTCACTCCAGAAACACACTGCAAACGGGCTTTCTCCATCACACACACTCACTCCAGACACACACTGCAAACGGGCTTTCTCCATCACACACACTCACTCCAGACACACACTGCAAACGGGCTTTCTCCATCACACACACTCACTCCAGAAACGCACTGCAAACGGACTTTCTCCATCACACACACTCACTCCAGAAACACACTGCAAACGGGCTTTCTCCATCACACACACTCACTCCAGACACACACTGCAAACGGGCTTTCTCCATCACACACACTCACTCCAGAAACACACTGCAAACGGACTTTCTCCATCACACACACTCACTCCAGAAACACACTGCAAACGGGCTTTCTCCATCACACACACTCACTCCAGAAACACACTGCAAACGGACTTTCTCCATCACACACACTCACTCCAGAAACACACTGCAAACGGACTTTCTCCATCACACACACTCACTCCAGAAACACACTGCAAACGGACTTTCTCCATCACACACACTCACTCCAGAAACACACTGCAAACGGACTTTCTCCATCACACACACTCACTCCAGAAACACACTGCAAACAGGCTTTCTCCATCACACACACTCACTCCAGAAACACACTGCAAACGGGCTTTCTCCATCACACACACTCACTCCAAAAACACACTGCAAACGGGCTTTCTCCATCACACACACTCACTCCAGAAACACACTGCAAACGGACTTTCTCCATCACACACACTCACTCCAGAAACACACTGCAAACGGACTTTCTCCATCACACACACTCACTCCAGAAACACACTGCAAACGGACTTTCTCCATCACACACACTCACTCCAGAAACACACTGCAAACGGACTTTCTCCATCACACACACTCACTCCAGAAACACACTGCAAACGGACTTTCTCCATCACACACACTCACTCCAAAAACACACTGCAAACGGGCTTTCTCCATCACACACACTCACTCCAGAAACGCACTGCAAACGGGCTTTCTCCATTACACACACTCACTCCAGAAACGCACTGCAAACGGGCTTTCTCCATTACACACACTCACTCCAGAAACACACTGCAAACGGGCTTTCTCCATCACACACACTCACTCCAGAAACACACTGCAAACTGGCTTTCTCCATCACACACACTCACTCCAGAAACGCACTGCAAACGGACTTTCTCCATCACACACACTCACTCCAGAAACGCACTGCAAACGGGCTTTCTCCATCACACACACTCACTCCAGAAACACACTGCAAACAGGCTTTCTCCATCACACACACTCACTCCAGAAACACACTGCAAACGGGCTTTCTCCATCACACACACTCACTCCAGAAACACACTGCAAACTGGCTTTCTCCATCACACACACTCACTCCAGAAACGCACTGCAAACGGGCTTTCTCCATCACACACACTCACTCCAGAAACGCACTGCAAACGGGCTTTCTCCATCACACACACTCACTCCAGAAACACACTGCAAACGGGCTTTCTCCATCACACACACTCACTCCAAAAACGCACTGCAAACGGGCTTACTCCATCACACACACTCACTCCAAAAACACACTGCAAACGGGCTTTCTCCATCACACACACTCACTCCAGAAACGCACTGCAAACGGGCTTTCTCCATCACACACACTCACTCCAGAAACGCACTGCAAACGGGCTTACTCCATCACACACACTCACTCCAAAAACACACTGCAAACGGGCTTTCTCCATCACACACACTCACTCCAAAAACACACTGCAAACGGGCTTTCTCCATCACACACACTCACTCCAGAAACACACTGCAAACGAGCTTACTCCATCACACACACTCACTCCAAAAACACACTGCAAACGGGCTTTCTCCATCACACACACTCACTCCAGAAACACACTGCAAACGGGCTTACTCCATCACACACACTCACTCCAGAAACACACTGCAAACGGACTTTCTCCATCACACACACTCACTCCAGAAACGCACTGCAAACGGGCTTACTCCATCACACACACTCACTCCAAAAACACACTGCAAACGGGCTTTCTCCATCACACACACTCACTCCAGAAACACACTGCAAACGGGCTGTCTCCATCACACACACTCACTCCAGAAACACACTGCAAACGGACTTTCTCCATCACACACACTCACTCCAGAAACACACTGCAAACGGGCTTTCTCCATCACACACACTCACTCCAGAAACACACTGCAAACGGACTTTCTCCATCACACACACTCACTCCAGAAACACACTGCAAACGGGCTTTCTCCATCACACACACTCACTCCAAAAACACACTGCAAACTGGCTTTCTCCATCACACACACTCACTCCAGAAACACACTGCAAACGGGCTTTCTCCATCACACACACTCACTCCAAAAACACACTGCAAACTGGCTTTCTCCATCACACACACTCACTCCAGAAACACACTGCAAACGGGCTTTCTCCATCACACACACTCACTCCAGAAACACACTGCAAACGGGCTTTCTCCATCACACACACTCACTCCAGAAACACACTGCAAACGGGCTTTCTCCATCACACACACTCACTCCAGAAACACACTGCAAACGGGCTGTCTCCATCACACACACTCACTCCAGAAACACACTGCAAACGGACTTTCTCCATCACACACACTCACTCCAGAAACACACTGCAAACGGACTTTCTCCATCACACACACTCACTCCAGAAACACACTGCAAACGGGCTTTCTCCATCACACACACTCACTCCAAAAACACACTGCAAACTGGCTTTCTCCATCACACACACTCACTCCAGAAACACACTGCAAACGGGCTTTCTCCATCACACACACTCACTCCAAAAACACACTGCAAACTGGCTTTCTCCATCACACACACTCACTCCAGAAACACACTGCAAACGGGCTTTCTCCATCACACACACTCACTCCAGAAACACACTCACTCCAGAAACACACTGCAAACGGGCTTTCTCGATCACACACACTCACTCCAGAAACACACTGCAAACGGGCTTTCTCCATCACACACACTCACTCCAGAAACACACTGCAAACGGACTTTCTCCATCACACACACTCACTCCAGAAACACACTGCAAACGGGCTTTCTCCATCACACACACTCACTCCAAAAACACACTGCAAACTGGCTTTCTCCATCACACACACTCACTCCAGAAACACACTGCAAACGGGCTTTCTCCATCACACACACTCACTCCAAAAACACACTGCAAACTGGCTTTCTCCATCACACACACTCACTCCAGAAACACACTGCAAACGGGCTTTCTCCATCACACACACTCACTCCAGAAACACACTCACTCCAGAAACACACTGCAAACGGGCTTTCTCCATCACACACACTCACTCCAGAAACACACTGCAAACGGGCTTTCTCCATCACACACACTCACTCCAGAAACACACTGCAAACGGGCTTTCTCGATCACACACACTCACTCCAGAAACACACTGCAAACGGGCTTTCTCCATCACACACACTCACTCCAGAAACACACTGCAAACGGGCTTTCTCCATCACACACACTCACTCCAGAAACACACTGCAAACGGGCTTTCTCCATCACACACACTCTCTCCAGAAACACACTGCAAACGGACTTTCTCCATCACACACACTCACTCCAGAAACGCACTGCAAACGGGCTTACTCCATCACACACACTCACTCCAAAAACACACTGCAAACGGGCTTTCTCCATCACACACACTCACTCCAGAAACACACTGCAAACGGGCTGTCTCCATCACACACACTCACTCCAGAAACACACTGCAAACGGACTTTCTCCATCACACACACTCACTCCAGAAACACACTGCAAACGGGCTTTCTCCATCACACACACTCACTCCAGAAACACACTGCAAACGGACTTTCTCCATCACACACACTCACTCCAGAAACACACTGCAAACGGGCTTTCTCCATCACACACACTCACTCCAGAAACACACTGCAAACGGGCTTTCTCCATCACACACACTCACTCCAGAAACACACTGCAAACGGGCTTTCTCCATCACACACACTCACTCCAGAAACACACTGCAAACGGGCTTTCTCCATCACACACACTCACTCCAGAAACACACTGCAAACGGGCTTTCTCCATCACACACACTCACGCAGAAACACACTGCAAACGGGCTTTCTCCATCACACACACTCACTCCAGAAACACACTGCAAACGGGCTTTCTCCATCACACACACTCACTCCAGAAACACACTGCAAACGGGCTTTCTCCATCACACACACTCACGCAGAAACACACTGCAAACGGGCTTTCTCCATCACACACACTCACTCCAGAAACACACTGCAAACGGGCTTTCTCCATCACACACACTCACTCCAGAAACACACTGCAAACGGGCTTTCTCCATCACACACACTCACTCCAGAAACACACTGCAAACGGGCTTTCTCCATCACACACACTCACTCCAGAAACACACTGCAAACGGGCTTTCTCCATCACACACACTCACGCAGAAACACACTGCAAACGGGCTTTCTCCATCACACACACTCACTCCAGAAACACACTGCAAACGGGCTTTCTCCATCACACACACTCACTCCAGAAACACACTGCAAACGGGCTTTCTCCATCACACACACTCACTCCAGAAACACACTGCAAACGGGCTTTCTCCATCACACACACTCACGCAGAAACACACTGCAAACGGGCTTTCTCCATCACACACACTCACTCCAGAAACACACTGCAAACGGGCTTTCTCCATCACACACACTCACTCCAGAAACACACTGCAAACTGGCTTTCTCCATCACACACACTCACTCCAGAAACACACTGCAAACGGGCTTTCTCCATCACACACACTCACTCCAGAAACACACTGCAAACGGGCTTTCTCCATCACACACACTCACGCAGAAACACACTGCAAACGGGCTTTCTCCATCACACACACTCACTCCAGAAACACACTGCAAACGGGCTTTCTCCATCACACACACTCACTCCAGAAACACACTGCAAACGGGCTTTCTCCATCACACACACTCACGCAGAAACACACTGCAAACGGGCTTTCTCCATCACACACACTCACTCCAGAAACACACTGCAAACGGGCTTTCTCCATCACACACACTCACTCCAGAAACACACTGCAAACGGGCTTTCTCCATCACACACACTCACTCCAGAAACACACTGCAAACGGGCTTTCTCCATCACACACACTCACTCCAGAAACACACTGCAAACGGGCTTTCTCCATCACACACACTCACGCAGAAACACACTGCAAACGGGCTTTCTCAATCACACACACTCACTCCAGAAACACACTGCAAACGGGCTTTCTCCATCACACACACTCACTCCAGAAACACACTGCAAACGGGCTTTCTCCATCACACACACTCACTCCAGAAACACACTGCAAACGGGCTTTCTCCATCACACACACTCACGCAGAAACACACTGCAAACGGGCTTTCTCCATCACACACACTCACTCCAGAAACACACTGCAAACGGGCTTTCTCCATCACACACACTCACTCCAGAAACACACTGCAAACTGGCTTTCTCCATCACACACACTCACTCCAGAAACACACTGCAAACGGGCTTTCTCCATCACACACACTCACTCCAGAAACACACTGCAAACGGGCTTTCTCCATCACACACACTCACTCCAGAAACACACTGCAAACGGGCTTTCTCCATCACACACACTCACTACAGAAACACACTGCAAACGGACTTTCTCCATCACACACACTCACTCCAGAAACACACTGCAAACGGACTTTCTCCATCACACACACTCACTCCAGAAACACACTGCAAACGGACTTTCTCCATCACACACACTCACTCCAGAAACACACTGCAAACGGGCTTTCTCCATCACACACACTCACTCCAGAAACACACTGCAAACGAGCTTTTTCCATCACACACACTCACTCCAGAAACACACTGCAAACGGGCTTTCTCCATCACACACACTCACTCCAGAAACACACTGCAAACGGGCTTTCTCCATCACACACACTCACTCCAGAAACACACTGCAAACGGGCTTTCTCCATCACACACACTCACTCCAGAAACACACTGCAAACGAGCTTTTTCCATCACACACACTCACTCCATAAACACACTGCAAACGGGCTTTCTCCATCACACACACTCACTCCAGAAACACACTGCAAACGGGCTTTCTCCATCACACACACTCACTCCAGAAACACACTGCAAACGGGCTTTCTCCATCACACACACTCTCTCCAGAAACACACTGCAAACGGGCTTTCTCCATCACACACACTCACTCCAGAAACACACTGCAAACGGGCTTTCTCCATCACACACACTCACTCCAGAAACACACTGCAAACGGGCTTTCTCCATCACACACACTCACTCCAGAAACACACTGCAAACGGGCTTTCTCCATCACACACACTCACGCAGAAA
Organism: Siphateles boraxobius; assembly: GCF_051911475.1. Lineage (NCBI taxonomy): Eukaryota > Metazoa > Chordata > Actinopteri > Cypriniformes > Leuciscidae > Siphateles > Siphateles boraxobius. Next base: position 40,905,867 of record NW_027508833.1, on the reverse strand, counting down.
CACACTGCAAACGGGCTTTCTCCATCACACACACTCACTCCAGAAACACACTGCAAACGGGCTTTCTCCATCACACACACTCACTCCAGAAACACACTGCAAACGGGCTTTCTCCATCACACACACTCACGCAGAAACACACTGCAAACGGGCTTTCTCCATCACACACACTCACTCCAGAAACACACTGCAAACGGGCTTTCTCCATCACACACACTCACTCCAGAAACACACTGCAAACGGGCTTTCTCCATCACACACACTCACTCCAGAAACACACTGCAAACGGGCTTTCTCCATCACACACACTCACTCCAGAAACACACTGCAAACGGGCTTTCTCCATCACACACACTCACTCCAGAAACACACTGCAAACGGGCTTTCTCCATCACACACACTCACTCCAGAAACACACTGCAAACGGGCTTTCTCCATCACACACACTCACTCCAGAAACACACTGCAAACGGGCTTTCTCCATCACACACACTCACTCCAGAAACACACTGCAAACGGGCTTTCTCCATCACACACACTCACTCCAGAAACACACTGCAAACGGGCTTTCTCCATCACACACACTCACTCCAGAAACACACTGCAAACGGGCTTTCTCCATCACACACACTCACTCCAGAAACACACTGCAAACGGGCTTTCTCCATCACACACACTCACGCAGAAACACACTGCAAACGGGCTTTCTCCATCACACACACTCACTCCAGAAACACACTGCAAACGGGCTTTCTCCATCACACACACTCACTCCAGAAACACACTGCAAACGGGCTTTCTCCATCACACACACTCACTCCAGAAACACACTGCAAACGGGCTTTCTCCATCACACACACTCACGCAGAAACACACTGCAAACGGGCTTTCTCCATCACACACACTCACTCCAGAAACACACTGCAAACGGGCTTTCTCCATCACACACACTCACTCCAGAAACACACTGCAAACTGGCTTTCTCCATCACACACACTCACTCCAGAAACACACTGCAAACGGGCTTTCTCCATCACACACACTCACTCCAGAAACACACTGCAAACGGGCTTTCTCCATCACACACACTCACGCAGAAACACACTGCAAACGGGCTTTCTCCATCACACACACTCACTCCAGAAACACACTGCAAACGGGCTTTCTCCATCACACACACTCACTCCAGAAACACACTGCAAACGGGCTTTCTCCATCACACACACTCACTCCAGAAACGCACTGCAAACGGGCTTTCTCCATCACACACACTCACTCCAGAAACACACTGCAAACGGGCTTTCTCCATCACACACACTCACGCAGAAACACACTGCAAACGGGCTTTCTCCATCACACACACTCACTCCAGAAACACACTGCAAACGGGCTTTCTCCATCACACACACTCACTCCAGAAACACACTGCAAACTGGCTTTCTCCATCACACACACTCACTCCAGAAACACACTGCAAACGGGCTTTCTCCATCACACACACTCACTCCAGAAACACACTGCAAACGGGCTTTCTCCATCACACACACTCACGCAGAAACACACTGCAAACGGGCTTTCTCCATCACACACACTCACTCCAGAAACACACTGCAAACGGGCTTTCTCCATCACACACACTCACTCCAGAAACACACTGCAAACGGGCTTTCTCCATCACACACACTCACTCCAGAAACGCACTGCAAACGGGCTTTCTCCATCACACACACTCACTCCAGAAACACACTGCAAACGGGCTTTCTCCATCACACACACTCACGCAGAAACACACTGCAAACGGGCTTTCTCCATCACACACACTCACTCCAGAAACACACTGCAAACGGGCTTTCTCCATCACACACACTCACTCCAGAAACACACTGCAAACTGGCTTTCTCCATCACACACACTCACTCCAGAAACACACTGCAAACGGGCTTTCTCCATCACACACACTCACTCCAGAAACACACTGCAAACGGGCTTTCTCCATCACACACACTCACGCAGAAACACACTGCAAACGGGCTTTCTCCATCACACACACTCACTCCAGAAACACACTGCAAACGGGCTTTCTCCATCACACACACTCACTCCAGAAACACACTGCAAACGGGCTTTCTCCATCACACACACTCACTCCAGAAACGCACTGCAAACGGGCTTTCTCCATCACACACACTCACTCCAGAAACACACTGCAAACGGACTTTCTTCATTGTTCAGTTATTGATCAAAAAGCAAGATTGATCAGTGTGTTTATCCTGAGATTAATGGTGATTATTGTCAATGTGATTCTAATACAAGCTTATTTAAAAAATGGTGTGTGTGTGATATTTAAATGCTTTATTTTTCCGACATGTTATATTTAAAGAATATGCTCACTCAGAATAAACATAATGTCCTCTTTACTGTGATGTTTTATTAGATCAAATATCCAGGGACTGAAAAATCCTGACACATTTGAGCTCATTTCATCAATCTAATATCTAATAATCTGGTGAATTTGTTGATGGTGTGTGTGAAGGCCGAGCCGTGTGTGTACACTGAGAGCGCGTCTTTATTGAATGTAACGCATGTAATCCCGTCAGGCCCTGAGATTCTTCAGAGGTCACTTAGAAAGTCATATGAAGCAGATCTTGGTGTTTTCCTGGTGCAGTAATCACAGCTCGAGTGTGTCCCGCAGGAATACTGCGCTGTTATTGGCGTCAGCACTTACAGGAGGCGTGTGTATTAGTCTCGTGCCCCAGATGTGCTGCTTTATATGCCATTGTCCTCCTGGAATATCCTGATATATGGCCTCGCTCGCGGTGTGTTTTGTCTTCCAGGCAGGACTAACGCTTGCCTTTATTTCTTCCACGACTCAAACAACGGCCACATTTCTCCTTTGTTAAAGTCCCGGTAAAGTTAAAATTAAGTATGCGTTCTGACTTTGTCACACCACAGAAAAATTTGTTTTTTTAGCCCCGCCCCAAAAATCCGGAACACAGCAATGGTGAAAAACTGTTTAACGGTCTAACTCCACAATAGGCTTTATGCACAGCTTCACTACTTCCTGAACTTCAGCCAGTCCTTTGTTTCCTGTCTGTCATTATTGGACAAACTGATTAGTCCAGGTGTGCCTGATTATTGTTACTGAGGCCAGGCACACCTGAATTAATCAGTTTGTCCAATAATGACAGACAGGAAACAAAGGGCTGGCTGAAGTTCAGGAAGTAGTGAAGCTGTGCATAAAGCCAATTCAGTACTTCACAGCTCTCAGTCTTTGTAATATGTTTTAGCAATACATTTCTAACATTTATAATGTGTTTAGAATTTATGAATCAGACCATGCGGCTACAGAGCGAATCACAACATTACAAACTTCTCTTTAGGCACGCACCGATACAAACATTTAGGCCGATACCGATAATTCTTTATATTTGAAAGCTGATAACCGATATATTGGCCGATAAATCTAAATAGTTTAACTTATTACTGTCTGTAATAAGTTTTTATATAATTTGCGAGCCTGATTACAAAAACAAAAGTCTCGCCCAAGCACACTATTATTGTAATGTTCTCATTGTAATTTTATGTAGGCTATATGACAGACTTGTGTTGTACAATTTTCTGCACAGCATCATGGGTAATGTAGTTTTTATCCACAAATTCAGCTGTTAACATGATTATTTAAAAAATAATTTGAATGAGTGTCTTTAACAGAAGAATATACAATCGATTGAAATCAGTCTTATTTTTTCCCAAATTCATCCTTTCCAAGTGTAATTTTTCTGGTTTCTTTTTTTTTTCTGTTTTCAATTCACCATACTCCATTTTAATGGTTAAATTAAAATTTGGTTATCTAAAAGCATGTCTTATTAATTATGATAATAGTGAGCGTATACAATTTAACATCAATTCATGAGAGTGGGCGGAGCTAAAGAGCTCTTTTGGCGCAATTTGCTCAGTGTGACTCTCTAATTGGTGGTATTTTCTATACAGCATCATGGGTAATGTAGTTTTTCACCACAAATTCAGCTGTTAAACACGATTATTTTTAAAATAAGTTTAAATAATGCGAACTAGTGTCTTCCACAGAAGCATATACGATCGATTAGCCTCCACTAAGCTCGACAGGCGTAGTGTTGTCACAGCCTGCAGAACGCTTCGGCTCGTCCAATCAGCTGAGCGCGCTCTGGAGGCCTCGTGATTGGACTGGCAGGGAATCGGCCTCTTAAGACACAACATATTGACTAGGCCATCCATCATCTCTTAGCGTGCACTCAGGCCTGCCAATACCCCCCCGCTGAGAGCCACGGGCCTGGGTAAACACTAGAGGAGTGTGTGTGTGTGTGTGTGTGTGTGTGTGTGTGTGTGTTGTCCTCTGATGTTCTTCATCCGTGTTGTCACTGCTGGGAACACCGTCCCGGCCTGAGCTCATCCCGTCTGCATGCTTTATCAGCTCCTCAACACTGGAAACATAACCTCACCCTGTCCTTTTATGGGCCCTATCAAATACTTTTTATTTTTTCCCCAAATTCTGTCTTTTCCCATTTCAATTTTTCTGGATTCTGATTTAAAGTTAAATTAAGTTTAAGTAATCAAAAAGCATGTCTAATTAATTATGATAATACCGAACCGGATACAATTGAACAACAATTCATGAGAGTGGGCGGAGCTAAAGAGCTCTTTTGGCGCAATTTGCTCACCGTGACTCTAATTGGTGGAATTTTCTGCACAGCATCATGGGTAATGTAGTTTTTCACCACAAGTTCTGCTGTTACACATGATTATTTAAAAAATAAGTTAAAATAATGCGAACGAGTGTCTTCAACAGAAGCATATACAATTGATTGAAATCCATTTGATCTTTTCCCAAATTCCCTCCTTTCCAATTGTAATTTTTAAAATTGTAATTTAAATTTCCCATACTCAATTGTAATGGTTAAATTAAATGTTAGTAATCAAAAAGCATGTCTAATTAATTGAAATCATGAAACTTATACTATTTAACAATTCATTAAGTCTAAGACAAACGCACTATATTGAGAACTATATAAGGTCACAAAGAGTTGTTCTTTACACATAATCTAATCCAGTGTATCGGATCATTGAGTGTAGTTTGTCCTCCTCAATGCATCCTATACACGCTGTCATGTGTGTATGTGGTGTTTTTAATATGTTTTAAGACAAACCATGTGTAAATTCATAAGTCGACAGCATTGCTGAGTATTTTCTCCTAGGGCTGGGTAAAAAATATCGATTTCTCGATTTTAATCGATTCTCATTTTTACGAACCGATATCGATTCTTAAATCCCAAGAATCGATTAGTCATCCTGTTTTCAGTTGATTAATGAATGGAACATTGTAGCGCGCATCCCATCCAATAAACGCAATAATCTTTGTGCTTTGTTACTATTGATATGAAACAAAGTCTCAGATTTCAAATTACGTCCATTTTCTTACGAAATTCAAAAACATAAATACCGTTTTGGCGCTGTGGCGAGAGATCGCTCTGGCGCAGCTCAAGAGAAGCAGCAGCGCCTAGCACACATGATCTTCTCTTCCGCCTTAATATTACCAGTTACAGCGTGAAATAAACATGAATGAGCATCTGAAAGTGTGTTAAAAGATAGAGTATAACTTATCGAAATCCTTATTGTCACATGGAATCGCTCAATCATTGTTTCAACCGAGGAAAGACGTCAGTGAAACAGCTTGTAAACAATGTCATGTAACGTCACATTTACCTCAGAAAAACCATATCCAGTGACCATGAACTCGTTAGTCAGCTAGAAAAATTAACTCTAGAGAGGAGCATTTTGCTAAATATATGCACCATATTACATATGCATTTTATGTTATTTTATAATTATTTTATGTTTTTCAATATTTAATGCATGTTTGAAATAAATCTGGCAAGTTTTTATGACAGCCACCATTTAAATATTTATATTTCATATAACTTTATTTTTAGAAAAATAAATAAAAGTGTAATTGTTTGTATACAAATCAGTAAATCTTTACCTTTAATATTAGGCTATAGTAGGCTAATGAAACAATTTTAATGATACAACTGACTCCCATAGTTTACAGCATTGGTTAAGAGATTTGTTTTCCTTGAGAAAATTTGCCATGTATTGTACCTGATATCCAAAATAATCAATATTGAATCGAATCGTAATCTAAATCGAATCGAATTGCAAGCTTGTGAATCGAAATCGATTCGAATTGTGAAATTTGTGTCAATACCCAGCCCTATTTTCTCCTTAAAACTGCAGTGAACCAAAGACAGTCTCAAAAACACGCTTTGAAATTGCTGGTGTTTCTGACGTCACAAACTACCTTGTAACCAATCAGATCAACGTGTGATCGTCAACGAGTGGATCTCTGAGTGAGTGAGTGAGTGGAGGCGGGGCTCATTTGCATATTAATAGAACCACGCATACTAAATGAGGCAAGGGTGTCGAGTTACATTCAATATATTTTAAGGCATGAAGAATTTTTATCAAGGTAAAATGTTTATAAATGTCATTTTGGTGATCAAAGATGAGTTTTAGAGATTATTATTGTAAGACTGATGTATCATCATCCTTCTATATACATTACAGTAAAACTTCTTGGTTCATTTCAAAGGAAGTGGAAATTGATTCACGATTCAGTAAGGGAGTCATTTGTGAACTCATAATCACTGAACGATTCACTGTCGAGTGATTGTGATTCTGCTGTGTTTGCAGGAAACTGTTGCACTAACAAGAGGATTTATAACAAAACCGCAAATGCAGTAGCGCTGACCAATTAATCAAAATTAAAGTTAGGGTTACTAACTAAAATAAAGCCGTGGTTTACCGCTAAAATAAAGGCTGGTTGGTTTAATGTTTAAAGAATAAGAAAAGAAGATGGAAAAATGATTGTAAATTTACAGTTGTACTAAGTTCACTGCTGTTACACATGCATCAGAATACGGTGTCAGTCATAGAATATTTGTAAGTATGATAAAAAAAAATCATGTTTTCAAACTTCACTGTCTGTTTTTAAATCGCTTCTTAAAACCCACCTTTTCTCCTTGGCCTTTGACACCTGACGTTGGCATTTTGTTTATTTATTTTACTGTTTTTATGGAATATATATATTTTTTCCCCCTGTTTTATGTCGCTTGATTTGTTTTATCTGTATTAAATTCGTTACATAAAGTATGTATTTTATGCTTCCTGTTTATTTTTCTGTACAGCACTTTGGTCCACGACACGGTTGTTTTAAAGTGCTTTAAAATTAAAGTTTGATTGATCGATGTTCTAAAATGCTTAATATAAAATAATTTCTATTGGTTTAGTTTAAAGTGCAAATATCTGAGCAGCATTAGAGACCGTATCCTTAGTATCACATAGAATTTTTGTAAGTTTGATTAAAAAAAAGTTAATCATGTTCTAAAATTAATAATAATAAAAAAGAAACAATTTTTATTGGTTTCGTTTAAAGTGAATATATCTGAGCAGCATTAGATACCATATTTTTAGTATTCCATAGAATATTTGAACGTATGATCTAAAAAAAAGAGTTAATGTTCTAAAATGTGTAATAAAAAGGATATAAATAATTAGTATTGGTGTTCTTTAAAGCGTGTGGTTGTCCTGTGGAGAGGATGGAGACTCGTGAACACAGATGTTGGGTCATCTGTCACGCTGGCTCTCTCGGCCCGAGCGCTGGCTGTTCTGACGGGACCCCCGATCCGACACGGTGCTGTCACTCGCCCGGCTCACAATGCACACGCATGCTAATCCAGGGCCTTCCCCTCTCCTGAACATTAGACTTGGAAATGAAGTGCGCTGGTCCGGTTCCCTCCTCCCCTGAGAGAGAACAACCCCATGAATGAATCTGGGTGTAATGATCAGCCCTCTTTAAAATGCCATTCCTCCCAGTGTGCATGTGTGTGTGAGACGAGGAGCCGGGCAGATGCTCCCCGTTTGGGCGTGTGCGAGCGCGAGATCTCCAGTGCCAAGGCCCTTAATGCGTCTGAAACGGGCCCTAATGTGCCGTTTTCATCAGCGCCGAGGCGGGCTGCAATATGTTGCCAGTGGCTCGCTTGGGGAATATGAATTTTGATTAAGGATGCACTCAGGCTTTTGAAATTCTGAAGAAGTGTCAGAATAATGGATGTCGAGCAAATGTCAAGCGTTTGTTAATTTGTGTGTTATGGTGGGGTTTATCCAGCGCGATCTCGCTGTAACCGCCGTGTGCCATTGATATGCTGATGGCTTGGCTGAGAACGCAGTGTTTGTGATGGCAAGGCTTGGGACACAAACGCTCCTCATTGATTATTTATCGCTCATCTGCCCCGTTATCCTCCCATTACATGCCTGTTAATCCAGCGCCTGACATTACCAGCCTCATTTCATCAGGCCTGCTAAATCTGACTGGGTTTTTACCATCACTTGTGTCACGAACTCAGAATCACCGGCGTACAGAGAGCAAGGCACAGCAACGGACGATTGTGATTGGTAGGGAAAAATCGAGTCCTATATGAATCCGATTCTATCTTTTACCGATTTGTATTCATTCACAAGTTTCAAAATTGATTTTCTAAAGTGTCACACTTCTTTAACTTCTAACATTTACTGTTACACGTGCGTTTTCCTTCTCGACTGTTTACGTTCACTTAAGACATAACTGACTAAGTTTACTACAGGGCTTGAATTTCGCTGCGGGATTGCGGGTATTGCGCATTATCTTAATCACTCCCGCAGGTCTTGCGTTTATAATGCGGGAAATTCCCGCTAACATTCAGTCAATCTAGCATGTAGGCCAATGAGCAAATTTAACCTAACAGATTATAAGATCAAATCAGTCATTTTAAAACTTTCTGCGAGACGCAATTTCACAAACAGCGTGAGTGATTCTGCCAATGCCGCGTCTTCTCTGTCTGTTAAAATGTGTTACACAAGGCGAGCCAATCGCGCGGCTGCAGGCGGCGACTCTAGACTCTCGCGTTTCAGGACATATGATGGAAGTGTCACTTGCACAATCGGGCCATTGCATCGTCACTAATGTTTATAATTTGTGCGTCTTTTTAAGTCTTACCTATTTAAACATTCAAGCGATTTTAACCCTAACAAACAGCTCGTGAGTAACAAAACTGAGTTATTTTCGCGAATTGTAGCGCTTTAACGGTCAAAAGCACACAACATTGTCTAAATTTCGGTCTTGGGGAGTATCCTCTCAAACACAATCGGTTATGTCTTAAAAAAATAATACAAAAAGAAAATGCATGTGACACTATAAGAAAAACAGTATGGGCCGTTCACGTTACGTGTTTTGCGCGTTCATCCTTTACTGAAACGTCTTCGTCGTCATGGAGAATACGGCTCATGATTGCTTAGCAACAGGAGCCCTTTTTAAAAGAGGAGAAAGCGGCGCGGACTGCGCTTTACACGCAACATGTGAACGTGGATCCGTGAACTAGCTCTTAAAGTGAGAGTAGCCTAAAATGTGTCTGACATTATTGTATATAAAACAACAAAAGATAGCATTAATTGTAAGGAATCAGGATTAATAGCCTATATATTCAAATTATACAGGACTAAAAGACTATTACGTGTTATTTTTTCCGTTTCTAGCATTTCTGAATACTAGTGTTAGACCTAAACTTTCCTCTTTATTTCATGTATTTATTTGTGCTACTTTTTTCAATTTAATTCAAAGATTGAAATCAAGCTTCCTTTTGTTGTGTAAACTAAAAAAAAATTACCCCATTGTAAAAACACAAATACAATGAATGAGCAAATATTTAGATAAACTTATTTTTTTTTAAATTGTCTAAAAAAACTCCCCCCTCGAATTAAAAAATCCCTCCATAAGAATAACCTAAAGGGGGATTTCCCCCCTATTTTCCCAAAATGAAATTCAGAACCTGTTACTAGGATACTCGCCAAGACGGGCATTTTGACATTCTTTAACTCAACTACTTACAGTTATACAGTTATTGACGTTAATCACAATAAGCCGCGCACATGGTGTGGGCTGTGGAGTCTGGTATCTCCTACACCAACACAAACTAATGGGAGACAATCAGACGTGTAACAGTATATTAGATCTGTGCATTCATTCTTAAAGGGACAGTAGCCTCATAAACTGTTGCCATGAGTTTCAGTAATGTTAATAAAAAAAATTGGCTAATTTTTTATCTTCAATATTAATCAATTTATATTCAATTCATACACTGAAGATTATACATACAGTGTTTTGTTTTTATATTTGATTATTCGGTAGTAGGGCAGTTAAATAAACCTATGCTACTGTATCTGAAAACAGTACTGTATTTTTTTTCTATTGCATTTGTCCTATTGTTTATTCGCTTCTTTGTTCCTATTTGTAATATCAAAAATAAAATAAAATTGCCTGCCTTGCTTTAATACAGAAGACTGTGTGTAATGATCAGCTTAAAGGACATTTGTTTTATAATATTGGGTTGACTAAAATGGTAAGAAAACTGAATAAATGTCAAATTTCACATTTAATTCAGATTTTTTTCCGTTCTAGACCTATTAAACGGTCTACCGCAGTCATAAGAAAAGTAACTCAAACCAGTAGACTACAATCATATAGAATCTAAATTTTATTGAAAATCAAGAATGTGAATCGAATGGTGAGGTGCCGCCGCTAGTGATGTGTTAATGCGGTTACATCCCTCCACTTGTCTCCGGTCTCGGTCATGTGTAAATTGCATGAGCTTATTTGAAAATAAGATTTAAAGATCTGAAAAACCCAGACATTTCCCCAGCCATAGACCAGCCTTCTCTCTCAGAAGTGTTTAATCGTTTCAAACTTACAGTGAAGGGAATATCTCCCTCACCTGATCGACCAAAACACATCTTAAGACCAGGTATAAACATTCAAAATGAACATATATTAGTCGGTTCTGTAATGGTGGCCATTATATCCTGCATCGATAATGGTCGATGGCGATAATTTAAAAATGGCAAAATATCGGCCGTGGCAATATACAGTACCTTCACCATATGGTGTATGTGTGGTCATGTGATCTACACTTTAGTCTCAGGACACTCAATCACAAGACCCTCGTGGCGTTGTGTGTGTGTGTGTGTGTGTGTGTGTGTGTGTGTGTGTGTGTGTGTGTGTGTGTGTGTGTGTGTGTGTGTGTGTGTGTTGTGTGTGTACTGGGATCAGTTGCAGTGCTGGAATGGAACAAATTGCCCAGAGCGGCACAAGCGTTTGTAGCGTTGCTTCGGGCCGGTGTAATCGGTTTCCTCGCAGTGCATGATGGGTAAAGGAGGCCTTGCTGACAGATTTCTGGAGAAACTGCAGTGATGATTCTTCGAGGCCAGACCAAAATAACTCGCAGAAAGCGCTGCCGAGCGCCAGCTTTCACGGATGATCATGATTAGTGCTGGGATCGTGTTATCGAGGAGCTAGATGGAGAACATCTCATGTTCGTTTCATGAATTACTCTCGTGAATGTGCCCTGCACCGCAGCGTTTACCTCTACTGTATTTATAAACTCGGTAACGCTTTACAATAAGGTTAGTTAACATGAACTAAGAATGATCACTACTTCTTCAACATGTATTAGTTAATGCACTGTGAACTAACATGAACAAACAATGAACAGCTGTATTTTCATTAACAACGATTAACTAATACTGTAACTAATGTATTGCTCATTCTTAATTCACGTTAGTAAATACATTAACTAATGTTAACTAATGAACCTTATTGTAAAGTGTTACCGATAAACTCGGGCTGTTGGTTCATTATGGATCATAAATCTAGGCTATTCATTAAACTCAAGTTAAACGTATGCAGCGAATCGCATTTTTCTTCAGTATTGTTCATTCTTTCTTCATAATACCTAATGCATTAACTGTTAACTCAAACTCTTCACTGCAGAACACACAAATTAAAGTGTGGTTTCATTGGAAATGATGATAGAAATATATTACTACTGTACAGTAGAATGCACTTCTGAAAATTATGATAATAACAATGCAATTAATGTAATATCAGTTTTTCTTCAGCGTTTTAATTTGGACAGTAAACGTCTGTTGTGCAGAACTTTGCCATAAAAATGAAAGGATACTTACATTTTAATCTTATTATATTTAAAAATAAATAAATAAATAAACGTTTTATGCATTCATTGGATTTCCACCGTTTTGCTTATACATGTGTATTAATCATAAAACAATCCAGAAAACAGACACAGATAATGTGACTGAGTGATTCATTAATTTAATGATCTGATCTTTGCCTTTTGAGTCCATCAAATCACAAATGAGAAGTGTGTAATCAGACGAGGTGCAGATGCACTAGACATGCTCTCATGCAAGTCTTATTCAAACCATTTTTGGGTTTGATCAGTGAAATATCTTTAATTTTAATAATATGACGCTCTACTGTCAGTCCAAATTCACTCTAATTTGACTCATATTTATTTGAACGGTGTGTAATCTTAGGTTTATCTCCTCACTCAAGACCTTCAGACCGTTTCCCCGTCGAGCAGATGCAGATGTGTGTGTGTGTCGATGTACGTCACATTCATCATAGTTGACTGTTTCTCTTCGTGTGGATGGAGGCGAGGCAGATGTTCGTTTGCACTTATCTGCATGTGTAATTAGGACAATTTGCATATGTGGAGCAAGAACACAAGCTTTTGCTTTAGTGATAAATATTGACTCAAGGGAAGACACGACTATCACACACTCGGACACACACTTTACATCCACAGATGTCATGAAGTTCACTCACAGTTTTGAACTAAGTTTACTCCTGCTAATAACAGTTCTGACATGAAATGCTTTTCTAAAGTCATTGTGAATGAAATGAGCGTTCGTCTTGACGGATGTGACGTGCAGATCTCGAGCGCTCATTATTATCAGAACATATGACGAGCCGGCGCTCCATTAGCCAGGTGGCATTCATTAGGTTAATTGCTGCCATTTCTGATTATTAATAGTTTGTGAAAGTGACACGCTTGGAAATGGGTCCGTCCATGATTAAAGACTTTAACCAACCGGTGTTGTTCCGCTTATAATTTATTATTTTCTTTTGGTGGGTATTTACTTTTTCCGTACTTGTTTTTGTTTTTTGTTTTTGAGGAGCGTCTGTAATAAGTGAATTTCCCCGGTGTGGGAATAATAAAGTCTACAGAACCTAAAGGTGCAGAGTTTGGCACATTGTGCATATTAATGTCAGGACGGGTAATTATGCTGATAGCGGCTGATTCCCAAAGCGCTCTTGTGTTTCCAGACCTTCTGTTTTGTCATGTTGGGAATGACGAGCTGTAGGCCATCTTTCTCTGATGACCTTCTAATGAGCCTCTGTATTTCAGATCACCGCGATGAAGTCAAGTCTTCGTTTTTATGAAATATCAGTGCAGATCATCATTATAGTGTTAATGATCTTGAATCAGAATAAGTTCCTCTTGCAGCATCTCTTCTCTGATGATGTGGGCGGGGCTATAACCTGTCACTCATATGAGATCAGCCAATAGCAAACCACAACCATCCAATCAATTCCCCACAGACACAATCAAGCCCCGCCCACATCTGTTCTTGATCCAGGAGTATTTCACTCGGATATACGACACAATAGAGAAGAAAAGACGAGTTTAACTTCCCTTTCATGGCGACTGATGAAACGCTGGCTACACGTTTCCCTCGGTTTTCGAGTTTATGGAATATGAATGTGTTTTGTAGCGGTTCTGTGTCGACTCAGCTAATGCTTTAACGAAACAGGATTCTGTGTTTCAGCGGATGAGTGTATTGATGTTTATATTTTGTTTGTGTACTGCAATATTCCCAAACAGGAGCCAGGCCTTTCAGGACATTCACGTGTGTGTTCCTGTGACATCACTTGATGATGTTTGATTTGATCAACAATTACTTTTGAATTATGACGCAAGTCTCACCCAAATCCGACCTCATGTTGAGGAAGATCCTAATCAATCTTTTAGTCTGTGCAGTTTTTAGTTGATGTGTGAACAAAACTTCACTGAACATTATTTGTAGCTCCTGCCATCCAATAATAACAGTAATCACAATAATCACAATAATCTTTGTGCTTTGATACTATTGACAAATTCTGTCTTCATCAGAATCTGTTTCAGCACAAAATTTAGTCAATAAATGTGTGTTTGTTTGTGTCTCTTTAATGTGTGTGACAGATCGTTGTAGAACTGATCATCTCTTCATCTTTAATACTAGTTAGTATTAACTAATTGAAAGATGTATATATATATATCTATATATATATATATATATATTCAACCCAAGCGTTAAACTGACGTCATCAGAAGAAACGGCATTGCAAAGCGGAAGCAAATGTTCAGATTGTGATTAAATATTACCACGACAAAAAATTAGTTTTTTGTGTATTAACTTGCACAGATTAATTGTTCACCACGAGACTAGTAATGTGCGTTTAGAAAGTAAATGGGGCCAATTTTGATTTCATGACGACGACTTTAAATATTTGGAGTATAAACATAATTATGTAATTAAAAAGTTATTATTATAACATTATTATTATAAAACCTGCCTTATGTGCCCAATTTAAATGTTTGTATACAAATTAGTTGTTTAAAAATGGATGTGTTTTGTACCTGATATATATCCGAATGAATCGATATTGAATCAAATTGAATTAAAATGGGATTGAATCAAATCACAAGCTCATCAAAATCAAAATGATTCATGCAATTTGTGTCACTGCTCAGCCCTAGTATTAATCACACTGCTTTATGGATTATTGCTCGCATTGTACACCAGTTGCATGATGCAAAACACAAAATGAGTATAACTGCATTAGCAATTAATTTGCATTTATTTTCAATGCTGGACAAACCCTGAATGCAATGTGATTGGTAGGGCTGGGTATTGGCAAGGGCCTCACGATACGATACATATCACGATACATGGGTCATGATACGATATATCACGATACGATACATATCACGATACATGGGTCATGATACGATATATCACGATACGATACATATTGCATTTTTTTTAAAATCCAAAATGTAAAAAAAAAAGAGCTCCACCTGGGGTTTTCAGGTATGTGCATCACATTATATTGATAACTCAGCAGACAAAAAAAGTATATGTGAGACAACTGGACGCGAGAGAGACCGGTGTCTGCGCGCGAGAGAGACCGGTGTCTGCGCACGAGAGAGACCGGTGTCTGCGCGCGAGAGAGACCGGTGTCTGCGCGCGAGAGAGACGGGTGTCTGCGAGTATTTTAGTATTTTAAGTATTTTAAGTATTTTAGTATTTTGAGACATTGGCCGTATATGTGAGACAACTGGACGCGAGAGAGACCGGTGTCTGCGCGCGAGAGAGACCGGTGTCTGCGCACGAGAGAGACCGGTGTCTGCGCGCGAGAGAGACCGGTGTCTGCGCGCGAGAGAGACGGGTGTCTGCGCGCGAGAGAGACCGGTGTCTGCGCGCGAGAGAGACCGGTGTCTGCGCGCGAGAGAGACCGGTGTCTGCGCGCGAGAGAGACGGGTGTCTGCGCGCGAGAGAGACGGGTGTCTGCGCGCGAGAGAGACGGGTGTCTGCGCGCGAGAGAGACGGGTGTCTGCGCGCGAGAGAGACGGGTGTCTGCGCGCGAGAGAGACGGGTGTCTGCGCGCGAGAGAGACGGGTGTCTGCGCGCGAGAGAGACGGGTGTCTGCGCGCGAGAGAGACGGGTGTCTGCGCGCGAGAGAGACGGGTGTCTGCGCGCGAGAGAGACGGGTGTCTGCGCGCGAGAGAGACGGGTGTCTGCGCGCGAGAGAGACGGGTGTCTGCGCGCGAGAGAGACGGGTGTCTGCGCGCGAGAGAGACGGGTGTCTGCGCGCGAGAGAGACGGGTGTCTGCGCGCGAGAGAGACGGGTGTCTGCGCGCGAGAGAGACGGGTGTCTGCGCGCGAGAGAGACGGGTGTCTGCGCGCGAGAGAGACGGGTGTCTGCGCGCGAGAGAGACGGGTGTCTGCGCGCGAGAGAGACGGGTGTCTGCGCGCGAGAGAGACGGGTGTCTGCGCGCGAGAGAGACGGGTGTCTGCGCGCGAGAGAGACGGGTGTCTGCGCGCGAGAGAGACGGGTGTCTGCGCGCGAGAGAGACGGGTGTCTGCGCGCGAGAGAGACGGGTGTCTGCGCGCGAGAGAGACGGGTGTCTGCGCGCGAGAGAGACGGGTGTCTGCGCGCGAGAGAGACCGAGTTTGTGCGCTCTTTTAGACACACTCGCATATTTTTTTTTTAAATATCGATACTAGAGGTTGAAATATCGATACACTATCGTGAAAAAAAAAATATCGCGATGGTTAGCTGTATCAATATTTTTGCACAGCCTTAGTGATTGGTTCATTAATAGTGTTTGAAAGCAGAAAATGTGCAGTGTATCTCTCAGGACCTTGTGGTGAAGCGGGTTTCATCCCGATGAAAATGCATTTACTCATGCGAGATTCAGACCTTAAACTGAGTCTAAACAAGCCCATATTTCAAAGTTCAGCCCATTGTTTGACAGGGATCTGTTTTCACAGATATTAAGGGCAGTTTACCTCACTTTAAACTCAACAGGCTAAAGATTTAGCAATTAGGGCCTAATCAGGATCATTATGTGCGTAATCCATCTGAAGCGTAGCAGATGTGTGAGTGTGTGCTGGTCAAGGCCGGTGTTGATGTCATCACGGGACGCTCGCTCGGCTGTGTTGTTGTAAATGTAGCCTGTGACTGGAATGCTCTCTGATCTTCACGCTGTTTTCTTCTCTTTGTTCACCCAACAGACTGACTGCTAATACTGACCCAGCAGATTGTGATTGCATGTTTTTCAATATTTTTTGTTGGTCGATTATTGGTTGTTTTTCTACATCACATCGCCAGCCCAGATGATTAACATAACTGGTCTAACTGCTCCTTCACTAGCCTATGTTTGGTTTGGATTGGTTATGTTTTTTTTTTCTCTTTGTTCAAGTTAATCAAAAATAAAAATGTATGCATGCATATCGATCTGAATATTTGAAAAGCTTTCAGTACTCATTTCCTGCAGTATCAATACATTGATTACACCTGCTAGTAATGTTTTAAGTAATGTATGTTCATAAATCTGACACAAAAAAGCTTATATGACTGCCACCGTTTAAATGATTATATTTCAACTACAAATTAGAGTTGAAACATAACTAAATAAAAAACGCCTTGATAAATAAATAAAAAACGCCTTTGTGTGCAATTTAAAGTTCCCCTGTGGTGAAAGTCCAGCTTTTAAAGTTGTTTATATGTCTATATGGTGTTTTTAATATGCTTTAAGACAAACCATGTGTAAATTCATAAGTCGACAGCATTGCTGAGTATTTTCTCCTTAAAACTGCAGTGAACCAAAGACAGTCTCAAAAACACGCTTTTAAATCGCTGGTGTTTCTGACGTCACAAACTACCTTGTAACCAATCAGATCAACGTGTGATCGTCAACGAGTGGATCTCTGAGTGAGTGAGTGGAGGCGGGGCTCATTTGCATATTCATAGAACCGCGCATACTAAATGAGGCAAGGGTGTCGAGTTACATTCAAGATATTTTGAGGCACGAATAATATATTTTTAAAGGAAAAACTATTAAATATGTAATTTTTGAGAAGTTTTAAAGGATAAAATGATTGAATAACAGGGGGACTTTAAAGGTTTAGTTTTAGTGTCAATTTAATAAATTTAAATAATTGATTGGTTATTTAATACTTTTTTGTTTTTGGTGTCTGTAAATTTTATCCCACATTTTTTTGAAAATGATATCGAATATCAATATTTTTCAAGGTATGGCAGGGCTCAGGCTGAGTTCATATTCATACAGTGAGAAACATTTAAATTCACTGCAGAATTATCTGTTGTAAACCACAGATATCAGATCAAACAGCGCTGATGTGGAAACCAGGAGAAACATCGTGCCATGAACAAACGTTATAGAAGGCTTTATGGCCACAAATCATCAAAATTCACCATGGATTTAATGTTGACAGTCAGAATGTTATTTCATTACTCATCTCATGATGAGTACTTTTTGTATTGAAGTAGGATGTATATAAAGTGTTTGTGTATAAAGTGTTTGCGTGTTATAAAGTTAGAATTGTGAGATATAGACGCACAATTGCGAGATATAAATTTGCAGTTGCGTGTTATAATGTCAGAATGTTATTACATTACATACATTAATTTCAAGCACTTTTCAAAGACTTTCCAGTGCTCCTAAATGATATCCAATTAATGTTATTTTTAATGTGATGACCAAAAACCTTATTTGTTCATCCTTCAAAGATTGTCCCCATTTGTAAAACCAAAAGTTTCAAGATGTAGGAAAACTAATACTTTTATTTACAAATAAAGACACAAAATTGCCACTATAACCAGTAGATGGCGGCAGAGGATCACTTATTGGCTTATGAGTCATTTCAACTTTGTAATATAGTTTTTTCACACGTTTTTATCAAAGTCGGCACTTTTTGTATTGAAGTATGAAGTAGGATATATAATGTGTTTGCGTGTTATAAAGTCAGAATTGTGAGATACAAACTCACAATTTATTGCACAAGTTTATATCACTCAATTCTGCGATAAAAAGACATCTCGCAATTGTGAGAAAAAAGTCAGAATGATAAAGTTTTTATTTTTTATTCTGTGGTGGAAACAAGCTTCCATAGATATAGCTTTTAAAGTCAATAATATAAATGACAACTTTTCACTCTGTGCTAAACTTTCTTACACCATCAACAATTATTAATATTTAAAATCAGTTGAATGAAGTGAAAAAAACAACAGTGTTGTATTTCCAGAACATGCTCGCATGAGAGACTCAAATGGCGTGGAAATGCTTTGGGTTTTAGCTCATTCTGTCCAATCAGGGCCGAGAAGAAGAGCTCCCGTGTAATATTGTGCACGTAAGGCGCTGTGTTTTCCAGCCCAGGCGTTTGACATTGAGCGCTGAGTCCTTTGGGATCTGCAGATCTCCTGCCATGAAAGTTTCCTTTTTCAAAGCCCATCAGTGAGAAGGTTCCCCGATATCCCATCATCCCCAGCTGCCCATGACACTCAACCAATGCATGGAAATAGCCATTCTTATCATTCATATACACGCACAAGCATGCAAATAAACACGCTTGTATGATTTTGAAAAAATGTAAAAGGCCCACTTTATAGTAAGTGGCTTTAAGTACTATGTGCTTGCATTGAAAAATAAGTACAAGGTAAGTTATTGTGTTGATGTTGTGTTGTAAAACACTTGTGCTGCTGTTGAGGAGTGATACGGCTGAGGTTTAAGGGTGGGTTAACAGTGTCATTACAAATCTAATTACATACATTAATTACATGCAGGTATTTTCAAAATATAAGTACAATTTAAAACATGCATGTACACAATAAGTCCCTCCAGGATCGCTTATATTCTGGTGTCTCTATTGTCCTGTGCATTGGGTTTCAGCACCAAGTCCAAGCCTGTTCATTTACACACACAATGTAGAATCAAATTTAGCATTTTAATCATTTTTTGTAAACCTTTTATCATATGTCCTGGAGTATCGCAATAATATCGTATCGTGAGTTCAGTATCGTGATATTAGGGTATCGTTACACTCCTAATGTAATACTATAGAAATTGCAAATTTAAGGTGTGACTATTGGACAAGAAATGCTCATTGGGTCACAGAAACAGGCAGAGAAAGAAGAAGATATGAACTGCTGAAGGTGAAGAATCGTGTGTGAAACATCAGGAAGCCTTTATTTCCCAGAACCGCCTCCGAGTCTCCCGAAGTACAAGGTCATTCTCCCCGGTCCAGCGTGTGCTTTTGTTCCCGTGATAGAGTGAACGCACGAGGTCTAAAGGTGTGTTGTTCACCTGACACAACAGCCAATCATACGCGAGGACACTTATATTCCTCTCGTCACACAGATCCTCTCCTCCGCATGGAAGCGCTCATCCGAAACAGCTTCGCCACACTTGTTCCCGTGTTCCTGGAGATTACAGGCTTTAAAGCACTCCTCTCTCGCTCGCTCTCTCTCTTTGTCTGCGTGCAATGCACTCTGGTAATTAACTTTGTCCTTCTTTTATTTGTTCCAGTCTTCCCCCGTCCACTCTTCTGAGCATCTTCTCCCAGGAGTACCAGGTTAGAAGTTTTCCTCCTTTGTGTGGCCTGACAGCTGCCTAATTGAATGATGAATGTCCCCTTATTTCTGTGTAATTGAACTGCCAACTCTCTGATTGGTTTGGAGGACCCCCCCCCCCCCACACCACACCACACACCCCACACACACACACACACACACACACACAGTGGACCTCTGCCAACCCGGCCTCTCCATCTGTCTAATAACATCGAGCCGCTGCTTATTTGCCGGACCTGTAATAAATTATGCTAAACTATTATTATTCTGACAATAATAATTTCCCGGTGTGGCGCGGGTCCGTGTGCTAAATGTTAGCTGACTCGCGCTGTCGCGAGCGTTCTCCTCGTCTGACAGCGATGATGATCGATGGCCACTGTTACAGCGGCTCAGAATAGAGTCAGTCATCATCCGTCTGACAGCTGTCACTCATTCTCCGTGTCTCAGCAGAATCACTCCTGTAGTTTTTAAATAAGTTGTTTTTAAGCGTCCTCGGGTTAAGACGCCGTTACGAGAGAGGTTGTAGTTTAGAAGAACAGGAAATGAATGAGGCTGAAAGCACAGGGTAGTGAACGCTTCTACACACACGAATCAGTGTTAAAACACACACATCTGGTGCCAGACGCAGGGCTCATTGTGTGTTACAGTAATGCAGTGTAGTTATCTTTGCTGGAAATTACATTACGATTTTTCATGTTTTGAAAGAGTCTCTTCTGCTCTGCATTTATTTGATCAAAATACATTAAAAACAGTGAAATATTATTCCAGTGTAAATCATCTGTTTTCTATGTGAATATATAGTAAAGTGTAATTTATTCCTGTGATCAAAGCTGAATTTTCAGCATCATTACTCCAGTCTTCAGTGTCACATGATCCTTCCGAAATCACTATAATATGATGATTTGATGCTCAAGAAAGATTTATTATTATTAAAGATGTTGAAAACATATTTTTGAATCATATTTTTGTGGAAACTGTGATGTATTTTATTTTTTCAGGATTCTTTGATGAATAGAAAGTTCAAAAGAACAGCATTTATTTGAAATAGAATCTTTTGTAACATTATACTCGTCTTTACAGTCACTTCTGATCGGTTTAATGCGTCCTTGATGAATGAAAGTATTTATTCCCTTAAAAAAATTCCAAACTCAAAATGCCAAATGATTAATTTCCAATGAATGAATCAGTGTAAAAGTAAATCACATTATTAAACACTTGAGTTCAAAAATAAAGGCTCGAAACAGTCCATCTAAGTTTATAGATCCGAAAAGTTTGATTCTAGATCCGCGTCTGAGTTATAGACATATAAACACAACATCTTCCTCAGTGGTTTGGTTCTTCCTCTCACATGTAAATAACATCCAGTAGTCCTGCCCACCGATAGATCCAACATGCTAGTTAAACATTAAAACAAAGTGTTTTCACACACACACACAAACATTATACACCACCCTACATCCCAACACACTGACTGGGGATGTTTTGCATGATGGATATGTGCGTTTGCTTAGTTTACGTTGTGTGTGTGTGTGTGTTTCAGAAGAGGATGAAGCGCAGCTTTGTGAGACATCACATTCCTGACGTGGTTAAAGGATATTACCAGCGGTAAGAGATAACACGCATGCATCACTGATGTCTTATTCTAATACATTATGGAAAGTTAAGCTATTTTAAATTCACGTGACATCTTAAAAATGGAAAAATAAAGATTTTTCATTGGTGGTTTAACATTCACATACAGCTTATTCACAATACATAAAACACATAATACAACACTAATGTTGAGAATTATTCAATAAACCAGTTGACGGATGCGGCACATGATGTGCTCTTAGTGCTCGATAGCATCTCTGATCAAACACATTTAAACACATTAAAAATCATTTGCATTATTCTTATTTATTATGAGTATTTTTCACTGCTATAACAGTGCAGTGACGATGAAAACCCTGAAACAAGACAAATGGACGTGTGCGAATGAAAAACTCCTCTTCTTTGTGTAGATTTCAGCTCAGGTGCATCATGGGAAGCTTTAAACACTAGTGGAGGAATATCATGTGATGATGATTGTCCTTCATTATCTGCTCATTCATTTAGGTTTATAAGTCAATTAATAGTCTACATTTTCTTATTGAATAACATTGGTAACACTTTACAATAAGATTAATGAGTTAACATTAGTTAATGTATTAACTGACATAAACTAACAATGAGCACATTTGTTACAGTATTTATTCATCTTTGTTAATGTTAGTTAATAAAAATACAGCTGTTCATTGTTTGTTCATGTTAGTTCACAGTGCATGAACTAATGTTAACTAATACAACCTTTGATTTTAATAACGTATTAGTAAATGTTGAAATAACAAAGATGAATAAATCCTGCAACAAATGTTTTGCTCAATGCTAGTTTATGTTAGTGTTATGTATGTGTGTGTACACAATCAGCTTGAGTAATTGAAGCAGAAGCATTTCGATCTGAGGTCACGAGAGTAGAGACTGCAACTAATCAGAGCTGTGTTTCCCGAAAGCATCGTTAGCCAACTATAATCACGAGTTCTGTCGTTATCATCAGGTTAACGAGTCTGTGTTTCACGAAACTATAGTTCTGACCAACATTCGCAAACAGCATCGCAGAGGTGTGTGTGTGAGCGACAGATCTCGAGCTGCGGTTAGAAGAAGAGTTTCTCTTGACATGTGGACTCAATAAATCCTGATCTTTTATTGAGAATACATACAAATGTCATTCACGCAGGACTCGTACTTGTACGAAGTCTCGGAAAACCCTTGAAAACAGCCATATTTATGAAAAGGTACTTGAAAGTGCTTGAACTATTGATGGACTATAGGCTATATTAGAAAATAGTGTTTAATTTTATTGATAACACAATCTTTTCTCACCCGTCTGATATTGATATAGGGCAGGGGTTCTCAAACTTTTTGTGTGTGTGGATCACTATTTGTAATCAAGAATTTTTGCGGACCACCTCATAATACACATAATAAAATATGTCTACACACAGTCGCACCTGAATTAATCCGCACCTCTAAATAGGCTTACTAGCACTAAAACTACAACTGGTCATCACATCAGTACAACAGGCTTGTTAAAAGAAAGTTTACTGCACACAACGGCTGCCACATATTTTATTTATTTATTTACTCAAGCGCTCGAGGGCATAATCAGGATGGGGGTAGATGGGGTTGTTTCATGACAATTTAAAAAAAAATTTCATTGGTTGTTGCATTAAATCTTACCCAGATACAATCGTGCTATTTTCTGATTGGTTATTGTGTAGCTCGACTAACAACACCAGGGGAGACACGCTTGATTCCTGACGGGTCCATAGTTAGAGCGGCGCGGCCAGAGAAATTTTGGTAGCTGCGGCATATTAAATATATTATAAATAGTTTTTCTGCGTGAGAAATAAAATGTGTGGCGGGAGTGTGTGACAAAAGACCGAAATGAGTGACTGTCACACTCAATTGTGACACTTGATAGCCCTGATGAAGAACCTGTTGCTATCCACCGATCCATGTTGTGGTTCTAACGGCGCTGAACTTGAACGTCACGGCCGAGCGCCACTAGCCTATTTTAGTAAACACGAAATAACTTGACAATTTAATTTAAATTTTATGTCAATATAGGCCTACGTATTCTTTTTACTTTTTATTTTTTTATGGGAATTTCCTGGTAAAATGAAGGTAAAAAAAATATTATTTTATGTTTTATTTTGCCTTTCCACGGACCACCTGCAGTACCCTGACGGACCACTAGTGGTCCGCGGACCACAGTTTGAGAATTGCTGATATAGAGCCATTTCACATGGCTATGAGCGTGATATTGCTCATATTAATAATCAAGTATATGATACAGCTTTCATTCTTCAGGTCAATCATATTCATGGGAGAAAAAATCAGTTTGAATAAGAAAAGTGATATCTTTGTCGTAGTGTCCTTTCAATGGATACTATTCAATATCTGTATCTGTACGAACCCTGTTTACGTCTTTTAGTTTGTCGAGAGATTTAAAGTGTAGTTTTTGAAGAGTGTGCATGTGTGAGCGTGATCTAATGCGTAAGAACGAGTCTATGAGTGAATCTGGAAATAAAGCAAAATAACTGAGAAAAATGAGAAATAGTCCTCAGACGCCATATCCATAATTTATAGGATAATTCTAGCATTAACTCCATCTCACACAGATTCTTTACTCCAACACCTGTGTGACATCATTAACCAACGTGGTTGAACGACTAATTTGCGACAGGACGGTTTCGGGAAACATTCGTGACTCGCTAGTTGATTTCTTCAGCGATGTGTCGCACTGTGATAGTGAAGCACGAGTACAGCGCTGTACGGGAAACACACTCCTGATTGTTATTCTCCCAGACATCAAATAAAAGGATCTGGCGTTTGACAGCGTCGACAGGAGCCGGTGTTGTGCTTCTGGCTAGCTGAGATTCAGAGCGCTGGTGTGTCTGAGGGTTTGTGGTTTGGGTTAATGAACGGTCTGGGTGAGGCTGAACCCATCAGGGACTCTGGCATGTTCTGGCTGGTCTGCTCTTGTTGTCTTCTCTTCTCATTTGTTGACTTTCCTCCCCATTGTTGTTGTGTGTGTTAATGAAGGTACCGTAGCGAAGCCCAGACTCGTCCCTCAGACCCGGTTCTGCTGGAGCTCGCCAACCAGGTAATGAGCGCTTTCTGAGGTGTGCACAAATATAATTAACCCAAAAGATTCACTTGGAGTTTTCCCAGTCTGTTAGTACTTATAAAAATTGGACTAATGGTTCTGCCTATTAACCAATGATTTCGTGCAATTATCCTTCTTGGAAAAATAGTTCAGTGTTATTATCATAAGTGACGTTTATAAATGCGTCTGTGGTCTGTTATTGACACAGAGGTCAGTATCTCTATAGGAGAGCTGTTTACATCAAACCTTCGTTAAGCGCTGGCCATCGGCCGTGAATGATGTCACTGTTAACACTGACGAGTGAGAGGTGTTGACCCGCTCACACACTCATCACCTCAGTGTTTAACCATGTGATTCACACAGATCTCATGGGAAATTATTGCAGGAGCCTATAAAATCTGTTTCCTTTTTACCAAAATTCAGTTGTTTTTTACCATTTTAAATTTTCCTTGATTCTGTGTATTATAATGTAATGCAAATGTATTATCAAAAATGTTGGTAATCAAGTCAGTGCATTAATTCTTAACAATTTAATTAATCTTAAACGGTCCCCCTGTGGTGAAAATCCAGTTTTTAATGTTGTTTATGTGTCTATGTGATGTTTTTAATATGCTTTAAGACAAACCATGTGTAAATTCATAAGTCGACAGCATTGCTGAGTATTTTCTGCTTAAAACTGCAGTGAACCAAAGACAGTCTCAAAAACACGCTTTGAAATCGCTGGTGTTTCTGACGTCACAAACTACCTTGTAACCAATCAGATCAACGTGTGATCGTCAACGAGTGGATCTCTGAGTGAGTGAGTGGAGGCGGGGCTCATTTGCATATTCATAGAACCGCACATACTAAATGAGGCAAGGGTGTCGAGTTACAGTCAACAGTTAAACTGAATTCCTTGGCAAAGAGATTGGCGCACAATAGAGGTTTACGGTTCTAGTTAAAACATGGATGAAAAATTGTGATGTGTGATCGTCTTTAAAAAATGTTTTAATAAATATATTATTATTATTTCTTTGAGAAGTAAATTCTACTGCAAGGGTCTTCAACCGGGTTCCGCTAATTCATGTTTGATCATAAATAATTTTTGGTTAAAAAACTTCAGATCAAATGCTAAGAAAACCCTCCGTTGATACTGTAATAATGGATGAAATTGCGCTCTTGAGAACGTCAAATGTTTCCATGTACAGCGGTGAGAAATGTAGCCAATCACAGACATACCTGTTGATCTCTTGAACGCACTGACCAATCAGGGGCGTTTAATCTAGTCAGAATCCACTCACCAATCACAGCGCAGGAGTTCTGGTTCAGTTCTGCTCGCTCACGAATCCTCTTACAATGTGTAGACACTGGAGATAAGAGATTGATTGTGTAGTGTAGACGGCGTCAGTGATTATAACCGCACTTTAGACATTTGAGCTTTCAAGGCTATACTGTATATAATCCATTGAATAAAAGTTTTGTCAATAAACGTCAATAAAACAATAATGTCACGTAACGTCACTTTTACCTCAGAAAAGCCTTTCAATGATTATAAACTCGATAGTCAGCTAGAAAAATAACTCTAGAGAAGCATTTTGATAAATTTATGCGGTTTCACTTTATTTTAACACATTCTGTTGACTATAAGTAACGTCGCATCTTCATGTCTACTAACTCTCATTATAGTGTTAGTAGAGTATTAGTAGACTGGTAGGGTTAGAATAAGTCAACATGTAGTTGCAGATATACTTATAGTCAGTATAGTGTCTGTTTGAGGAGCATCACAATAAAGAGTTATCAGATATTAAGCAGTGTCTACTAATACTCTAATGAGAGTTAGCTGACATGTAGTTGCAAAGTTACTTATAGACAACAGAATATCTAGAATAAAGTGTTACCATTTATGCGGTATATGACATAATCATCATATTTTTACTCAACCTGATCTTCAGTATTTAATGAATGTTTGAATATATCAGTCATTAAAAAACGAGTTTTTATTACAGCCACCTTTTAAATAATTGGAGTAGCATCATTAAGTAATTAAAAAAGTAAGTGAATCAGTTGTTAATTTTATAATGTAATATTACAGTAAAACAGTGTTTCTTGAATAAAGCATTAGTTCAGAGAAAGAGAAAAGTTGACATTTACTGTATCTGATATTTATCCAAGTGATCAAATATCAAATCAAATGTGAGCGCCAGACACACAACGTGCCGAAGTTTAAATGAACGTCTTTCTGATCCTCGACTGAGTTCAGAGTGATTGTGAATCTGGTGTTGAAGGATATGAACGCTCTTCCTCATGTGTCACATGACTCAGTTTAATGCACTACTTCACATTTACTCTGCGCTCTTGCTAATTGCTATAGTCGTAGTGCTTTATGGGTCAATATATATCGCCAAGATGAGCTGCACTATAACAACTGATGAGAATTATCACTGTGCATGTGAGTGCATCGCCGTCCATGACCACACACACACACACGCACACACACCGTGTCTGTCTCAGCGTGATTAAAGAATGATGAATGTGATCGGAGCTTCGTAAACGTTACTCACGCGTCTCAGATGAGAGATCCACTCATGATTAATTTGAAAACGATGAGGACGACTCCTGAATGAAGCAGGGAAACCTCACGCAGACGTCATTATTCAGTGTCGTCTCCTGTGTGTGTGTGTGTGTGTGTGTGTACGGATGAAACGTGAGGCTGATGATGTGTTTCAGAGTGACTGAAGCTTACCGTCCTCATCAGAACAGATGCGAGTCCATCCGTGTGTTCAGAATCAGACAGACTAAATGTGATTTCTGTATAAACATTTATATACTTTTAACCACTAATGCTGGTCTTGCACGAGCTGTGATGCGACACACATTACGTCATCAGGGTGAAAGGTCACGCGGGTCAGAAATGTAGAGTAGGGTGAAAAACTCCCTCATTTTCTCCTCCAACTTCAAAACCGTCCGCCATCGTTGCTTTACCTTTTATTTACTTATGTATTTGTAAATGGCGTTTGACTCAGTCTTTGCACGTTCTCTTTGTAAACACTGGGTCGGTTCTTCCGCCTTCGTCACGCGTGACCTTTCACCCTGATGATGTAATGTGTGTTGCATCACAGCTCGTGCAAGACCACTATTAGTGGTTAAAGTATATAGATGTTTATTTAGTTATAAATGTGCTCTGGTTTGTCTAGATCAGACTCTTATTCCTCGGCTGGATCGTGTCGAGAAAGCAGCTTTACAGTCATAACAGGAAAATAATGCATTTTTGCATCATTGACTAAGTGTTGAAGAGTGTAACTATTCAAATTGATCAGACGCAGCATTTTCACCTGCTGGACAAATAAACAGGTGTGCAAATCTGTTCAGCTTTTGTGTGTTTGATGTTTCCAGCCGCTGTTATTGAAGAGATGCAGTGAGTGGTTTGATGTAGTGTGCAGATGTAGGTGTGCGGCTCTCGCATGTTTCAGCTTCAAAGCCCTTCTCTTTCACTACACACACTTCAACACTACAACACTACAACACTACACACACTTTAACACTACACACTACAACACTACACACGCTTCAACACTACAACACTACACACGCTTCAACACTACAACACTACACACGCTTCAACACTACAACACTACACACGCTTCAACACTACAACACTACACACGCTTCAACACTACACACGCTTCAACACTACAACACTACACACGCTTCAACACTACACACGCTTCAACACTACAACACTACACACGCTTCAACACTACACACGCTTCAACACTACAACACTACACACTACAACACTACACACGCTTCAACACTACACACGCTTCAACACTACAACACTACACACGCTTCAACACTACACACGCTTCAACACTACAACACTACACACTACAACACTACACACGCTTCAACACTACAACACTACACACGCTTCAACACTACACACGCTTCAACACTACAACACTACACACTACAACACTACACACGCTTCAACACTACAACACTACACACGCTTCAACACTACACACGCTTCAACACTACAACACTACACACGCTTCAACACTACACACGCTTCAACACTACAACACTACACACGCTTCAACACTACACACGCTTCAACACTACAACACTACACACTACAACACTACACACGCTTCAACACTACAACACTACACACGCTTCAACACTACACACGCTTCAGGCCTTGCTGTACCTTAGTCAGATTCTCGTCTTGTTTTTGCATTTTTAGAGGCTTTCTTTCCCTCAAGTTTCTCTGCTTTTCAGTGACATTCGGATTGAGGTCTTTCGTATCTTAAAGTATCTCTCGAGTCGAGACTGTATAACCTACATCAACAGTGAAGCCCTGTAAAAATAAACTACATCTATTAACGCTCTCAGTACTGTAGTCAATAATTATATCCCATAAAACCTATCTTTGATCACCAAAATGACATAGAAATGTTTTTTCTTGAAAAATCTTCATGCCTTAAAATATCTTGACTGTAACTCGACACCCTTGCCTCATTTATTATGCGCGGTTCTATGAATATGCTAATTAGCCCCGCCTCCACTCACTCACTCACTCAGAGATCCACTGGTTGACGATCACACGTTGATCTGATTGGTTACAAGGTAGTTTGTGACGTCAGAAACACCAGCGATTTCAAAGCGTGTTTTTGAGACTGTCTTTGGTTCACTGCAGTTTTAAGGAGAAAATACTCAGCAATGCTGTCGACTTATGAATTTACACATGGTTTGTGTTAAAGCATATTAAAAACACCACATACACACATAAACAACATTAAAAGCTGGATTTTCACCACAGGGGGACTTTAAGAATCGGTTGACTTGTCACATGCATGCTATACACTAACTACAGTTGCTATGTTTCCATCCAAAGTTGTGAATTTAACTTATGTGCATATAGCATTTGCATCAAATATCACATACAACATTTGTGTTTCCATCCAGAAATCCAAAGACAGCAAAATCATCATAAACTGATGTTAAAAATCACTTAGAAAAATGGTGGTCGCTGCAGTAGAAGCCACTGTATATAATAATTTCGTATATAATAAATTACTTTTGGCCGGTTAGTCCAGTTATGCCGTCCCATCGCAAAGTCACATGTCTTTTTTGATGCGCATCGAGGAATTTATTATCGGATAAAAAATTTATCCGACTCAATTGAGCGTGCACATTTTTAGATTTTATGTGCATTTTTCCATTTCCATCCATCGTTTTTTTTTTTTAGACGGTATCCACAAATGCACATACAAATAGGTGTATGGAAGCATAGCTAGTGATTTAGTTAGTTGTTGCTGTGGTGCAGAAAGCCGAGTCAGTGGACACCGTGTGTACTGATGCTGAATGCAGATGTAAAGACTCCAGTTTCTCCCGTCAGTGATGATTCTCACAGCTGTGTTCATCAGCGCTCTCTCTCTGTGTTCGACAGGTGGACCTGTCCCCGGCTCTCCTGGCCCGGGTGATCCTGGAGTGTTTTCTGCAGGAGTGTGAGCCTTCAGTGCGTGAGTACAGCTCTACATGCACACCACACACCCCTCACACACTGTAACTCATAACTCATTTAACACATCGAACATTGTGCTGAGTTCATATCTGTGGCCGAGTACGTATTTCCATGTCATTTCCAGTTCCATGGAAACTGAGAAAGTGTAGTAGACTGAATTTAGCATTTGAGGTATAAATAGTGATTATATCAGAGTTCCTCTATTGTAAGTTAAATGAATCAGATTACTGAGTAAATAACTAAATGATTGTTGCGACGGAAGTGAATCAATTAAAACTAACTTTAGCTGGAAAATAACTTTATTCTAGAGCTCTCACAAAGCCAAAACAATCTTGGTTACTTTGATTTCCTATTATCACTGTAAAGCAGCTTTGGAACATTGACATTTATTTTATTGAGGAGGAATAACCCCTTGAGATGAACCATCTCGTTTTCGAGGGTTCGTCAAATCTAGATACGAAACCTGACCTTACAACAGCTGTCAAATAAGACATAACAAAAAACAAATACACAATAAGAAAAAAAAAACATACTTTACAATAATGGTAAGTACAGAAATATATAACTAAAACCAATACAAACAAGACATTCACTCATCCAAGACTCTCTAAAGGTGACGCACTCATCCCTAAACAAAGTAAACACATGCAATATGTACCTAAACACACATCTAGACACAAATAAACAAAAATGTATGTGCCATGCCAAAAATAGGTTACAATGACACCAGTAAAAAAAACATTGTTAAAAGCGCTGTATAAATGAAGATGACTTGACTTCTGAGACTCTAACTCTTTTTTCTTTAATGGCTCTCGGAGTCCCTGTCCCAGTCGTTGGATAGTCCGGCTGATTGGATCAGTATCTATGCATTTGAATGACACCGTTATGCTGATGAGATCAGGGCTGGGGAATTTCAGGTAACGCTGACTCCTCTATGTAAATCCCTCCCCCTGGAAAGGTATAAACTCTCCTGTGCTGAGCTATTGAGTTAGACCTGGATGACTACAGCCACGCACAGCGAAGTCCTCAATGAAGAGTAACTTCTGCTTGAAAGATATCCCAACGTCTCCTGGTCTCTGAAGAAAAAGTTTCCAGCAAACTGATATGAGAACATTAGGGGTGTAATGATACGCGCTCAATAGATCTCGTGTCTTATGTGTACATGACGAATACAGCGTTAACCTAACCACCAATCATTGTAATAAGCTCGGCGTTTTTTTACTTGTGATGAGAAACAAAGTGTCATCTTTCATGTTTGGTCCATTTTAACTCAAAATTCAAATAAAAAATGCCGCTTCTCTCTGTGATGTGCTCGACAGACACTGTAGACGCGAGTGAACGTGATCATCTCTTCCTATTCACTAAAGAATAAACATGAATCAACATATGAAGGAAGATACAGAACAACTTAGTTAGATGAATCTGGTGTAATCTCTCAATCAGTGTTTCATCCGTGGAAAGACGTCAGGGAAATCTTGTAAACAGTGTCACGTAGCGTATCAGTGTCCACAGCTCGTTACTTCGCCAGAGAAATCAACACTTTTGCTAAATAATATATATAGTGATATTAGCTTATATATTCATATTTTACTTAACCTATTAGTGATGTCTTGATTATTTAATGTATATTTGAATAAATCTGTCATAAATGACAGCCACTGTAAATTTTAATTTCAACAACAAATTGGAGTAAACATAATTTTATAATTAGATTTAGAAGTAAACGCAAAATAGCAACTGAATTTAGGCTAATATGAGCTCTGTTGTTAACCTTTAATATTATAGTATTGTGCAAGTAAGGGCTTCATATAGTTTACAGCATAAGCAGAGATCATTTTATGCTTTTAATTATAACTTAATTCATTTAAAGACAGAGACACAATTTGTTCAGTAAACCACTGTTTAATAAAAAAAAGAAGACATTTTAGGTTTAGTTTCCTCGTCTCTGCTGTACCGAGCGTTACACCCCTGGAGAACATGCATGAAAGAAATGCAGAAAGCGTGCATGTAAAGTTTTGCCGTTTCTGTTGAATTATTTTTAGTATTTGTGTTACCAAAATGCACAAATCACTTTAAAGCTCTAATACATAAATATATGCTTAAATACAGCATTCAAGAATTCAACAGTGTTTGAATGTAGCTTTGAGCTGCAGACACACAGTTTCATATATGATATGCTGCTGATCCATTATTATTATTCCTCATTTACTTTTATGCATTTGGCAGATGCTTTTATCCAAAGCACTTACATTGCATTCACGTTCTACATTTAATAATTTCATGCAGATTTCAAACAGGAGACTCTAATGTATAACAGGAATGATTGTTGTGATGCATAAATCCACATGTAGCATGCAAACTTTATTTTAGAGTTAATTTTTTATTTATTTATTATTTTTGACAAAGTATGACGGTAATATTGGCCATTAGCCAATAATAATAATGTACGCTACAGTGGGGACATTTTTTCTTCTAATTTCTTCAATTGCAAGAGATAAAAGTTTGAACTTTTATTTTGACGGAAAACTACTATTTCTATGAAAACAGGTTTACAAATGCGTCTCATTTCAAATCTAGTGAAATGCTCTAATCATCTTCCCACAAAAATATGCGAATGCAGAAATCGAGCGTAACCGGTGCCTCAGCGCACGCAGAGATTCACGGCATCCATTGACTGAGAACCGAGCCGTTCTGAGACGTGGAAAACACGAACAAACTATACACTTCTTTAAATCATTAAGGGCACAAAGCCATATCACACTTTTGATTTTTAGAAAGTTTGACAGATACTTTGCCAAAGCAATGGTGCAAAAACATTAGAGAACTTCTCTGTTATTATGAGAAGTTTTCAAATATTTATATATGAAACTATAGCGGCACAGATTAGACTTGCTTAGAGTCTAGGTAATTCATGGGAAAAACCGCAGAAGAAAATATAAATTTTAGATGCATTAGTATTTGTTGGCACCAATAAACATTTTATCTAATATGGGTGAGAACAGATAATTATTTGATGTGCAGTATCGGTGTCGGGTGCCTTTGTGGAGAACAATATAGATGTGTTAGCCAATATCAATGTGATGATTATTTTTGTGTGACATTTTTTTTATGGCTGGTAACTGTTCATGGTCAAAATATAAAATCTGGACTGTTTTGTCTCTAAATGCTGCAAGTGTGATCAGTCATCAACAGCATAAAGATGCTGACCGATACCGTGGTGTTTCTGCGCTCAGTGTGTGTGTGTGTTTTAGAGCAGATTTTTGAGCAGAAGTTGGTGACGCTTGGTTTACGCACAGTGTCCGCCATCTTCCTCTCCACACACACGCACACACACACACGCACACACACACACACACACACACACACACACACACACACACACACACACACACACACACACACACACACACACACACACACACACACACACACACACACACACACACACACACACACATACACACGCTCAGTGTGTCAGAGGCACGTGTCATGGGTTTAATCGAGAGAGAGACTCCATTGCATGCAGTCGTATGTCAGTGTGAAGTGTGTGATTACTCTGCATGCTGTTATCCAGCTCTTGTCCAAACGCTCCTGCGGTGTGTGTGTGTGTGCGTGTGTGTAGAAGCAGAAGACCTCCCACACACAACACTCCTCTGATTATACATCAACATCAGCTCCAGAAGACCTCACTGACCGCTAGAGACGCTTTGCAATACACAGGCCGTTAGATGATGAAGTTGACGCTCGAATCTCTCATGAAAACAGTGGACTGAGAAATACACTAATATTCCAGTCCATATGAAGTATAAAGAGCTTTTGGCCCCACTTTATACACTTTAAGTGTCTATAATTACCGTGTTTAAACGTTTAATCATTTGATTCAGTGCACTTATTGTGTACATGCATGGTTTTACAGTGTATTTGCATTTTTAAAAAATCTGCATGTAATTAATATCTATAAGTACATCTATAATTAACTCTACTCCTACACTTTAACCCTCTCCACGCCACCAAACCTGTGCTAACCTCACCCGTATCCTCTAGCAGCACAACTGACTCGCTATACAACAGCTACACTATTAGCATACTCAACACTACCTTTATTATTGATGCAAGTATATAGTAGTTATATAGACACCTCATATAAAGTGTTGAACACACTTTTAAATAGACATTGATATATGCATTTTAATGATTTGCTGGAAACACATACATACACACACACACATACATATACACACACACATACATATTTATATATATATATATGAATGTGCATATATATTTACACAGTACTTTTTTAATCTTAATAATTAATATTTAGTTTTGTTTTAATATTCTCTTCTTTCAAGTAATTTTGTTGTGTGTTTTAATTTTTTTATTAGTTTTATTTGTAAATATGTCTATATAGTTTTTATTAATTTCAGATTTAGTTATTTTACTACATAAAGTTAAACTAAATGAAAATTAGAAATGTTCCCCTGGCAACTAGCTGAATTTTATTTTCTTATATTTTAATGTAGTTAGTTTATTTTATTGGAAGTAATGAATTTTGTAAAAAAAAAATTGTTGTAGTTTGTTCACTATAACAACCTGGTTTTCCATAATATGATTTACTGTTAACAGTGTCCATATCAGACAGAAATCTTAATGAATAAAAAAGGCTGTAATGCCTAATGAAGTGGGGGGTGTTGGAGGTTTACAGTGTGTGTGATGATACTGTGGTGTTTTGAAATTGAATTCTATATATATATAATTAAAGGACGAAGCAGTCAGTGGTATTGGAGTAAATGTAACTGTACTTAAATATCTTTTTTGCTACTTTGTAGTTTTACTGAGTATCAAATATAATATAACTTACTCTCTACTTGATTACATTTTTGATTAATCAAATGTACTTTTTCCTACATTTGTGATGAGTAATGAGTGACTGCTTCTGCTGCAGTTTCTGCTATAAAGAAGTGATATCGCTATCTAAAGCCTAGTTCACACTACACGATTTTAAGCCCGATTTGCAAATCGTTGAGCTCGCCGACAGGTCAGGGTGTTATCGCGTGCAAATCGCGGGGGATTAGCGGGCGATGAACGCTCGCCAATCTGTTAGTATGAAAGAGCCAACAACGCATCAAAGACGCTCGCAGACGCCTCGCAGACGCGACGCCGAGCCTAGAAAAATATCTAGCATGCTAGATATCCAGAGCTGTCGCACGACTCAACCTCACTGATGTCATGAACAACAGCCAATCAGAGCAAGGCATGGGTTGAGGTCACCGGGTAAATACGCGGGTAAATACACGATTTTTTCCGTCAGCCAAACATAAACATGCACATATCCGATATAAACATGCTGTACTCGCCTCCAACTCTCTCTGTAGCACAGACAATCCCTGCTGTTCGCGTATGCGGATCTTCTCGCCCATACTCTCTTGTTTTTTCTTTTTTTGCGTTTTTTTCTCAGAGCAAATCATCGCGCAAACAGTTTGCAGCACTAGTTTCTGTCTGACGTCCATATTCGCGGCCGTGTTTGTGTTCTTCGGCGCGCGTGCGGTTTCGCCTCATTTCCGGTTTGCGTGATTTTTCGTGACAAAACGTGGTTTGTAGACGAGATAGTATCGTTGGGTGACAGAGTTGTTGTCAACTCGTGTAGTGCGTTACCTCCTGTTGCGGATCAATAACGTTGTGTCGTGTGGTGTGAACAGCTTAACAACTTGAACACTCCTGATTTCTCAGAGAGCAAGTAATGTAGTGTGAACCCCTCAGTTCAGCCCGACGTTTTAAAATCATGTAGTGTGAACTAGGCATAAGGGCACTGAAGGAAGTATATCTGTGTGCTTTACTCTTACTCACACAAACTCGTCAGCAAGGCTACTTTACACGAGTGCGAGTGCATTAGCATGTAGATGTGAATCGCAGGTGTTTGATTTAGGAGATGAGGTCATGATGAGCAACTTTGATTATTTCATATTACTTAACATTATTTTATTTATCCACTATATTGATGATACCTTTTTGAAGGATATTGGTTTACTTATGATCTTGAGAGTTGTTGTGTCTACCTTTATTTATTGCAATATTCAGATGTTCAGTTTTATTTAGATTTTTAGAAAACACGATTTTTCATCTTACAATTGTTTATTTCACTGGCACGTCTCTGAGGCGTCGAGGTGCATTTTTGAGCCTACGTTCAGAATGAGTAAAATACAATCAGATACTTGTATTGAAATTAGTGACTTGTAATGGAGTAATCTTTGCTGTAAGGTTTCTACTTTTACTCAAGTATGGTTTTCTGGTTCTCTCTACACCTCTGGCGTGAGAAGAATATCCTCTGTATAATCTTCCTGATCATTTTCCAGAGGCTCAGCCTTTCTGTTCTCCGTAGATTCAAATGAAAGTGACGCCTATTTTTCGTCCAAAGCCCCGCCGGACCAAAGCAAGTTCATTTATATAGCACATTTCATACACTATGGTAATTCAAAGTGCTTTACACAGAGATGAATTAAAATAATCACAAAATAAATACAAGGAAATTTAGAACAGTTATAAAAGGGATTAAAAGAGTACAAAACATCTGACAAAACACCGGTGTATCATATTTGTCACAGATCCCAGTTTTACTTAGATTTTCCCATGGTGATTATCAGTGAACCTCTGTCTCACTGTCTCCCTGCTTCACTCCTGAATCTCCCTGTGTGAATATTAGACTTGTGTCCAGCGCTGCTTTGATGAGACGCTGATAATTGTGTTAGGTGGCCGTTAGCTAAAAGGTTTGTCCAGTGCTGTCGGCGAGCGCATCCATCATTCCCTGTGTTTCCAGCGCAGTGCACCGATCAATAGCCTCATATACACCAGACGCTCAGCCTTCGTGCACCAGCTTTTATTTTCTTTCATTCCTTTCTTCCCCGTTTGCATTTAAGAGACACAGAAATTGTGCCTTTGGGACGCTGAATATATATCCACTCACTTCAGCGGGATCAATAGAGAGTTTGAAATTGTTTCTGAAGTCTTTTCTCCAGTGAGTGTTGTGTCGGGGTTTTCCCAGACCGTGCCAGTGCTGCGCGGGCCGGATGGATGTGCATGTAAATAAATCAATACGTTCAGGGCATTTTGAGCACATATGGAATATGATATCAACATCTGTAATGCTTGGTGTTCTCCAGACGGATCTTCTGAAGACTCGACTTCACTAGAAAGCACATCAAATGCTGCACTTTACTCCAGTCTCTTTGGTGTTTTGTGGCTCTGGGTTGGACGTCTGTTATCATATCGAAACGAGATGATTGTTCAGTTCTGCCTTGTTTCACTTTATCTTTAATTTCATGAATGTTGCCTGAGCATCCAGTGAATAATGCTTATATACTGTAGACATGACAGAAGCAGTGGGAGATCTAACTATCTTTTTTAAAGAAAGCGTGTGTTTTTCCATTTCTCCAACATGTAATGTGATATTAAACGAGTTGACCGTTTGCCCAGTTTTGGATTTCACATGCACATAATTAAACCATACTGTTGAAAAACAACACTGGGTTATTGATGCATTATTAAGAATAACTAGCAGTCATAACCAATAATGTTGAACATTGCGGAATCCAAAGACTGAATGAACAGCAGTAAACTAAAGCACTTTACGAATGGGTTATTTAACTCAACCAAATGCGATTATTTAGATATATACAGCAAAAACATAATATTATCAAAGTGATTCGCTTTCATTTTCGGTCTGAATAGCACTAACCAATCAGAACTCAAGAAAAATAAATATGTGTATATTTTAAATCACACAATCACAGTTTCCGAGTACTCGGGTCATAATGCTCATACACCGTAAAAAATACATTTGTGAATTCTGTGGTGCAGTTGCATAATTTTTTTTATTAAATACAACAAAAAACACTATTTCACTAACTATAATGAAAACTATAGAAGGCAGTGAAAGAGAAAATCAAAGTTCATCACAAGGAGCTTCTCCACAAGCTGAGGTAAATACTAAAATAGAAGTTACACATAGTTTCACACAAATACAAGACACAATCATGGTCATAATGCAATGAACCTTAATTAAACCTCAGAAGATGTAACATAAAACTTAAATGTACATAATTAATAAACACTTACAAGAAACGCACGGATTTGTGGGAACAGATTCTGTTTTTTAATTGTAGTAATTTACGATAAAAACATTTAAATTGTCCTGTTAGGTCTATTAGCGTTTTTCCACTTTGTATGTACTACTAAGGGAACTAGCGTTTTTACAGTCCTTTACAGTTAAATTAACCTATTTGGTCACTCTTTATATTAGGTGTTTTTGACTACTATGTACTTGCATGTATATTCAGCGAAACCAAAATTTATTCCAACACCTTCAACATTTCTCACATTATCACAGTTCATTCACTATAGTTTAAAAAACTCAGAGTTATCAGATCAGTGGATATTTCACTGGTTTTGTCCGTCCTTCTGTTAGACTCTCACACATGAATTATGTTGAATATCTGTCAGCTGTTAAATTTAACTACACAATTAGATAATACCAGTTTAGCTCAACCAGTTACCAAGCAATGCTTCATGTTGTTCAGTCTGTGGTGTAAAAAGGTGCATTAGTTATTAAAGAAAAAACACTTCACCAAAACATGATCAGTACTAACCTTACCCATATTCACCTCATATAACCGGTTTGGTGGAGGTTTAATAGTGGGTTTAGGTGTCAACGGTGTAATTATAGATGTGCTTACAGAAATTAATTACATTCATGTATTTTTAAATACAAGTACAATATAAAAACATGTATGTACACAATAAGTACATTGAATCAAATGACTTATTATTAGTACATAGCAGTTAAAGACACTCGATATAAAGTGTGACTGAAGGTAAGAGCATCGGTGATTCTGGCCGTTGAGTCGTGAGATCCAGGCTCTTCATTAGCAGCTGTAGGAGGCGGTGAGGGTAAGCATTGCCTTGACAAGTATACTAATTACTAGCGTATACTAATTACTAGCGTGGATCGGGGCGTTGCAGAGCCGAGAAACGGGCTGAGCTTCATCCCTGCTCTCAGACACAGATCAGTTCTGCCCCACTAACCCTACTGGGACCATCACTCTCAAAAAACCACAGACCGAACGCCTCTCCTGCTTTCTCTGTGTGCCGAGGAGAGGAGGATGGGTTTAAAGAAGTAAATATGAAAATGAAACGAGGGCTTTAGGCAGCGGCAGAGATTTGCAGAGCTGTCCTCTGGCGTCTAACAGCCTCATCCATCACGGCCCGCAAGTACTCCATTCCTCTAGTATCTGTAAATGTTTTTAGATATTAGCCAATTTATATGCTCCCAGATTCATCATGGAAAATCAGCTTTAGCAGGAGCGCATTATCAGCGGGCGTCGCATCATGAAGTTTGATGTACGATTGGGTTGCTAGCGCCGTGGAGGAGGAGGGAGGCGTCTTGATTATAACCACAAGAAGAAGGATTTTTAATTAATAAACAAGCTCTGGGGCTCATCAGCGTCAGAGGCGATAACGGTTGTCATCCGTTATTTTTTTACGACGATCGATGAGCTTCCGTCCACGTCTGATAATGGCTTCTCGTCTTGCCGGAGAGGTTGCGTGGCTTTTCTCCGCCTCGTTCATCATCTCATCAGAGGTTGTTAAAGGTGGCTGTGTTTTTGGTAAACATCTCCCGTCTTTCCTCTTTAATATTCCCCTCCTCTGATAAGGACGCCTCAGTCTGAATTTATGTCGACACGGGACAATTACATTAGATTCGCAGTGTGTTTACAGTGTTGTGTTGGTAGGCGTGTTTAATGAATGTATGCTGATG
The DNA here is from genome assembly GCF_051911475.1 of Siphateles boraxobius. Classification (NCBI taxonomy): domain Eukaryota; kingdom Metazoa; phylum Chordata; class Actinopteri; order Cypriniformes; family Leuciscidae; genus Siphateles; species Siphateles boraxobius. The sequence continues at coordinate 40,865,732 of NW_027508833.1, read as the reverse complement.
CTGCGCAGATCTCCGGCTCTTGTTATTTACTGCGCCGTTTGTTCGCTGCGGATCCGCAAATGGCATTACGCCCCGGTGATGAATGAGCGTTAGAGTAAACTCATTTTAAAAGTGGCCTGATTTATAATCTCTCTGGCCTCCATTTTCATCAGGTCATTGCTTGGCTAAAACCCCACAATGTCAGCTGCAAGGTCACCCCTTTTTTACGATTCTTCGTAACCCCATCACTCAGGAAATGGACGCTGGGATGGACGGACGGTGGTTTGAAGCAGGTGGTGGTGTGTGATGTGTGAAATGTGATGGTGGTCAACCTCCAATTACGAGAGCTGGTAAGACAAGGGCTTTAATGGCCTCTGTTTGCCTTCGGGGAGCTCTATTACACACTGCTGTTTTGCAGGACCAGCATCAAATCTATAAAACTACCATTAAGAGGAAAAAATCAATCAAAATGCCATTAAAGTGGGATAAGTTGCCAATATTGCTGATGTGGTTGCGGCTTCTTTGATTTTCCCTCAGATTATTAGGCGCAGCGGCGTAGTGACTTTGTTAAGGGAAACGAGTGTTGTTGGGGAGTAATATGTCTCCTGGCTTCATAAAGTTTGCGGCCTCATATTTCCCGCTTTATTGATTATCCATTATCATTTGTCATGAGGTGTCCTAACTCAAGGGGAAATATAGCTCTCTTCATTGCCGAGCGGAACGCCGGAGCACCGTATGGATCTGCGTGTGAAGGTATAGCAATCTGGGAGAAAAATGAGCTGAAAACAAGGCGCCGCCGGTGTAGAGACTGCTGACTTGGCTTTGCTCTCTCTTATGTTCTCCTTCAGCAGGGGGAGGAGAAACAGAAAAGCTAGCGTTATTCTCCAGCGGTGTTTTGATGTTACGACACAGAGAGAAAACCTCCGAGATGCAGCCAATGAGGGAGGATTGTGTTTGTGTGCAGATGTATTAGCGATGACAGGTGTGTTTGATGAGTCTAAAGAGCTCAGTCCATACACTTGTAAAAAAAATATGGCTGTAGTGTCCGTGACATAAAAGTTTCTGAAGAGCGTTTTTGAAGCCCAAAGTGGGCGGAGCCAGCCGTCGCCATCTTGACAGCTGGATAAGGCCGCGTGTCCACCAAAGCGCTCAGCAGAAACACGAGTAGCACGAAAGTGTTACTAGTATCTCTTTTCACACATATTTTGTTTCTGTGTTGATTCTATATTAAAATGTCGATACATTGTAACGTATTTTCTCTGGCTCTTGTTTTAAATGATTTTGTTCCGTTATTATACTTGTCATCTGTTGACGTTGAACAAGCAGAATATGGCGATTGGTCGGTGTGGTATTTGTCCCGCCCCTCCTCCACTGTGATTGGATGGATGGGTAAAAAGTGAATGTGAGGAGCGCTGCGTTTTACCCAAAGTTGAACATTCTTCAACTCTCGGCAACCAGTAAAAAATGGCACGCGCTCAGCGCTTCAGTGTGAAAAAAACGCTCAGCGCCTCGTTATGCTCATGGCGTTCTAAAAACGTGGCGCTCACATTGAAAACAATTGAAAAAATACGCCAGCTGCGTGAAAAAAACGCTTTGGTGGACACACGGCCTGACGCTCCCGGATGGACAACACTGGACACCATTCCTGGATAGCCGAACATGTGCAGCAAGGCGGATTAGCTGAGGTGACGTGACGCTAACAGACAACAGTCAAACGGCTAGCAGTGACATCAGCGACAATCCACCTGTCACTCAAGTGTCCACGGCCTTAATTATGTAGAAATTTAAGGCTTTAATATAATTTAAACGGATGAGTTATAAAAAAATTCACCCGCCTCACAGTCGTCATGAAGGGCAAAATTATCTATATAGTAGGGCTGCACGATATTGGGAAAATATGTGATATGCGATATTGTTGTTGAGTATTGCGATAACGATATTTCTTGCGATATAACATTTCCTTTTTTACTTTAACATTTTACTTTTTTATCATTTATATGTAATGATCATACTAAATAAACGGGTAGGCTAATAGATATTCTTCTGATCTTCGGTTTTTTCAGAAGGAGTTACACCTGCAACACTTTGATTAATAGCTGTCTGTGAGACTCTGTTATTGTTACTTGGCATGCGTTAGCAGTTTTGGTAGATTTGGGCTTACACTTTCTGAAGTCTTCATATAGCTCCCTGAGGTTGCGTTCTAGATGACTGTGGAGATTAGTTTCCCCTCTCCCCTGACAATTTTTCGGCACGGCTCGGCGACACCGTCACCAATGTTCACGTATCGCATTTTTTGCGTGTGCAAATTCGTTATTTCAAATGCAGGCGTGCGGCAAGCGCGCTCAAAATGAAAGCACATTTTGCCAGGCCCGCCTATGCCGCAACGAGATGAGAACATCTCAACCTGTCAGAATGCCGCAAGCTCATCGCAGGTCATGTGACAAAAAAAATCAGCTTCGCCTTTCCGTAACAACATGGGAAGCTCGGCCGGACAGCTGATCATAGCTGTACAGGGCGGGTTTTTATTTCTCATCTCCATAAATATATCTAGTAGTAAATCTAATGCAAGGGCTAGAAATCAATTAATCCTTTGCTGATACTTCCTCGTCATTATGGAAAGCGCTCAGCGCATTCATGGTTGCATAGCAACGACAGACGCAAGCGCTTGTTGAAAGGAGAAGTGGCCGTGTTTTTCAGGCGTTTTAGATGCGATATGTGAATGGCCCCTTACACAGTACCTGCTGCATTTGTGACACGTCTTCTCTATTGAAGACAAAATATTGCCATATTTCAGATGAACAGGTCTTTTTAGGCACAGGTTCTTCGCTGTTGTCATTTTCCTCGCTTGTCTCTAATCCCGCCATTAGTTTTTATTTTCCACTCTCGTCTCACTAGGTTTCCCTTGGGCCCGATCTAGCCAATAGCATAATAGCACCTACTGGGGAGGCGGGTATAAAGATAGAACGGCCCCATCTGATTGGTCGAATTTGGATAAACAACCTATGCATGCGTGCAACACACAAATGATTGGCACATAAATAAATGTAATTTATCGCACCTCTCTGCGATACGGATATCGCATTTACTATTATCGCGATGATGAAAATGTTTCGATATATTGTAAAGCCCCTACTATATAGACCAAAACCACTTTTTTTTTTTTTTTAACCAGGCTGTAAACATGTTTTGTTCTGCTGTAAAGTTGTGCATTTTAAAATGGGGGTCTATGGGATTGACTCTCAGTCGGCCTCTAGTGGCCGGAAGGTTACTGCTTGATGCCATCGCATTAGCGAATTTACAGTCAATTCACATCCATTGTCAATAACGTAGAAACGTATGAAGCTCTGCTCACATAGAAGTCACTTTAAACCAATCCGCTTTCTGTCCGTGTGTGAAATCTGCGTGGGGAACTTTTCCGGCCTTCGATCGTGAGCATCCCTGACTGGATTTCAACCGCAAAATTCCACTAACAGTAAATATGACCACAACTTTATGGATAAGATCTATTGGGTTGGAGTTTTGAGATGCAGCCAATGAGGGAGGATTGTGTTTGTGTGCGGATGTGTAGCGATGACAGGGGTGTGTGATGGGTTGGGAATTCATTTTCCGATTCTTGTTCGAAATCCAGTTCCGCCTAACGATTCCAGTTTCAGTTCCGATTCCTTACAAATTATTAAACTAATTAAAAATATTAGTTAGGAAAAAATGCACAATACTCAACTTAAACAATCCTTTTTGTGTTTATTTCTTATGCTTGTCAAATGAGTTCAATAGACAGAAAAAAATATCAACATTATTAGCCATTTTTGCAAAAACAACGAGTTTTTCTGAAGGAAAATCAACATTTCTGCATTCTCTGTGAGAATCTGCAGCAGTGAGAACACCCTCTCAGAAGGGGTGGAATATGATGAACGCACATGTAAGATCCAGACAGCTGAAACACAATATTTTTTAAATCGGTTTAAATGATTGATTCATAAAGACTTGACTTGTTTCATTACTGGATTAATCAGCGCTCTAGCGGTTAATAAACAGACATGCATGCGTCTTGTGTGCCGCTGTACACCGATGACAGGTGTGTCTGTGTGTGTGTGTGTGTGTGATAAGTCTCAAGAGCTCATTTCTTTATGTGCCGTCGGCATTTATATTTCTTTATGGACTAATACTAGAATATATGTTTTATTATGAACTTTTAGCATGAAAACCAAAGTTTTTGTGACAAAGGTCAGAACTCCTGTTATGATGTAGATTTTTTTGAGGTGCACTTTTGTCATAAATTAATCTATTACTGTTCCTACATAATTTGAAACAAAAAACAGTGGTAAAATATCTATTTAGGAGTCTTAAGCCCTATTCGGACGGGACTGGTGTAACATGGAGAGGAGGGGTACAGTAACCGTCCGGATGTGCATCTCAGGGATCATCATGGACAATGTCAGTAAAGATTACAGCGACTTTTACCTTCAGTAAAAAGGTCTGGAAAAATGAGCTCAGGTAATGCTAATCCAGTGCGAATAGACCCGCTGTAAATATGTACGTAAATATTTCGTCATTTCGTGTTTAAAAGTAGTTTTCCGGGGTTTTTCAAATATGAAGACGCTTGAAAAGGCATTCAGTTGTGTTCTAGACGCTGGGACAGATCTGTGGCCAAACGCAAGTGTTTTACACACCGTTCAGATCAGAAAGAAGATCGAAAGCACTAGTTAGAGGCACAAAACATGGTTTAGCGTTAGCTAAGTGCCCATTCCCAACACAATCCAATCTGAAGTTTATTAATACATCATTCGACCTGACATAACTGTTATATATATAAATATAGGTTATCTGTGTGTTTTGCATGGTGCGGATTGACCATTAATATTACAGACGTCCTGTGGTAAAATTACATTACTCATCTACCCTTGTAAAGCTAATCCTGTCCGAATAGGGCTTTAGACCTTTCCAACGATATATAGTTTGTCATGATTATATTAGGATTTAATTGTAATATAGTGAAGTAAACTGGCGTCCTGCTGGCGGGACAGTGAAAAATGGCCATGAAAAAACAAAATGATGGCTTTTATTGTGCACAAACCTCACATTATAATTAAAGTGCAAGTTGACTTCAGGGAATAAAATGAAATGCTATTTGATAATCACCCTTTGAAGTATCATTTATTTCACATCACCATCTGTGTGAGCTGAACAAGGCCTCATATTTCCCATCATGCACTGGCTAGTGTTTGATCCACTCAGTGTTACTCACATATGAATCTCTCTAGATACTCTCTTCAATCTATTAAATCTGAATATGATTTTATGTTGGAGTAATAGGGAATCAATCCAGGGGCTGATTTACACTGTTAGTGCACATGAATGGAGTAAGTTCTTCCTCCTGCATGAATCAGCTCATCCACACCAAGCATCCGCGTGCACATATCAATACTACAGGTGTAGGAGTTTAATAATGGGATGCATGTTCATCGATTCCTGCTCAAATTCAGCTGCACTCTGGCCTTTCATCTGGAAATGTGTAACGCATGTGTCTCTGTCTCCATCAGCAACATCCAGACTCGCCCTCAACAACATGCTGCGCGAGCCACATCTGATCCCGGACCTGCTGTTAGCCAAACACGTCGAGCAGGTGCTAGCGCTCAACCAGCATCATCTGCTTCTCTGTGCCTTTCTGTTCTAGACGAATATTGCTCTTTACTAGCGTTGTTAAAAGTACAGATACTTCGGTACCAAGTTGATACTTAAAGTCCCCCTGTAGTCAATAGTTTTATCCCTTAAAACGCATCTTTAATCACCAAAATTACATATTTAAAAGTTTTTTTCCTTGAAAAAAATGTCTTCATGCCTTAAAATATCTTGAATGTAACTCGACACCCTTGCCTCATTTAGTATGTGCGGTTCTATGAATATGCAAATGAGCCCCGCCTCCACTCACTCACTCACTCAGAGATCCACTCGTTGACGATCACACGTTGATCTGATTGGTTACAAGGTAGTTTGTGACGTCAGAAACACCAGCGATTTCAAAGCGTGTTATTGAGACTGTCTTTGGTTCACTGCAGTTTTAAGGAGAAAATACTCAGCAATGCTGTCGACTTATGAATTTACACATGGTTTGTCTTAAAGCATATTAAAAACACCATATAGACACATAAACAACATTAAAAGCTGGATTTTCACCACAGGGGGACTTTAAACACAAATATCTATTTGTTTTTGCAGCTTTGAGAATATTAGCCAATCACAGACATGGTTGTTGAGCATTTGAACGCAATGGCCAATCAGAGGCTTTTCAGTTAGTCAGAATCCTAACAAAAACATAGCAAACGTCATAACAAGCACGAATGAGATTTAAAAGATTCTGTCTGCCAAAAATGACTCTGTATACAATTAAATGATGAATTTTCTCTGTTATTCTTAAACTTCTTTATACTCGTTTTATCTGCAATCTGCTGAAGATCTTTAGTTTGTGGTCAAAGAAACATTTGTTAGATTCTTAGTAAACTGTACAAACTCAGATGTTCTCATGTGAATCCGACCTGCTGATGGTCGGCGCTGCAGTGCATGCTGGGAGTTTGTAATGGATGTTGAGGGGACAGTAATATTTCTTCTGTTTTCAGTGTACAGTAAACGACTGCTGTTATGGACCGCTGGTCGACTGCATCAAACAGTATCCTTCCCATAAAACCTTAAGCCTGGAATTGACGAGGAGCTGTTCACAGGGATGAGATGTGCCGAGCTTCACCTGACATAAAACTCGTGCTCGAGGTTTGTGTGTGTGTGTGTGTGTGTGTGTGTGTGATTTCCTCACATATGCGGGATTATATTTTAGCACGTCCAGATTTGATCTACATCAGTGTAAGGATGATGTATTTTCATACCTCACATTTATTTCACTTCCAACACTTTCTAATTCAGCAAATTTGACTGAATCCAGATGATTTCACAATTTTGGATTTGATTTTGTTGATTATTTACCATTTGGTTAATCAGATTTCATGACACTCCAGTCAGTTGTAGTTCTCAGTGGATGTTAGAGTAATCCATGTTTCACAGATTTTAATCCCGTCCGAATCTGAAAAGTCTGTGATTTTTGGCTAACTCAAAGATCGTCTGAGAAATATAGTCCCGTCCGAACGAGATTGTCTGTCTTACTGTGGTATTACCACGCTTTATTTACACTTGACCTAAAGGTGTCTTTGTTACACTGTACTGTAATTATTACAGGCTGTTTTTTACTGTGTTTTGGCGGATTATTGGACTAGTCGACTAGTTGGATACTAAATCTCTGCTTAAGCGTTAATGAAATTACTTGTGGTGAACACATCCATTTAATTAAAGTAAATCTGAAAGAAAATAAATATTAGTTGAAAAATTTTAAATGATGATTAGAAATGTTGCCTTGGCAACTAAAAGTGAAATAAAAAATAAATGAAGCCTAAATATTTATCAAGTAAAATGACACAATAACAAAACTCAAAATACTAAAAATGTACATGAAAACTTAAAATATAAGAGTAAAAACTATTTTTAAATATTGAATTAAAATTAAAACTAAAATTAAAATAACACTGCTGTAAAGTTTTTCAATAGGATTTTTATTTTAAAATAACATGAAATAATTCATTAAAAGTCATATGTGATGCATGCAACCAAAGCACGTGATCTTCTGCTACTCCCGTTTCTGAAAACACACTCTTCAGTCTCTCTAATGAACACAGAGATGTTTCAGTCAATCCTTAAAATGCTCATAAAGTTTTGTAACAGAAAGCGAGTTGAGGTTCGTGCTCTTCTCAGACTGTGTGAGTGTGTGAAGGGTCACAGGGTTTGTCTGTCCATGGTCACTCAACCCCACCCCCCCCCCCCCCCAGATCTTTTCAGGCGTCAGCATTTACTTCCTCTGCATCTGCTCCGGTTCATCGTATCGCCCACTGCACCGCCCCGTCACACACACACACACACACACATCAAACCATGAACACGTGAGGTGGAAAAAGGCTGTTTTTGTAACATATGAAATATGATTATTGAAAGGCAAGTTGTTGTCTAATTTAACTCCCAGGTCTTAAACTGTAGAGGATGAAGTTACAGAACATCCTCCTAAATTATATTCTAAGAGATTCTGTGTACAGGTTTCAGGTCCAGTAAGTAATACCTCAGGCTTAAATTAATTTATAGAAGAACATTACAGGTCATCCAATATTTTATATCTTTAACACACTCAACTTAGATTATTTCGAGAATTCCTCTGGTCGTGATGAAATATATAGCTGAGAATCATCAGCATAACAGTGGAAACTAATTTAATGTTTTCTTATAATATTACCAAGTGGCAGCATATATATTGAGAAAAACAGAGGGCCGAACACAGAGCCTTGCTGCACTCCATAATTTACTGACATTATCTTAGATTTTTCCCTGTATAAATAGACAAAAGGGTAACGGTCTGATAGATACGATCTAAACCACCTTAATGCCTGTCCCTGAATACCAGTGTAATTTTGTCGATGATCTAAGAGTATTTTATGATCTATAATGTCAAATGCAGCACTAAAATCAAGTAAAACTAGTATTGAGATACAGCCTTGGCCAGAAGCTAGAAGTAAGTTGTTTGTAATTTTAACGAGCGCAATGTAAGTGCAGTGTTTGTGCTGCAGATCTGAAAGATTCCTCAAAGTGTTGTTGAGGAGAGTTCTGCTACTTAGTAAAAGTGATCAGAAGCATCATTCTCACCTGTTAGAATAGAAAACAAGTAGAAAAAACTCCCAGAGATGTTCATTGAAGGAGGAACCCGAGACACATCTACAGACCAGAAGATCACGAGACTCTTTTCTCACCAGACAGGGAAGACAACGCCTAGCAACCACTCATATTACCATAGTAACCACCCTAGCAACATCCTGTCAACCACTCAGAACACCTTAGCAACACCCTTGCCATTGTGATGTTGAGCTTTGCCGAGACGGATCTGTGCCGTGACCGTGTTTATGATCTTTAGGTCAGAGAGGTTTGTCTCACACTTCATATTACAACAAAACACACATTTTTCTGCTGTTACCACAGCAACCCTGCTCAGCCGTCTAAGTGTTTCCATGGCAACCGGGCACAGGTAACATTTAGAAATGGGCTTGTAGAAGTTGACTGTCCAAATTTTCACGGTAATTTCCATGAGAAATGAGGAGAGCGCACACAAATTAAAGCACACAACTGTTTCTGATTGCCATAAATGAGGGGTTTTGTGAAGTTTGTTTGCAGTACGTCCTTAACCATGTTCTCACAGTGCCATCGGTCAGGAACATGAAGATATCCTACGAGATAAACTCAGAGAGAGAAACCTGTCGTTTCTAGGTAAGCCTCCTGTCTTTAATTTAGACTGCATCTGCTACCCTGTTTACACTTTTGCTTGTGTGTTTGTTTTTATTTAAAGGGGTCCTATTATGTCCTTTTCCGAAGTCTTGATTTTGTTTTTGGGGTATACTAGAATATATTTTAATGCTTGATTGTTCAAAAAACAATTTTTTTTCACATATTTTACATTATTTCAGCTCCTCTCTCCCCAGTCTGGTTGAACGCGTTGTTTTCGATTAAGCCCCTCCTTCCGAAATACGAAATGTGCTGTGATTGGTGAGCTGGCCCAGTGTGTTGTGATTGACAGTGCCTAGCGTGTTTTTGGGAGCGCGTTCATAACCGTGAGCTCTACTCAGTTTAAAAATGGCACCAATTTCAAACCTGATTCAGACCCTGACTATGTTATCAGACAAGAAGATTGTGCTGAACGCAATTCAAATACTGATTTCACAGGACGTTTCAGAGTGGTATGTTTTTTTTTTTTGGTTGCAATTTTCTTATAGATATGATGTTATCCACCATTTAATCATATTTGTTGGAAAACTATTGTAATACAAACAGTAATCGATCACAAAACCATGGTTAATTTTCCTAAGGGCCGGTGAACAGTCTTACAAAAGCTCCAGTAAACACTACATCAATACTGTAATGTTAGTTAGCAGGCTAGCGGAGGCAAAGCTTTGCCCTTCCTTTACATCATAGCTATCACCAGCGATTTAAAAGCGTGTTTTTGAGACTGTCTTTGGTTCACTGCAGTTTTAAGGAGAAAATACTCAGCAATGCTGTCGACTTATGAATTTACACATGGTTTGTCTTAAAGCATATTAAAAACATCACATAGACACATAAACAACATTAAAAGCTGGATTTTCACCACTCTAAAGAAGTGCGGCAGTACATTATTAATATACTGTACCCCTAGTGTTGAATGATGCGTTGGTGTCACATGTTTCTTGAGGAAGGATTCAGATGTGACCCGTTCTGACCCGTCTGAGGGTGTTTGGGCTCGTGGGTCACATGGCCTGATGAATGGATTCTGAGACCGCTCATTAATTCTCATCAAAGGTGATGTACAAAGATGATCTTCACACCGTGACCGTGTGGACAGACCCTCGCCCTCGCCCTCACGCCCTGTAGCGGTTCAGCTCGACTGGACACGGAATGACCCGCTCACTGTGATTTAATGGAGAAATCAGGTGTTTCACCAGGACTCAAGGACAATGGCTGAGGACACGGATACAACACACCCTCCATCACCATCCCAGACGTTTGTGCAGAGCCAGCAAACATTTCACAGATGAAGCGACTTCTGTTGCTTTCCAATCTTCAGAGGACTGTGCTTTGTTTGCGGTGACCGAGGTCGCGTTTATGTGTATATCCTTCGCCGGAAGTTTTTTAAAGGTTTTTAAAAAAATCATGAGGAAACCATATAATCATAATAATTGTGAATTTGAAAAGTTAGCTGCATTTGGTTTTTGACCATTGAAAGAGGGTAAAATTCAACAAATTGAATATGGGATGCCCATATCTCTGGGATTGAACCATATAGAGCCTTAAAAAGTAAGATTCCAAAAGAGAAGTTTAATAAGAATTAGAATCTATAAGGATGTTAAGATTTCTTTAATACTTTGAGTTACAGGCATGCACCACTTTGGAAAAGGAATAGTTATGGCACTGTTGTATATTCTATGCAATTGAGTTAATAGAAAAACAAGATCCATTTCTAATTTCAACATTATTTGTTGTTCAGATATTCTTCTTTAAAAGAAAAAAGCATCAGCTGTGTGCACAGTGTCCCACATTTGGGTTCTGACCACTGAAAATGTGTTTAATTTGCCATTTTACTCACAGAGCCGCATTAAGATCCCCATATCTCTGGGATTGCCTTAACAATTAAGATACTAAAAGAAAAGTTTAATAAGAATTAGAATCTAGAAGGATGTTAATATAGCTCTAATCTTGAGTTACAGGCATGCAAACTTCATGCGAAAAACACAAATGCTTTTTGCCATTTAAAGCTTTTTATAGAAGTGTTTTAAAGTAGTAACATCATGAGAAATACATTTAATCAAAATAAAGATGCAACAGATGCAACTTTTGATCTTAGATATGCATTAGTAAATGTTGAGATTAACATTAGCTGCAATTAATAAATGCTGTAGAAGTATTGTTTATTGTAAGTTGATTTTATTTGTAGTGGGTAAAATCATAAGTAAAGTACAAATAATTTTCTGTACTTTTTACAGCAATTAACTCACTATCAGTGAAACGGATTTATTTGAATTGTGGGTAAAGTCGAGAAAGATTGTCGGTGTAAATTATCTCTTACTGAAGGCTGGAGCCGATAAAAACTACATTGAACATGACAACAAATGCACAGTTTGTGTGTGATATTCACCAAAAAAAAAAGACTGTTCAGTTCAGGGTCAAAGAGATGGAAAATTGAGTTTAAAGATGTCTTTTCCGTACAGATGAGAACCAGCTCCGGACCAAAGGCTACGACAAAACCCCCGACATCATTCTGGAGGTGCCGATAGGTGAGCGCTGCTTACGCTCTTCACTTCAGGAACATTTTAAACATCTGGCTGATGTCGTTTACTTTCAGTTTAATTGGACTTTAGTTCACAGATGTCCCATCAAGTCAGTTTTGCATGAAAATAATCTGGCATTTGACTAAAAATAGCTTGCAGTTTGTGTTTGTTAGCCTGCTAATCGCTCTGCCTCTGTCTAAACACTGTTATAGTCTTGAGATCAGCAGTTTGAGGTGTTGTGTTTCTCCACAGCTGTTGATGGTCACATCGTTCACTGGATTGAGAGCAAGGCTTCGTTTGGAGACGACCACAGCCATCACGCTTACCTGAACGAGCAGTTCTGGAGCTACTGCAACAGGTCACACACACACACACTTCACACAGAACAACCACAGCATCGGGACACCATTACTTCACATACACACATGTCCTACACTTATGTTCATACTGCACTGCAAAGTTCTTATTATACACTAAAACATTGATGAACTGATAAAGTCATGCAAAGCACAAATATCAAATATAAATACAAGTGCAGTTTTTGAAAGACTTGCTGAAATCAAGAATCCTTTATAAGTCATAAAGACCATGTTGTAGTTCAAGCAAAATCGAAGAACGAACTGGTGTGACGTCATTTTAATTAAAATCAGGCCAAAACAAAGTTCGTTTGGAGTTTGAAACAGCTTGTCAAAGTGATCTTTCTGGAAAGGTTTGTTCCGGCTGGTAAACAACTCTGAACTCCCATTGGTCAGTGGTAATGATGTAATAGGTGGGTGTGGCTTTTGGTCTGTGATGATGATGTAATAGGTAGGTGTGGCTTTGGTCAGTGGTGATGATGTAATAGGTGGGTGTGGCTCTGGTCAGTGATGATGATGTAATAGGTGGGTGTGGCTCTGGTCAGTGATGATGATGTAATAGGTGGGTGTGGCTCTGGTCAGTGATGATGATGTAATAGGTGGGTGTGGCTCTGGTCAGTGATGATGATGTAATAGGTGGGTGTGGCTCTGGTCAGTGGTGATGATGTAATAGGTGGGTGTGGCTCTGGTCAGTGATGATGATGTAATAGGTGGGTGTGGCTCTGGTCAGTGATGATGTAATAGGTGGGTGTGGCTCTGGTCAGTGGCGATGATGTAATAGGTGGGTGTGGCTCTGGTCAGTGGTGATGATGTAATAGGTGGGTGTGGCTCTGGTCAGTGGCGATGATGTAATAGGTGGGTGTGGCTTTGGTCAGTGATGATGATGTAATAGGTGGGTGTGGCTCTGGTCAGTGATGATGATGTAATAGGTGGGTGTGGCTCTGGTCAGTGATGATGTAATAGGTGGGTGTGGCTCTGGTCAGTGGTGATGATGTAATAGGTGGGTGTGGCTCTGGTCAGTGATGATGATGTAATATGTGGGTGTGGCTCTGGTCTGTAGTGATGATGTAATATGTGGGTGTGGCTCTGGTCAGTGGTGATGATGTAATAGGTGGGTGTGGCTCTGGTCAGTGATGATGATGTAATAGGTGGGTGTGGCTCTGGTCAGTGATGATGATGTAATAGGTGGGTGTGGCTCTAGTCAGTGTTGATGATGTAATAGGTGGGTGTGGCTCTGGTCAGTGGTGATGATGTAATAGGTGGGTGTGGCTCTGGTCAGTGATGATGATGTAATAGGTGGGTGTGGCTCTAGTCAGTGATGATGATGTAATAGGTGGGTGTGGCTCTGGTCAGTGGTGATGATGTAATAGTTGGGCGCGGCTCTGGTCAATGATGATGATGTAATAGGTGGGTGTGGCTCTGGTCAGTGGTGATGATGTAATAGGTGGGTGTGGCTCTGGTCAGTGGTGATGATGTAATAGGTGGGTGTGGCTCTGGTCAGTGGTGATGATGTAATAGGTAGGTGTGGCTCTGGTCAGTGATGATGATGTAATAGGTGGGTGTGGCTCTGGTCAGTGGTGATGATGTAATAGGTGGGTGTGGCTCTGGTCACTGATGATGATGTAATAGGTGGGTGCGGCTCTGGTCAATGATGATGATGTAATAGGTGGGTGTGGTTCTGGTCAGTGGTGATGATGTAATAGGTGGGTGTGGCTCTGGTCAGTGGTGATGATGTAATAGGTGGGTGTGGCTCTGGTCACTGATGATGATGTAATAGGTGGGTGCGGCTCTGGTCAGTGATGATGATGTAATAGGTTGGTGTGGCTCTGGTCAGTGATGATGATGTAATAGGTGGGTGTGGCTCTGGTCAGTGATGATGTAATAGGTGGGTGTGGCTCTGGTCACTGATGATGATGTAATAGGTGGGTGCGGCTCTGGTCAGTGATGATGATGTAATAGGTTGGTGTGGCTCTGGTCAGTGATGATGATGTAATAGGTGGGTGTGGCTCTGGTCAGTGGTGATGATGTAATAGGTGGGTGTGGCTCTGGTCACTGATGATGATGTAATAGGTGGGTGCGGCTCTGGTCAGTGGTGATGATGTAATAGGTGGGTGTGGCTCTGGTCAATGATGATGATGTAATAGGTGGGTGTGGTTCTGGTCAGTGGCGATGATGTAATAGGTGGGTGTGGCTCTGGTCAGTGGTGATGATGTAATAGGTGGGTGTGGCTCTGGTCAGTGGTGATGATGTAATAGGTGGGTGTGGCTCTGGTCAGTGGCGATGATGTAATAGGTGGGTGTGGCTCTGGTCAGTGGTGATGATGTAATAGGTGGGTGTGGCTCTGGTCAGTGATGATGATGTAATAGGTTGGTGTGGCTCTGGTCAGTGATGATGATGTAATAGGTGGGTGTGGCTCTGGTCAGTGATGATGTAATAGGTGGGTGTGGCTCTGGTCAGTGGTGATGATGTAATAGGTGGGTGTGGCTCTGGTCTATGATGTCTGGATAGACACGTGGTGTCTATGAAATCCCGTAAAGACACGTGACAACGATGTGACATGTAATGTCTCAGCAGCGTCTATAGTTAGCTTATGAGCTGCGATTTCTCTCTCCAGAAACCACGCTTGTGAAGTTTTTTCTCTGATTCGATCATAAACTAGCGCATTACGTACCGTTTCACTGCTTTCACTTTAGCGTCATCATTACGACACGGCATTGGTTACGGCTTTTGTTCGCACAGCGCGCGTTCCGGGACTGATCCGGCAATGTTACTGGATCCCCAACCCGACATCAATCCCGGGTCGTGTTTGCGTTCACACACAGAAGGCGTTCTGGCAATTTCCCGGGATCAACGCGCTGTGTGAAAGGGGCTTAACAGTGTCGCAGTTCACTTATATTTCACTCTTCTTAAGTGAAGAACGAAAAAGAACTTTGAGAATACCGTGGCCTAGAAGCTGAATTAGAACCAAAATATTAAAAAGTTAAAAAATAAATAAATACATTTTTATATATATATATATATATATATATATATATATATATATGAAACAGATGTCTATTAAATCAAAACTAAAGTACCAAAACCTGTACATTTAGCATAAATTTGATTCCAGTATTAAAATGCAGATCTAATAATCTTGCTGTGCAAATGTTATTTAGAAACTGTATACATCAGACACATTTTAAAACGGTTCTTTCTATCTTTTGCTTTTGTGTGCCAGTAGTATATCAGTTTTAGATTTCCAAACATTCATTTAGCAAATATTGTAATAATCCAGTCATACTATTTTTCACATTATTTCACAAATACCTGAACAGTTTTAATTAAAAAAAAACATATATAAATGTAATAAATTGTGATAACCAACCTGCTGTATTCAGAACTCTCTACTAGTAAGTCCATGCTTAACCACACAATGCTACTAATATTATTAATATTAATTTACTATTACTCTTGAAGTGATTGCTAAAGACGAATGAAATGTGCTTATATATAAATGAAAACAAAACTACAAACATCCTTTTGTCCGTTACGGTGTCTCATGAGAATCACTTTATTTATCTGATCTGATGCGATGCGCTTGAGCGGCTCCAATGCAGTCTTCAGCATGATCCGTGTGTGTGTGTGTGTGTGTGTGTGTGTGTAGACGTGACACGGCACATGCTGTCATGTCTGTGCGTTGCCTTGTCAGATAAACTTTGGCATGTCAAAAAAAAAAATGTCAGCCCCTTCAGAGTCCACCTTTCAGAGCTGCTTGTAATTTTTAATTGACATTTACATTTGACATTTGCGATGCTCTCGGAGCAGAAGAGCGCCCGTGTCCAGCTTCCTGTCGTCGTCTCTCTCTCAGCCAATCACAGGCTCTGGAGGACCGATCCCTTTACTCATCCCTGCTGTTTATATGAGTTATATCAGGGAAATAGTGAAAAGGTCAGCGAGTTTCCTTCACAGTGACCTTACCAACGATGCCGCATCGTTTTCAATTAGTGCAGCGCATCAGAGTGACACAACTCCTGATTTGATTATTTTCAAGCATTTTCATCATTTGCACCAAATGGCAGTGTTTGCACGGACTATTAATTAGGGCTGCACGATATATATGTGATATGGCTTATGGCTGAGATTTAATGAAGTAAATATGAGCTAGCAGTTTGAGAGTGAAGTGCATCATTTACTCATGATTCAGAACGGCTTGATTCATTTCAGCGTGTAAATGATCGTTCAGCGCCTTCATTTTAGCTATTTGCCGGCAACCTATTTAAATAAAAGCTTGATGGTATTGAAATATGGTAAGAAATTAAGACATGCACATTAGAATTGTAATTTTACAGTAAAATAAAATGTATTGTATTGTTACACTTTTTTTTAAGGTGTCCTTGTTACAGTGTAATTATATATTTTGGTAATGAGTAATATTAAGCAACTATGTTTTCTTACTTTAGGGTTTGGTTGAGGGTTAGTTGCATGTGTTTATGCATAAATTTACTGTTATTACTACGGTAAGTACATATAACGTATGTAACAAGGACACTGTAAAATAAAGTGTTGCACAATTATTTGTACAATACAGTAGTGTTATTTAAATATATTTATATAATATATAATATAAATATTAAAAAAGTAGAAAATGGTAAGAATAAAAAAAAAACTGTGTTCACTTTATGGTTTGAGTTGGTTCTTGTAAAGAGTAAATTTAAGTGTGAACTTCTCATCTCTTCCAGGCCTAAAATAATTTTGCACTTTAAAAGAAAGTCATCATGTTAAAGTATATTTTCAGCTCTTTCTTATTTTTCTGTGCAGATTGTTGAATGATTCATTCTTTCCTAAAAAGAGCTATTCAAGTCATCTGGTTAAACTTCCTGGATTGGACATGAAAGTCCACAAGTCATATTTACCACTGGAAAACTCAGGGATAATTTTGTTACCCAAGTTCCTGAGTTGGGCGTGCCATAAACATTTAAACTTTAGTTAAAGCAGTGCATATTTACATATACATACATGTATGTATCATCATTTGAGGAATATTGTATGTTTTAAACAGTGAAAATAGCCTGTATTTGACATCAGCAAGCTGACTATATTAGTGCAGTGAATGTTTATATGGTTGTCAAATATCATTTTGGCTTTAAATTTACATTATTCATATAGCATACGCTTTTATCCACAGCGACTTACACATGAGAACAATAGAAGCAGTGAAACTAACAGTAGGACCACAATATGCAAGTGCTGTGACCCGTCCCAGTTTAATCTAACATAGTACTTTTTACATTTTTGATCACACACGCACGCTTTAATAAGGTTTTCCCAATAAATAGGCAATAATAATCCACGATTCATGTTCATGTCCGACAACCAAGCACTCGAACGCCACGAGATCGTAATCAGGACTTCAGAAGCCAGCATTACACTCTTAGAAGAAGTGTAACATTCCTCCTTATATAGAACCTTTCTGGCTTTTCAAGAACCCTAGAGGTCCGTGTAGAACCCCATTTTTTGTGTTCTGTTAATTGTTCCTCGTTCTCCCTGAAAACAAATGGAAGTGAGAAATGCGGTGTGTTTTCACCAAACGACAACTGATTTCCTCTCTGAAACTCGCAGCGACAGCATTCATCATGCAAACAGTAGTGTGTGGCGCTCATAATAAACCCGGGCGGTGTGTAATGATGCTTCTCCTATAAAGAGAGGAGGAGAGAAGGATCTCATGCTAAAGACCCGTCGGCCTCTCCTTCCCATCAATCTTCACCGGCTCCGTGACGGATCTGCGCATAATTGAGTTATCCATCTACTCGGATATAAGTTGCATTAAAAATTATTCAGCTGATAGTGAATATTAAGCACATAATAAGGCTTGTGTATGTTTTAGTTGAAGTGTGTGAGGTTAAATGTGTCACGTAATGAAATGCGACTCTGGACTGACGCCTCCTCTAATGGACGACTGCTGGGAGACGGCACACCGGAACATAAGATTAAATATATCCTTTCATAAGCAGTTTCACTTATACAAATGATCAATCTGTCATCGTTTGCTCTCGCACTATTCAGGTGAACACAAAAGATCATGTCCATGCTGCTCTTTTCCTGACTGAATCACTTTAAAGTTTAATGAACTATTCAATAAAAACTAAATCTGAACCAGTTATTTCCAATCATCCCGAGGACAGCTCCATCTAACTGAATGGGAAAAGTCTGAAAGCATTGTTTGTCAAAGTTATTTTGTTCAATCCCATAGATATGGCATCTCAATGCAACTCCATGTTCAGTTTGTTGTATTTGAAACCAAATGTGGTTCACTTTGCACACAACTGAAACTTATTGCATTTAAACTTTAGTCTGAAGAATAAATATTACTGAAACTAGAAATGTATTTCATTTCAAAAGAATTGCATGCAACATCCCTCTCTGAGAGCCAAAATCCTCTGAAACGGTCAAGTTGAGGATGCACTTGCTCTCAAAAGTGTATTTATAAGAGACTAATTTTGAACCAGTTCTAGTGATATTTGAAAAAGGTTTTTGTTGATTTTAGCAGCTTCTGAATCTAGCAAGAGTTCAAATACACAGTATCTCTGAGATTGAACCATATAGAGCCTTAAAAATGAAGATCCCAAAAGACAAGTTTCATAGGAAAAAGAATCTGAAATATGAAGATATGTTTAGTATTTGTTGAGTTACAGACAAGTAAACTTCAGAAGAAAAATATATATTTTTGGCACATTTAGAGAGGGATGTTGACTGCAATTATTTTGATAGAGGGAACCAGGATACATTTCTAGTTCCAGTATTATTTGTTCTTCAGACTTTCCTCTATAAAAACAATAAGAATCAGCTTTTAGAAAAATTAGCTACATTTGGTTTTTGATCATTGAAAGTGGGTAAAATTTTACAATTTGAACATGGAGCTGCTTTGAGATCCCCATATATCTGGGACTGAACCATATAGAGCCTTAAAAATCAATATTCCAAAAGAAAAGTTGAATAAGAATTAGAATATATAAGGATGTTAAGATATCTTTAATACTTTTAGAGTTACAGGCATGCAAACTTTGGAAAAATAATATTTATGGCATCCAGACAGGTATATATTCTATGCAATTGTGTTGATTAAACAACAAATAATTTTGATACTAGAAATGTATCTTTTTTTCCTTCTGATATTCTTCTTTAAAAGAAGAAAAAAGCATCAGCTGTGTGCACAATCACCCACATTTGTTTTTTGACCACTGAAAATGTGTTTAATTCACCATTTTACCGCATTAAGATCCCCGTATCTCTGGGGTTGATCCATCGAGGGCCTTTAAAATGAAGATCCCAAAAGAAAAGTTTATTAAGAAATAGAATCTAGAAGGATATTAAGATTTCTTGAGTTAAAGGCATAAAAACCCATTTTTGATCTTTCACTGTTAGCGTATAATGCAACGAAGATTGATAACAGATTTCACTAATAGACCTCACAATCTCTGTGTAAAAGTAAAATAACATCTTTTCTAAAGTCATTTTTACCCCTGCAAGTTCCTAATCTCAGCTGAAATCTGTCATTTTGAGCCCCTCGACAAATTGTGGATTGCTCCTTAAATATACATCTCTGGCTTTTAATATTTGGGCTTTCCTCTTCATTTATGAATTTCTTTCATCAGACAAAAAATGATCAAAATCTCCATTTTCAAATGCAAAGACAAAAGAGATGTGCACAAGCAATGAGTTTATTAAAACACATGATCATGTTATAACATGCGCTTTCTGTAGCCGACGTTAGTGTAATGAGTTAAATGTCAGTAATGAATAGAGTTGATGGTCACATTTAAAATGAGCAGTTTCTGTTGCAGGACTTTTGGTTTCAGCCATTGATTTTAATCTCAGTGCATCATTAACAGCAGTGTGTGTGTGTGTGTGTGTGTGTGTGTGTGTGTGTGTGTGTGTGTGTGTGTGTGTGTGTGTGTGTGTGTGTGTGTGTGTGTGTGTGTGTGTGTGTGTGTTATATGCGAGTGTGTTCTCAGAGAGCTGGTAATAGAGGCTGCTAAAGGTTAGATCTGATAAAGCGCTGTCACGAGTTGACGAAGATGATGAATGGCCATATAAACCGCAGTATGCCTCATTTCTCCCTTCGGTCACACAGGGTTAATACTCTCAGTTTTGTCATATATATTCTGTGGCTTGACCTCTTGGAAATTGTTGACCCGATCATTTGTGTAATATTTTCTTGAAATCTTTTTGAGACTTTTTTTTTTATGAGAATCGTTGGCAATAGTATTAGACTCCCAATAATATCTGGCCCCCAGACTGGGTCATTTATTTCATATTTATTTGAAAGAGCATGTGAGTAAACAGTCTGACAGACTTTATATACCTTGATCAAATCCCCTTCATGTATAATTTGAAAGATTTACTGAATTCTCTTTGAAGATTGAGATAAATATAATTCTCTCTGGTCGGTCGACATCTGACGGTTTATTCAAGATTTATACATTTTAATGTATTACATTTTAAGATTGATATATTTGATTGTTTTATGATTAAAATGCATGCATTTGAATGTTTTTTGAGAGTTTCAGTGCTTTGAGTTCTCAGTTTGTGTGTAAAACAGTGTGTTCTGTTCATGTTGACATGAGTGTGTGTCTGATCTTGATAATCTGTGTGTTGTTTTTCGGTTCAGTATTTATTCTGATGCTTTTTAACATCACACTCTTATATGTCTGGTTTATCTTCTACGGTGGCCGAGACGTGCAAAACACAATAACAAATCCAAAAACAAAACAACAAATTATAAACGCAATGGAAAGACTAAAAACAAGTTAGAAAACACAATAACAATCAGAAAACACAGCGACAAATCTGAAGACAAAAAAAAGTCGATTCGCGTGTGCATGTGTAAATATTAGAGCGGTCTATTTAACTGGCTAATTTAGTGTGATTATGGAGGAAAAAAACCTTTTCATATTAAAATCTTCCTCCCACTATCGGGTTTGGCCAGACAAAAGTAAAAAATAACCAGATCTGGTACAGTGAGGACAGCAGATCGAGCTTTCGAGTCTCTATACCCGTCTCATCAGTTTCAGAGAATAAAGAAAAATAAATGTAATTTAAATAAAAATGAAGAAAATGTTTGCAAATAAAGTGTATAACAGGTAGAATAGACCTACACTATGATCATCAGTGTGCACTAAACAGCATCTAGCTCATCTAGCATGGCCTCTGCCAACTTTACATCTAAGAAAGCTTTCCATTGGCAAGAAAATGGGATTTACACAATGCATTACTGCAGTTATAATGCTGTGAGAGTAATGTTTGGTATTATTGGACATATGAAAGTATTTTTTAATGGCATTATATCCTTTAAATATGAAAAACGGCCAGTAGGTGGCAGCAATTGACAGGCTTATTGAATCAGTCATTCAAACTACTTGTTAAAACGGCGGATTCATTCAGGAAGAAGTGTGTGTGTGCGTGTGCGTGTGTGTGTGTCGCTCGGAGACTCAGCCGGTTTACTGTGGTTTAGTTTGGAACTATTTTCTTTGGCGAAATGGAGAAAACAAACCAACATTTTTGACAAATTGTAATTCGCAATATTAGCTTCTAGTTTATTGATCTGTATAAAATTAATTTCACATGTGGAATAAACAGCACTCTTGCTTGTGTGCTTAAATGTTATATGTAGTATTATATATGAGCTCATGCAGGGGCATATCTGGAGTTATAGGAGCATTATAACTGCTTTCTAATAGCGTTTATGTTTGTTTTTTGCAAAGTGAGTGACATACTCGATAATGTCAGCTGGCATCCTCGCACATTATTCAAAAAATATTATCGTAGACGATACAGCTCTAATATTTACACATGCACTCACAGTCTGCTGTAATTCTGCATGTCTTGATTGACAGATGTCTCGTCCAATCAGAGGTCAGTATTCCATTCGCCACTTACACCTACCTTTTCTGTTTTGTCTGACTTGTCGTTGTGTTTTCTAACTTGTTAATTTGTTTTTAGTCTTTTCCATTTATAAATGTGTTGTTTGTTTTGCACTTCTCGTCCACTGTAATCCCGCACTTCAACAGTAATCCTGCTTCTTTCCTGTCAAAACAAACTCTTGTGACATTTCCCTCCAGTTTTCTAGAGTCGCAGCAGGAGCGTGGCTATCTCTCACTCGATTCTTCCATACGCTTTTGCTCTTTTTTTCACGCACGTTGTGCAGGATCTTGTGCCGGTTTAACTGTGAACGGCTCTGAAGAAGCACAGCTGACACGACAGTGTGACGTCAGGAAATCTTTGTGGGATTTGTGGACCCTGGCACATGACATTTAACACCTTAGCCCAGTGCAGCGAGAGACGTCTGACACGCACCTCTGAATGCTAATACCACATGACAAGATGCTTTCATGCTTTAAGGATTTCAATGCATATTTAGGGACATTGTTTAATGCGCTCCGCATGTAATCCGCACACTTCAGGTCCCCATCAGCTGTGGGATTTAGCTCCCGCTAAGCCTCCATTTCATCTATTTATTTTCCAGGTTTGCTCCCGACGCATTAAACAAATTTGTCATTTCAAGTTGAGGTTAAGAATGATTTTGACACCAACACTGCTTAAAAAAGTGGAAATAAAACACTTCCAAGCTGGGGGAGGCAGTGAATGACTTAGTGAAGTTTAAAAAAGAAGGCCTACTTTTCAAAGATAACTTTTCCATTTTACTTTGCTTTTTAACACGATTCATCATATTATAGTGATTTCTGAAGGATCATGTGACACTGAAGACTGGAGTAATGATGCTGAAAATTCAGCTTTGATCACAGGAATAAATTACATCTTACAATATATAAAAATACACACACACACAGATATATATATATCTGGGCAACGATTAATTGCATCCAGAATAAAAGTTTGTTTACATAATATATGTATGTGTACTGTGGATAATTATTTTGTATATATAAATATACACACATGCATGTATATATTTAAGAAAAATGTGTTAAAAAATATTGGTATATATATGCTAATATTTCTTATATACATGCATGTGTGTGAGTATTTATATATACAAAATAATTATCCACAGTACAAACACACATTAAGTAAACACAAACTTTTATTTTGTATGCGATTAATCATTGCCCATATATATTTATGGCCTGAGGTGTTGTATTGGATATTTGAGTCACTGTTAATAATCAATGCTGCAGACAGTATTATCAAATATCTCTTATCTCCTCATGTCTGGATAGCTTTAATCCTTTATGACTGGACCGTTTGCGTGTCTGGCCTTGATTATATATTAAAGCCTAATCAGAGATGTATTAGGATGGGAACTTTGACCTTTGATTTCCCTCATTAATTCTCAATGTTTGCAGTCATATACGCTCTCCGTCTCTTCTGATGAAGCTGCCGCTGACCTTTGCTCTGTCATACGTTATAAAGGCAGGCCAGAGTACATCTGTGTGACATTCTCCCATCAGGCCACAGTACATCTGTGTGACATTCTCCCATCAGGCCACAGTACATCTGTGTGACATTCTCCCATCGCTTGAAGACTTCTCCTGATAAGAGCCGGTTCTGCTGTTACACAAGGCCTTTACCAGCAGGTCACGAATAACCCTGTTCCTGCAACACCGAGGTCACGGGTTTGATTCCCTGCTAATGCGTGAACTGGTCAAATATGTATTTTTAATTAGTCTTTTTGGGTCATTTACCATTCCAACGTCATTTCAAACCCGTGCGACTTTATTTCTTCCATTGATCTTCCATTCGAATCAGACATGACATGCAAGAACCTTTCAGTGATTTGTTCTTAAAAGAAGAACATTTATTTTAATAATCTAAAGAGTATTTTTCCACTATAAAGAACATTTCCACAATGGAAAACATCCGTGGATGTTAAAGGTGTTATAACTGGTGTTATAACTGCCAAAGATGCCAATAAAGAAACCTTGGTTTTCAAGAGTGAGTGACTTCAGATGGCCTGTAATATAGCACACATGTAATATGGACTACTGTTCTTGTCCCGCACCCGCCAGCGGCCGGTGACTTAAGACTTATTACCGGCCAAAAATATTTTTTACCAGCCATGACACAAAAACAGGCAGTTATAACACAAAAACAGGCAGTTATAACACAAAAACAGGCAGTTATAACACAAAAACAGGCAGTTATAACACAAAAACAGGCAGTTATAACACAAAAACAGGCAGTTATGACACAAAAACAGGAAGTTATAACACAAAAACAGGCAGTTATGACACAAAAACAGGCAGTTATAACACAAAAACAGGCAGTTATAACACAAAAACAGGCAGTTATGACACAAAAACAGGAAGTTATAACACAAAAACAGGCAGTTATGACACAAAAACAGGCAGTTATAACACAAAAACAGGCAGTTATAACACAAAAACAGGAAGTTATAACACAAAAACAGGCAGTTATAACACAAAAACAGGCAGTTATAACACAAAAACAGGCAGTTATGACACAAAAACAGGCAGTTATAACACAAAAACAGGCAGTTATGACACAAAAACAGGCAGTTATGACACAAAAACAGGAAGTTATAACACAAAAACAGGCAGTTATGACACAAAAACAGGCAGTTATAACACAAAAACAGGAAGTTATAACACAAAAACAGGAAGTAATGACACAAAAACAGGCAGTTATGACACAAAAACAGGCAGTTATAACACAAAATCAGGCAGTTATGACACAAAAACAGGCAGTTATAACACAAAAACAGGCAGTTATGACACAAAAACAGGAAGTTATAACACAAAAACAGGCAGTTATGACACAAAAACAGGAAGTTATAACACAAAAAAGGCAGTTATGACACAAAAACAGGCAGTTATAACACAAAAACAGGCAGTTATAACACAAAAACAGGCAGTTATGACACAAAAACAGGAAGTTATAACACAAAAACAGGCAGTTATGACACAAAAACAGGCAGTTATAACACAAAAACAGGCAGTTATAACACAAAAACAGGCAGTTATAACACAAAAACAGGCAGTTATGACACAAAAACAGGAAGTTATAACACAAAAACAGGCAGTTATGACACAAAAACAGGAAGTTATAACACAAAAACAGGCAGTTATGACACAAAAACAGGCAGTTATAACACAAAAACAGGCAGTTATAACACAAAAACAGGCAGTTATGACACAAAAACAGGAAGTTATAACACAAAAACAGGCAGTTATAACACAAAAACAGGCAGTTATGACACAAAAACAGGCAGTTATGACACAAAAACAGGCAGTTATAACACAAAATCAGGCAGTTATAACACAAAAACAGGCAGTTATAACACAAAAACAGGCAGTTATAACACAAAAACAGGCAGTTATGACACAAAAACAGGCAGTTATAACACAAAAACAGGAAGTTATAACACAAAAACAGGCAGTTATAACACAAAAACAGGCAGTTATGACACAAAAACAGGCAGTTATAACACAAAAACAGGCAGTTATAACACAAAAACAGGCAGTTATGACACAAAAACAGGAAGTTATAACACAAAAACAGGCAGTTATGACACAAAAACAGGCAGTTATAACACAAAAACAGGAAGTTATAACACAAAAACAGGAAGTAATGACACAAAAACAGGCAGTTATGACACAAAAACAGGCAGTTATAACACAAAATCAGGCAGTAATGACACAAAAACAGGCAGTTATGACACAAAAACAGGCAGTTATAACACAAAAACAGGCAGTTATAACACAAAAACAGGCAGTTATGACACAAAAACAGGCAGTTATAACACAAAAACAGGCAGTTATAACACAAAAACAGGCAGTTATAACACAAAAACAGGCAGTTATGACACAAAAACAGGCAGTTATGACACAAAAACAGGCAGTTATGACACAAAAACAGGCAGTTATAACACAAAAACAGGCAGTTATAACACAAAAACAGGCAGTTATGACACAAAAACAGGCAGTTATAACACAAAAACAGGCAGTTATAACACAAAAACAGGCAGTTATGACACAAAAACAGGCAGTTATGACACAAAAACAGGCAGTTATAACACAAAAACAGGCAGTAATGACACAAAAACAGGCAGTTATGACAAAAACAGGCAGTTATGACACAAAAACAGGCAGTTATGACACAAAAACAGGCAGTTATGACACAAAAACATGCAGTTATAACACAAAAACAGGCAGTTATAACACAAAAACAGGCAGTTATGACACAAAAACAGGCAGTTATGACACAAAAACAGGAAGTTATAACACAAAAACAGGCAGTTATGACACAAAAACAGGCAGTTATAACACAAAAACAGGAAGTTATAACACAAAAACAGGCAGTTATGACACAAAAACAGGCAGTTATAACACAAAAACAGGCAGTTATAACACAAAAACAGGCAGTTATAACACAAAAACAGGCAGTAATGACACAAAAACAGGCAGTTATAACACAAAAACAGGCAGTTATAACACAAAAACAGGCAGTTATGACACAAAAACAGGCAGTTATGACACAAAAACAGGCAGTTATGACACAAAAACAGGCAGTTATAACACAAAAACAGGCAGTTATAACACAAAAACAGGCAGTTATGACACAAAAATTGTAAAAATTAAAAAATTGTAGTTTGTGAAAATTCACAATCCTCTATTCCAATTTTGGAAACGCTTCATTTTACAGTACAATACTTACCTAGAAAGTACTGGGTAATATAAGGTAAGTACATGGGTTTAGGTTAGGTTTAGGGGTAGGTTCAGGGTTATTACCCAGTTATTGTAATTACTATAATAAGTACATTGTATGTACATGGGAAACAGGACTGTAAAAAAAGAAGCGTTACATTTTTATACCAGAGCTAAAACTACTAGCTGAACAAATATGAATTTAACAGCCTACATTATTAAAGAAAAGTAAGCAGTCAGTAATATAGAATAAGAACAAACAATCAAATTAAAAGCAAAAGCACAAATAAATACAATATATAGCAGTGAAATAAACAGTGCTCTTCAGACAGGTCTAATAGTTTTCAGTTACAGAAATTGAATAGAGTAGGCTAATCAAATAAATAACACTAATATTTATATCCTATTTAAAGTTCAAGATTAGTGAGTGATTTGTTTTCTTTGTCCTTTGTTGTTTGGTTAAGAATAAAAACGTATAAATAGCAGGATTATTAGGATGCTGTCACTTTAAGACCGAATGCACACGGATCATGCGTTTTGTGTTTGTATTCAGACATACAGTAACTGACTATGTTTACTAGGATACTTGCAGAGACGCCGAAACTACATATTCTTTACATCATTTTGAGTGAATTTGTCGGTTCGAGCGCAGGAAGGCATGAAAGAGCTCAGCTTTGCTCTGTCTGAGAAACGCGGCGTTCAGGGCGAGCGAGTCACGGATGCTCAAATGTTTGGGGTCGGTGAGATTTTTAATGTTTTTAAAAGAAGTCTCTTCTGCTCACCAATGCTGCATTTATTTGATTAAAAATACAAAACAAACCCAGTAATATTGTAAAATATTATTCCAGTGTAAATCATCTGTTTTCTATGTGAATATATAGTAAAGTGTAATTTATATCATGTGATCAAAGCTGAATTTTCAGCATCATTACTCCAGTCTTCAGTGTCACATGATCCTTCAGAAATCACTATAATATGATGATCTGATGCTCAAGAAACATTTATGATTATTATCAGTGTTGAAAACAGTTCATATTTTTGTGCAAACCGTGATTAATTTTTTTCAGAAGAAAAGCATTTAATTAAAAAAAATATTTAGCATTATTATAAATGTCTTTACTGTCACTTTTGATCAATTTAATGCGTTTATTTGATTTAATTTAATTCTGAAGAAAAGTATTAATTTCTTAAAAAAAAAAAACTCGTATTGACCCCAAACTTTTGAACGGTAGTGTGTGTTCTCACAACATTGCATTGTTAGAATTCAAACAATCGTGACCGGTCAACTGGAGACTTCCACTGTTTCATACACTCGCCAGCGCTGATCTTTACTTGTGTGTGTGTGTGTGTGTGTGTGTGTGTGTGTGTGTGTGTGTGTGTGTGTGTGTGTGTGTGTGTGTGTGTGTGTGATGGGTAGGTTTAGGGATAGAGGCAGTGTGTGTGTGTGTGATGGGTAGGTTTAGGAATAGGGGCAGTGTGTGTGTGTGTGTGTGTGTGTGTGTGTGTGTGTGAGTGTGTGATGGGTAGGTTTAGGGATAGAGGCAGTGTGTGTGTGTGTGTGTGTGTGTGTGTGTGTGTGTGTGTGTGATGGGTAGGTTTAGGGATAGGGGCAGTGTGTGTGTGTGTGTGTGATGGGTAGGTTTAGGGATAGAGGCAGTGTGTGTGTGTGTGTGTGTGTGTGTGTGTGTGTGTGTGTGTGTGTGTGTGTGTGTGTGTGTGTGTGATGGGTAGGTTTAGGGATAGAGGCAGTGTGTGTGTGTGTGTGTGATGGGTAGGTTTAGGGATAGGGGCAGTGTGTGTGTGTGTGTGTGTGTGTGTGTGTGTGTGATTGGTAGGTATAGGGATAGGGGCAGTGTGTGTGTGTGTGTGTGATGGGTAGGTTTAGGGATAGGGGCAGTGTGTGTGTGTGTGTGTGATGGGTAGGTTTAGGGATAGAGGCAGTGTGTGTGTGTGTGTGTGTGTGTGTGTGTGTGTGTGTGTGTGTGTGTGTGTGTGTGTGTGTGATGGGTAGGTTTAGGGATAGAGGCAGTGTGTGTGTGTGTGTGTGATGGGTAGGTTTAGGGATAGGGGCAGTGTGTGTGTGTGTGTGTGTGTGTGTGTGATTGGTAGGTATAGGGATAGGGGCAGTGTGTGTGTGTGTGTGTGTGATGGGTAGGTTTAGGGATAGGGGCAGTGTGTGTGTGTGATGGGTAGGTTTAGGGATAGGGGCAGTGTGTGTGTGTGTGTGTGATGGGTAGGTTTAGGGATAGGGGCAGTGTGTGTGTGTGATGGGTAGGTTTAGGGATAGAGGCAGTGTGTGTGTGTGTGTGTGATGGGTAGGTTTAGGGATAGGGGCAGTGTGTGTGTGTGATGGGTAGGTTTAGGGATAGGGGCAGTGTGTGTGTGTGTGTGTGTGTGTGTGTGTGTGATTGGTAGGTATAGGGATAGGGGCAGTGTGTGTGTGTGTGTGATGGGTAGGTTTAGGGATAGGGGCAGTGTGTGTGTGTGTGTGTGTGTGTGTGATTGGTAGGTATAGGGATAGGGGCAGTGTGTGTGTGTGTGTGTGTGTGTGTGTGTGTGTGTACACTAGCAGAGCTCTCGTGTAAAGTCATCGTTTCCATGTCCAGGAATGCTCTTTAAATCACAGTGTGTCCCAGATCCCGTTCACAACACCTTCCCTAATTTGGTGATGAGTGTTGGGTCATCAGGGAAGTCTCCGGAGAGCAGTTTATAACTCTGGGTAAAGACAGCGGCCTGGACAGATGCAAACACACACACGAAACCCTCAAACCGATGGATCAGCTGACGAGAGGAAGTCTGTCATCATTTACTCTCTTGCCGGTCTGACCTTTCTTCTATTGATCCCGAAATTAGATGTTTGAGCTTCTCATTCGACAGAAGTACTTCATGATTTAAATGGCCTAAAGGTGGATAGCAGTCTCGAACCAGCAGTCACACGGCGAGTGCAGGGATCTCTGGAAAATACAGCTGCTTTATTGGGATTGATGGTTCAACGAGGTACTTTTGACATCCATGAAATCTTTCCATTGCACAAACGATTCTTTATAGAGGAAAAAGATTCTTTAGATCATTAAAATGTTTTTAAAAAGCTGAGGGATTATCCCGAGCGTTTCACAGTTTGAGGCTCTGCTAGCGATTCTGGAGCCACAGATTTCCATGACCCAACTGATCCTGAACAGCTCTGGATTTTGGCGTTTGCGTGTACGGTGGCTCTGAGTGGTCAAAACACCTCTCAAATGCTTGATACGGATGTGGAAAACTCAACACATCAAACCCGATCCAGATATTATTATGACGGATGAACATTTCGGAGGCAGTGTGTGTTCAGAGGTCGTATTTATTAATAAACAGCTTAATCACACTTTGTATATTAGAATAGAGTTGATGACAGTAATGTACATCTATAAGATAACTTTATATTATCTTATAGCCATTATTGCCATATGGACATTACTTTAGCACACAAGGTAACACTTTACAATAACGTTCATTAGTTAACATTTAGTTAAATACATTAGTTAGCATGAACTGCACTAATATAGCCTTTATTAATATTTATTCATGTTAATTTCAACATTTTCTAATACTTGAGTAAAATCTTGTTAACATTAGTTAATGCACTGTGAACTAACATGAACAAACAATGAACAGCTGTATTTTTATTAACTAACATTAACAAATACTGTAACTAATGCATTGCTCATGGTTAGTTCATGATAGTTAATACATTAACTAATGAGCTTTGTTGTAAAGTGTTACCGATGCAGGTTTGGAAAAACCTCTAATTGTTCCTTTAAGCGTCTGATTTTCTTCCGCTGTTATTCCTCATCGTGTCGCTTCATGTTCACTGGAAAGATTTGCTTGGGTCGCCTCATGTACGCAATGGAAAAAAGAAAAAAACTCTGAGAGAATGTTTGTGCAGTTCATTGAAATATGACCAAGCTTGTCAAAAGCCAGTTGTAAAAAAGAAAGCAAACATATTTTAGTCAAGACTCGGACAGAAAGAGGTCTCCAACAATCACAGCATTTAGTGTCACGCTTGCCTTCAGCGTGGAGTTACCCGTGACCCCGTCCTAAAAAGGAAGCAGAGGATGAATGAATAACTGGAGGTCTTCGCATGTTAAATGCTGCAATCTTCCCTTTTTCCCTTCCTGTCGGCCCTCGTCTCAACTTCAACCTCCAACCCTTCCCATCATGCATCGGGGCGGATGAAGACGCCCATCACGGGAGCAGAAGCAAGGCCTGTAAATCGTGTTTGACAGTGGTTTCGTCATCGCTTGTCTTCAGTTATTAACGTGACTTCCTGACGGTGCAGATAAGAGCCGCGACGTCAACATAGCAAGGTGTGTAGCGTCGACCCAACGCTCTTATCAGCGTAATTGATTGAGAGCAAACGCCTCTGAGACGGGTCATTGTGCGCTGGAGTGATCCATCATCTTCCTGAACGCCTGTGTCTCCAGTGAGTCTGCGTGCCGACGGGTCACAGGCGTCTCGTGTTGATATGAGCTGAAACATGCGAACACATCCAGAACCGCACAACACTCTCGGTTTCCCGTACAGATATATGTAACGCTTTACAATAACGTTCAGTGCTTAACAAACATGCGAACACATCCAGAACCGCACAACACTCTCGGTTTCCCGTACAGATATATGTAGCGCTTTACAATAACGTTCAGTGCTTAACATTAGAACTAACCATGAGCAATACATTTGGTAAAGGTGACTTTGACTTGACTACTCAAGTAAAAAAATATTAAATTTCAATACTGAATCACCTAAATACACTAACTTCTTCAAACAAAATTAGTTTTTAATGGGTTAAATCTGTTAGAAATATCGGTAACATTTTATAATAAGATTCATGAGTTAACATTAATGTATTAACTAACATAAACTAACAATGAGCAATACATTAGTTACAGTATTTATTAATCTTTGTTAATGCTAGTTAATAAAAATACAGCTGTTCATTGTTTGTTCATGTTAGTTCACAGTGCATTAACTAATGTTAACTAATACAACCTTTGATTTTTCTTTATTTTTTTTTTAAGCAATGTTTATTGGCTTTTGTTTGAACATAAAAACAACAAACAAATAAAATAATGAGTAATAAACAATTAAAAATGAAGATAATGAGAAACACATTACAGGACATCCAGAACAACACTAAACCATAAAATAAAATATACATTTTGATATATGACAACACACAGACTGACATTTTGTAGTTTAATTCTGTTATTTTACCAGAGATATCCTTAGTTTTGCAGGATTACAAGAACTGAGTTAAATATTGAACATGTCCAATATAAAAGAGTTGGGTAGTTCAATCATCACATATTGTCTGGTCAACTTGGTTACAGTAATCAACCTTTGATTTTAATAACGTATTAGTAAATGTTGAAAATAATAATAACTAAGATTAATAAATGCTGTATATGTGCAGTTCATGTAAACTAATGAAGCGTATTATAAAGTATTATGTGAATATCTAAACATTCATAAATCAAGATAGATTTACTTGAAGCAAAACAACCGGAGATTATGCTTTAAAACAATAAAAAATGTTAATACTTTACAATAAGGTTTCATTTTTAAACATTAGTATCAACTAACATGAACTAACCATGAGGAATACATTACTTACAGTATTTATTAATCTTTTTTAATGTTAGTTAATAAAAATACAGCTGTTCATGTTAGTTCACAGTGCAGTAACTAATGTTAGCAAATACAACCTTTGATTTTAATAACGTATTAGTAAATGTTAAAAGTATTGAAAATAATTAAGTAATGAGTAAAGAAATGAAAGTATTGCTCATTCTTAGTTCAGATAAACTAATGTTAACTAATGAAGCTTCTTATAAAGTATTACTGAATAAATATCTGCCAATGAGGTCAGAAAAATAAACTTAATTCAAAGACGAAAGCATTATTTTCATAAGGAAATATAATATGTAAAGTCATTTTGCTTCCCTTGATTTAGGAATGTCTGGATATTTGTACTGGAGAACGAGACGCATTCTGAGCAGGGAAATCGTGTTTCTTCTGTGTGTGTTTACACACACTCCAGCTTGGAGTTCAAGTGTCAGGTTTTTCCTGGAACGGAACGCGGTGCGTTTATTCTTCCAATCCGCGGTGATTTGTTATCATACGCGTCAGCTTTCCATCGCTGCCGAACTGACAGGATTGACGGAGGCAGTTGCATTAGTTTCTATGAAACATGCATGCTTAAAAATAGTTCCTGGAATAAACAGCCTCATATTAGGGACACACACCTCACACTGCATTAGTGTGACTGCGGTAATTACACGTCACTTCATAATCATATCAGTGGCAGGTAGTCTGCGCGCCTCGCGGTTTCAGCGGCGGATCTGGGATAAATACGTGGTCCGCTTATAAAACATTTGTATGGTTCTCTCCTCACATTAAGCGCCTGGGAGACCCGGCTCTGAAACACGTCCGATCTCATTACACAAATGTGGATATGCTGAATTAGGCTGAGTGTGCTGATGCCCCCTCCAACCGCACATGTAGCTCTTTAACTCCTGGAAGTTGTCTTAAGTTTTATCCCTTTGGAAGATAATGTGGTTTTGCAATTCAAATATTTGCTGGTTCTGTTTCCAAAGCGGCTTTGAAGGCTCGTGACGGGGCGAGTGTGACAGCGCGAGTGTGTTAAACACACACTGCAGGAGCGCCACTTCAAAACGCATGCAAATGCATTGCTTTGGGTTGGTGGAGGATAAACAGCTCAAACCTGGAGACTTGTGACGCCTGATGGGTTGATGAGCTAACGAGCCCTTCAGACGCTCTTCAGACTGGAGTGTGTTCACTACACAAGTCCTCATTAATTAAGCTGACGCTGGTCCTTCATCAAATTCAGTGGCCGTGTTCTCGAGTGTGTGTGTTGCTCTACAGGAACACTGTGCTCTGCTCTCTGAAGCTGTGGCGTTCGGCTCAGTGGCCTCCACCGCTGACAGTTCTTTCAGTTCTAAAACCTTTTTTCCCCAAGTGTATTAAACATCAGATTCACAGCACACGTAAATATTGGTGCATTTTTACTTAAGCTGAGTTAGCTTGTCTTTTTTTTCTTTCTTTAATTACAGCTTTGATCTCGCTTTCTCCACAATCTTGCACTCCAAAAATCTTGGGTTATTTTTCCTACTCAAATCTTAGGTTGAACCTTTTGGGTCAATTTTTTCGGGTCATTTGTTCAGTGTTTGTGTAGTTTTTGTGTTACCCAGATCCTGGGTCAGATGCAACAACCCAGTGTTTGCGTAGTTTTTGTGTAACCCAGATCCTGGGTCAGACGTAACAACCCAGTGTTTGGGTAGTTTTTGTGTTACCCAGATCCTGGGTCAGACGTAACAACCCAGTGTTTGGGTAGTTTTTGTGTTACCCAGATCCTGGGTCAGACGTAAAAACCCATTGTTTGTGTAGTTTTTGTGTTACCCAGATCCTGGGTCAGATGCAACAACCCAGTGTTTGAGTAGTTTTTGTGTTACCCAGATCCTGGGTCAGATGCAACAACCCAGTGTTTGAGTAGTTTTTGTGTTACCCAGATCCTGGGTCAGACGTAACAACCCAGTGTTTGAGTAGTTTTTGTGTTACCCAGATCCTGGGTCAGATGCAACAACCCAGTCTTTGGGTAGTTTTGGTGTTACCCAGATCCTGGGTCAGACGTAACAACCCAGTGTTTGGGTAGTTTTTGTGTTACCCAGATCCTGGGTCAGACGTAACAACCCAGTGTTTGGGTAGTTTTTGTGTTACCCAGATCCTGGGTCAGACGTAACAACCCAGTGTTTGAGTAGTTTTTGTGTTACCCAGATCCTGGGTCAGAAGTAACAACCCAGTGTTTGAGTAGTTTTTGTGTTACCCAGATCCTGGGTCAGATGCAACAACCCAGTGTTTGGGTAGTTTTTTGTTACCCAGATCCTGGGTCAGACGTAACAACCCAGTGTTTGGGTAGTTTTTGTGTTACCCAGATCCTGGGTCAGACGTAACAACCCAGTGTTTGGGTAGTTTTTGTGTTACCCAGATCCTGGGTCAGACGTAACAACCCAGGGTTTGGGTAGTTTTTGTGTTACCCAGATCCTGGGTCAGACGTAACAACCCAGTGTTTGAGTAGTTTTTGTGTAACCCAGATCCTGGGTCAGACGTAACAACCCAGTGTTTGGGTAGTTTTTGTGTTACCCAGATCCTGGGTCAGACGTAACAACCCAGTGTTTGGGTAGTTTTTGTGTTACCCAGATCCTGGGTCAGACGTAAAAACCCATTGTTTGTGTAGTTTTTGTGTTACCCAGATCCTGGGTCAGATGCAACAACCCAGTGTTTGAGTAGTTTTTGTGTTACCCAGATCCTGGGTCAGATGCAACAACCCAGTGTTTGAGTAGTTTTTGTGTTACCCAGATCCTGGGTCAGACGTAACAACCCAGTGTTTGAGTAGTTTTTGTGTTACCCAGATCCTGGGTCAGATGCAACAACCCAGTCTTTGGGTAGTTTTGGTGTTACCCAGATCCTGGGTCAGACGTAACAACCCAGTGTTTGGGTAGTTTTTGTGTTACCCAGATCCTGGGTCAGACGTAAAAACCCATTGTTTGTGTAGTTTTTGTGTTACCCAGATCCTGGGTCAGACGTAACAACCCAGTGTTTGGGTAGTTTTTGTGTTACCCAGATCCTGGGTCAGACGTAACAACCCAGTGTTTGCGTAGTTTTTGTGTAACCCAGATCCTGGGTCAGACGTAACAACCCAGTGTTTGGGTAGTTTTTGTGTTACCCAGATCCTGGGTCAGACGTAAAAACCCATTGTTTGTGTAGTTTTTGTGTTACCCAGATCCTGGGTCAGATGCAACAACCCAGTGTTTGCGTAGTTTTTGTGTAACCCAGATCCTGGGTCAGACGTAACAACCCAGTGTTTGGGTAGTTTTTGTGTTACCCAGATCCTGGGTCAGACGTAACAACCCAGTGTTTGGGTAGTTTTTGTGTTACCCAGATCCTGGGTCAGACGTAAAAACCCATTGTTTGTGTAGTTTTTGTGTTACCCAGATCCTGGGTCAGATGCAACAACCCAGTGTTTGAGTAGTTTTTGTGTTACCCAGATCCTGGGTCAGATGCAACAACCCAGTGTTTGAGTAGTTTTTGTGTTACCCAGATCCTGGGTCAGACGTAACAACCCAGTGTTTGAGTAGTTTTTGTGTTACCCAGATCCTGGGTCAGATGCAACAACCCAGTCTTTGGGTAGTTTTGGTGTTACCCAGATCCTGGGTCAGACGTAACAACCCAGTGTTTGGGTAGTTTTTGTGTTACCCAGATCCTGGGTCAGACGTAACAACCCAGTGTTTGGGTAGTTTTTGTGTTACCCAGATCCTGGGTCAGACGTAACAACCCAGTGTTTGAGTAGTTTTTGTGTTACCCAGATCCTGGGTCAGAAGTAACAACCCAGTGTTTGAGTAGTTTTTGTGTTACCCAGATCCTGGGTCAGATGCAACAACCCAGTTTTTGGGTAGTTTTTTGTTACCCAGATCCTGGGTCAGACGTAACAACCCAGTGTTTGAGTAGTTTTTGTGTTACCCAGATCTTGGGTCAGACGTAACAACCCAGTGTTTGGGTAGTTTTTGTGTTACCCAGATCCTGGGTCAGACGTAACAACCCAGGGTTTGGGTAGTTTTTGTGTTACCCAGATCCTGGGTCAGACGTAACAACCCAGTGTTTGAGTAGTTTTTGTGTAACCCAGATCCTGGGTCAGACGTAACAACCCAGTGTTTGAGTAGTTTTTGTGTTACCCAGATCCTGGGTCAGACGTAACAACCCAGTGTTTGAGTAGTTTTTGTGTAACCCAGATCCTGGGTCAGACGTAACAACCCAGTGTTTGGGTAGTTTTTGTGTAACCCAGATCCTGAGTCAGATGCAACAACCCAGTGTTTGAGTAGTTTTTG
Source organism: Siphateles boraxobius (assembly GCF_051911475.1). Lineage (NCBI taxonomy): Eukaryota > Metazoa > Chordata > Actinopteri > Cypriniformes > Leuciscidae > Siphateles > Siphateles boraxobius. Next base: position 40,828,920 of record NW_027508833.1, on the reverse strand, counting down.
TGTTACCAAGCTTTTTTTTTTCAGTGTATAAAGCCTAAAATACACAGCACACACAAATATCGGTGCATTTTTGATTAGGCTGAGTCATGTTTGCTAGGTTGTACTTTTTCTCAATATTGAATGAAACATGTTTTTAAAAAGCATTGCTCTCGCTGTCTCCACAACCTCTAGTGTATTGCTTCTGTAAGTCTGGCCAGTATGAAGTCTCTGTGTGTCAGATTGACCCGACACACATTAAACACTACACATGGTTTGGATCGGAGCTTTTGTGCATTTCAGTGTGTGTGTGTGTGTGTGTGTGTGTGTGCTGCTCCCGTGGCCTTCCCTTACATGTGTTTCTGTTAGGGCCGGGGGTCTTTTGGTACCTCACGATTCAAAACGATTCTCGGATCAATTCGACATGTGCATAGATGTGATTGTAGTCTACTGTTTTGTGTTACTTTTCTTAACTGTCTACAGTAGACAGTTTAATAGATCTAGAAGGAAAACAATGTAGTCAACCCAATATTATAAAACAAATGACCTTTAAGCTGACTACAATCATTACACACAAATTATATTTCTATTATCTATTATTATCAATTTAAAATAGGAACGAAGAAGAATTACAAAGAATAGGACAAATCTAATAGAAAAAAATAGGTTTATTTAACTGCCCTACTACCGAAAATGAATAATCAAATGTAAAAATAAAACACTGTATAAATGAAATATAAATTGATTCATATTGAAGACAAAAAAAAATATTTTTATTAACATTACTGAAACTCATGGCAACAGTTTATGAGGCTACTGTCCCTTTAAGAATGAATGCACAGATCTAATATACTGTTACACGTCTGATCGTCTCCCATTAGTTTGTGTTGGTGTAGGAGATACCAGACTCTGTTCACAGTGAACACTCCACAGCCCATTTCCTGCATTTTGAAATAATTATGTTTGTGTTTCTGTGAAAGAGAACTGAATTCACAATCGCATGCATGTGAGAGTCGGCATCTGTGTGTGTGTGTGTGTGTGTACTTCAGCAGTGTGTCCGTCAGCTCCGCATTGAGCTTATTGTGATTAACATCAATAACTGTATAACGTTAAGTAATACTGCGAAGTTAAAGAATCGTAACTTTTTTGAAATTTGTTAATTCGATTCAAATCGGTAGAGTCGCGATTCATATATGAATCAACCCCTAGTTTCTATGTAGAGATTGCATGTTATTCTGTTCAACACAACGGACGTCTGAGAGAGCAACGGATCTATTTCTCTACAGAAACACTTCTGGATTCAGACGCATCACTTCTGGACACACATCCACGTCCCGTCGCTGGCCTTTCTGAACATACAGAATATATAAGACAATTGAGAATTGCCGTTGCGGCAGAAGTCCCTGCTCCCGGAACCCTGTAATTTAATCCCATTTTTATTCCTCCTCTCCACTTATACACCCCCCCCCCCCTCCCCAACAGCAATTAATCTCATTTTTAGTACAATTTCCAGCCCTTTGCTGGAGTCAGCCGGAGTCCTGTGTTTTGTTCCTATTTGGCCCGGTTCCTGTGCATAGTCATTAAAGGCCCAATTAATGTCACCCTGTAGCTGAAGAGTGCTCATTTTTATTGGGGAGCTGACAGTTGCCGCCACGAGTGGCGCAGTGTAATATGCATTAATTGCCCCGTAACACTGGTAATTACCAGTTCTTCAAGCCTCTCAGTAAACTGTCATGCCCAGACAAGACTGCTTTGAAATAGATTACTCATTAGGGAGAGCTGCCCTATTTTCCAAAGGGGCTCGTTGTGTTGGCTCAAAAAAAAAAAAAAAAAAAAGATTTGGATACTACACAAATAGTTGCCAAGAGCAATTTCCTATTACAACTTCCCAGTGACGGCCTTTCTCTCCCATCTTTCTTCTCGTCTCCGTAACTGGACACCTGTTCGTGTTCCCCGTAGATGCTGACCAGTTCTTCAGCTCTGCTCAGAAATATCCTCCTATACTAGTGCTTCACCATACTGGAATTACTAACTTCGAGACAATACCTTGAAAAATATCCATGTTTGATACCATTTGTGATACCACAGAGAAGACTGCCATGTATATTACAGGGCTCAACATTAACACTTGTCCAGATTTTTGTAGATTTTTTTTGAAAATCTGTGAATTTTACTTGCTCGACCGGACAAGTAGCCTGAATAAAATATCAATAACAGAAAATAACTAGGGAATCACTAAAACACGAGAATGATTCTGCATTCATTTAGTGGAAGTGGCGATTGATAGTGAATTATACTATAATATATAATGTACCGACGGTAACGAGGCTTGCACAGATTCATGAGGAGAAATCGTAGGAAATACGCACAGCTCACATAGAAACTCGGTTAACAGTGCTGATAAAATTTCAAAATGTGTTTTTATATTCATAACAAATGATACAGTTAAGCAACATCACACGATCAAGTGTGCTAAATACCATCACGATTGAAAATATGACACTGATGTCATATGACAGTTTAATAAACAAGTAATTAGCAAATAATTTAACAAATATTTGCATGTATATACTTTTTATATAATTATATAGAAGTTATATTATATTTTATATATAAAAAACACAATTTTCTTAAATATATGCATGCATATGTCTGTGTATTTATATATAATAAATAATTAGTCACTTGCATTTTAGACGCAATATTGACTGTTTTTGTTCCGTTTCAGCAGCGAAAATATTTCCAAACAAAGATCATAGCAGAACCATAACACATCATACAGGAACACTCACCCGTGTTTCATTACTGAATGATTCAGCGTTTTGAGTCGAAGATTCAATGACTCACTCATAAAGACGGTCACTTGCCGCCACCTACAGATGATCGGAAATGTATCATTCCTTCCAACGTTTCTTATGTGTATATTCAAAAAATATTTAAAACAATCTCATAACATTATTTAATGCAGTTGTATTAGTAACAGCATAGTGTCTGATTATTCTAATTTAACTTGATCAAATTTAAGTATTTAAAATGATAGATGAATAGTTTTAATCGCCTAGTAATTTTACACAGCCTATACAAAGTATATAACTTATAAAACAAAACAATTTAACAGGGAATGTTTGTTGGTGCATTTCTAATTAGACTTAATAAATACATTTCAATATTGAGTGAAATATATTTATTGCTCTCGCCTTTGCCATCTTGGATGGTTTTTCGCAGATCTTGTGCTTAGAATTAAAATTAGTTCTGGGCAATGATTAATCGCATCCAAAATAAAAGTTTGTGTTTAATATATGTGTGTGTACTGTGCATAATTAGTTTGTATATATAAAAACACACATGCATGTATATATTTAAAGGGTCACTCCACCTCTGGAAAGATGAATGTGTATTTAAAATGGGTAATATATGTAGAAGAAATGTGAAATTATTTTTGAATTTGGAGCTTTCTAGAACTGAGAAAAGACAGAAAATGTATTTTTGGCTTATGTGGATGAAAGACAACAACTCCCAGAATGCACTTGCTTCGCTGCCCTACGAGGCCAAGCCTACCGGTAACAGAGCGCAGTAGTTAAACAACAAGTCTAGGCTACTAGTGAGTCTGCCCGAAAATGTGTTTCGAGATCGCCCAGAATGTCCGGGATTCGGCTTTTGCGTTCTACAGTCGCCTTCATCCTTCATCATGTTTACTGTGGCGAGCAGGACGAGTGAAGGCCGTGTGGAGAACGACGCGAGGCCGGTGGCGTGATTACTGATGAGCGACACCTGTGAGTCGCACCGGTCTCGTATCTCTCACGGAGGAGCGGGAATTTTCTTAGCAATGTTAAAACGCACATCAACCGATCACTTGTTTAGCGTTCACACTACATTCAGATTCACCGATCAGAATGAATTCAGTTAGATTGAAACAAAAGCTGTGCATGTAAACAATGAATGGCGACCGCAGAAAGCAAAAGCTGAATCCCGGACATTGACGGCCGGACATGTGTGGGAAAAAGAGGACGGTAACCCCTAAAGTTACTACTCAGCTTTCTCCACAGAACAAGAGCCTGCTAGCTTACCTTCCAAAAAAGATGGCTGACACTATGTGTAATCCCAATCCTCCATAATGCATCCGTCTGCGTATTCAGTGCCTTCGTCCATATTTTCAAAAAGTTTCTGCCGGTGAAATCAAACGCACTGGCACTGATCTGTGATTGGTCTGTTAGCGCATTAGGTCCAGCCCCCTATGGGCGGGTTTGAAAGGGTGAAATCTAGTGCTTGTAGTCTTTACAGAAATCCCCCTGTCTTACACTTCCTCCTACAATGACGTAAAATGACGATTTTTGCATAATTGTAGCAGGAAGTGAAAAAGGTAAATAGAGGATTTCTCTCGTCTCAGGGGAAAATGAGAGAGTGTTGCACGACTAACAATGGAAAGCTTAATGCAAATGGGTGGAGTGACCCTTTAAGAAATATTTGCATGTATATACTGTTTATATAATTATGCATAATTTATATTATATTTTCTTAAATATATGCATGCATATATATATACACAATAACTATACACAGTACACACATATTTTGACTCCCTCTCCACTCAGGGTGTTTCTGTGTAGAGATTGCATATTAATATTGACCTAGTGTATGTGAGCACAGAGAGGTCGTGGATGTCAATACAATAAGAACGTGTGTAATGACGGCGTGGGCGTTCACATCAGTCTCTGATAAGAACGGAAACACCAAACCAAACATCAGGGTTCGGGACCTTGATCTGCGCTGCAGTATTTTTCGATATGAAGGTGTTTGGGTGGTGCACATCTACTCCTCCTGAAGCCCATTTCCACCCGAACATACGAACGCACATCGTTTTATCTCCTCGCAGCACCTGCTCCAGGCAATCTCCCCGCCGTCCCTTCAAATGAGTGTTGTCAGAGGCGTTCACATGCTCAGCCTGCGCTGTGCTAATGAAAGGAGATGGTACAATTTCAAGAGAGCAGGTGAAAGAGAAGCAGGAAAACAGGGAACCAGGACCCGATGTCACTGATGAACCTTATTATGCCTTTCATTAACGCACATGATCTGTGCGAGTGTGTGTGTTTGTGTTGCTTGAGCACTTATCAAATTGTTTATGACAGAACTAATTGGGCTAATTGAAGACATTAAGATTACCTGTCAGCTGTATGCACGTCCGGCTGACAGCCGGCTGACAGGCGCGGGACCCGTGGCATCAGTCATACAGAGGAGGAGCACGGGGTCGCTCTAATTTGATGTGGACAGGCTTCACGGGGCAGAGCGAGCGGGTAAATGGATGCCCGTGGGGAACGTCTGCGTTTCGGACCGTCTAATGGAGTCCCCTTCGGCTCCCTGACAGAGAGATGAGGCAATTTGAGGAGAAAAGTGAAAAGGGCTCCGGCCTTGATTTTTTCCCAAGTGTTTTAGGAACATCAGAGCAGAATAAATGTCTGCAGGCTGCCATCGCTTCAGCTTTAACACAGGACTCGTGTTGTGTCTGGACACTTAACACCCGTGTGTGTATGCATATGTATTTAAATATCCTTTGGCTTAACAGAACATGGAATATCTAGGGCTTATGTTTAATGAAAAAAAAAAATAACAATAATAATAAAGAAGTAAGTGCTGCTACTATAGGAAACACACGTCAAGTCAGCTTTATTGTGGTAACACTTTACCATAAGGTTCATTAGTTAACATTAATGTATTAACTAACATGACCTAACCATGAGCAATACATTTGTTACAGTATTTATTGTTAATTGTTAATGTTAGTTCATAAAAATACAGCTGTTCATTGTTTGTTCATGTTAGTTCACAGTGCATTAACTAATGTTAACAAGATTTTAATAGAGTATTAGTAAATGTTGAAATTAACGTTAACAAATATATGCTGTATAAGTGCAGTCCATTATTAGTTCATGCTAACTAATGTAGTTAAACTAATGTTAACTTTCGAGCCGTATTGTAAAGTGTTACCTTTATTTCTTTAGTGCTTTATAATGTACAGATTGTTTCAAAGCAGCTTGACAGTAATAAACACGAAAATAACAGAATCACTGATACAAACTTCATTAAATATGAGACCAATTGAAATGATTGAAAAAGACTTTAACTGGGAAAACTGGGTAAACATTCAGTAAAAGAGGATCATTCACTCCCAGAAGTGCACAACTCTCACACGGAAACATGTGTGACGTATGAAAATAATACACATTCTATAATCCGCTGAAAATATCTAACTCTTGATCTCCGACTGGATGGAAAGTCTGTTCCCATCATGCACTACGCGATCATCCCCAATGCGTTCCAAACCCATATCACTTTCATTAATCTTCCAAACACAAAGATTTATATATAATACCTTAGAGTTTTCAGTCCTTCCAATGAAAGTCCACACAACCCACATTTAAAGGATCCTAAATGGTTATAAAGGCATCACAAAACGAATCTCACTGTTTAATCAGTCTTGTGAAGATATTTGATGACTTTAAATGTTGAACAGATTTAATTTGTGTTTATTCACATATAAACACGCATATAGAGCAGATCACATATGATGAACACGTAAGCTCATGCATGTGGCACGTGTGTAGGTCAAAGTTTTATTGGGAATAAATATAAAGTGATAAAGTGATCGAATCTCTTCACAAGACTTGGATTAAACCGCTTCATTCATATGGATTTGTTTTATGATTCTTTATGACCATATATAGAGCTTTTAAGTTTTAGTTGCATGGTCCTTCAATGGAAACCTCGCAGGTTTCATTAAAAAAGATCTTATAAAGTCTTTGGAACAACGTGAATGAATGAATGAATGAATTTATTTTTTGAACTATCCCTTATAGTCTACCTCAGACAAATTGATGAATAAGGTTTGTGAAACCGATGTCTGTCGGATGATCAGCTGATCCGAGATATGAAATCAATAAAAACTGCATTGATTTAAAAATCAAAAATGCTTTTTGTCTACTCTATGATTTACACGCCTGCCACAAATAATGTCTGTGAATTATATTTAATTGGGTGCTTTTTTCAGCAAATGTCCATTAGATTATTTTAATTTATTCAGTTCAGCAATCAGTTCATTTGATTTGAATTTATTAACGGTCCTAAAAAACTAACAGTTAAAGGATGGATGAACGGAAATGTTCAGTCAGTCTGTTGCTCTGTCCGTAAAATCTAATCTAGATTATATGAAACATTATTATTATTATTCTAATGTAAAGACAACCAACATACTTAAGTGCAAGAACATAGTTCGTGTCTGGACAGTGTTGTGTGAGGGAAAAATAAATCACAGGACAGTTTAATCACTTTTGTAGTAGCCTAGGCTGGCTCCATTTATCATCAAAACAAAACTAAATGACAGATTAGGTGTGTGCGGGCGATGGTGATCTCGCTCCGATGCGGAACAACAGGTCATCAAACTGGGCGCGGGACAGGCGGAAGTACGCCGTCATCCAGGCGCAGCTCCTGGAGCAACTGGTGAAACTGGGTTCGCCTCCGGAGGGTCTGGTGGACCCGAATACGGCGACGATGATCCCTACGCCGGTGTTCTGCTCTCCAGAGCACATACAGAGCGGTGACTCTCTCGATGAATGCTCGATCAACATTAGCCATCTTGTAAAAAGATGGACGCCAACAGATTTCGCCTCAATTTCGCTTCAAACTTTTGTTTTTTATGCGCATCAGTTTTGCTCTTGACGCACGAATGTTCAAGCGTATAACTAGACGCGGCAGGCACGAATTTGACGCTCTATTCGCGTCTGGTGTGAACGCACAGTTACACTGTCATAATATTCCACAATATTACTATTTTTTGGTTTGTTTTTTGGTTAAAATAAATGCAGCCTTGTTGAGCAGAAGAGAAACATCTTTTAAAAACGTGTATTAGTATATTGTCCAGGTGTGGTGGTCTGAAAGTCAGCGCTGTCGTCCTGGGACAGTCTTGTGTTTGTGTCCTCTAGAACGCAGGGTTAAACCCGCTGTCGTCCTGGGACAGTCTTGTGTTTGTGTCCTCTAGAACGCAGGGTTAAACCCGCTTTCGTCCTGGGACAGTCTTGTTTTTGTGTCCTCTAGAACGCAGGGTTAAACCCGCTTTCGTCCTGGACAGTCTTGTGTTTGTGTCCTCTAGAACGCAGGGTTAAACCCGCTGTCGTCCTGGGACAGTCTTGTGTTTGTGTCCTCTAGAACGCAGGGTTAAACCCGCTGTCGTCCTGGGACAGTCTTGTGTTTGTGTCCTCTAGAACGCAGGGTTAAATCCGCTGTCGTCCTGGGACAGTCTTGTGTTTGTGTCCTCTAGAACGCAGGGTTAAACCCGCTGTCGTCCTGGGACAGTCTTGTGTTTGTGTCCTCTAGAACGCAGGGTTAAACCCGCTGTCGTCCTGGGACAGTCTTGTGTTTGTGTCCTCTAGAACGCAGGGTTAAACCCGCTGACGTTCTAGGACAGTCTTGTGTTTGTGTCCTCTAGAACGCAGGGTTAAACCCGCTGTCGTCCTGGGACAGTCTTGTGTTTGTGTCCTCTAGAACGCAGGGTTAAACACGCTGTCGTCCTGGACAGTCTTTTGTTTGTGTCCTCTAGAACGCAGGGTTAAACACGCTGTCGTCCTGGGTCAGTCTTGTGTTTGTGTCCTCTAGAACGCAGGGTTAAACCCGCTGTCGTCCTGGGACAGTCTTGTGTTTGTGTCCTCTAGAACGCAGGGTTAAACCCGCTGTCGTCCTGGGACAGTCTTGTGTTTGTGTCCTCTAGAACGCAGGGTTAAACCCGCTGTCGTCCTGGGACAGTCTTGTGTTTGTGTCCTCTAGAACGCAGGGTTAAACCCGCTGTCGTCCTGGGACAGTCTTGTGTTTGTGTCCTCTAGAACGCAGGGTTAAACCCGCTGTCGTCCTGGACAGTCTTGTGTTTGTGTCCTCTAGAACGCAGGGTTAAACCCGCTGTCGTCCTGGGACAGTCTTGTGTTTGTGTCCTCTAGAACGCAGGGTTAAACCCGCTGTCGTCCTGGGACAGTCTTGTGTTTGTGTCCTCTAGAACGCAGGGTTAAACCCGCTGTCGTCCTGGGACAGTCTTGTGTTTGTGTCCTCTAGAACGCAGGGTTAAACCCGCTGTCGTCCTGGACAGTCTTGTGTTTGTGTCCTCTAGAACGCAGGGTTAAACCCGCTGTCGTCCTGGGACAGTCTTGTGTTTGTGTCCTCTAGAACGCAGGGTTAAACCCGCTGTCGTCCTTGGACAGACTTGTGTTGTGTCCTCTAGAACGCAGGGTTAAACCCGCTGTCGTCCTGGACAGTCTTGTGTTTGTGTCCTCTAGAACGCAGGGTTAAACCCGCTGTCGTCCTGGGACAGTCTTGTGTTTGTGTCCTCTAGAACGCAGGGTTAAACCCGCTGTCGTCCTGGGACAGTCTTGTGTTTGTCTCCTCTAGAACGCAGGGTTAAACCCGCTGTCGTCCTGGGTCAGTCTTGTGTTTGTGTCCTCTAGAACGCAGGGTTAAACCCGCTGTCGTCCTGGGTCAGTCTTGTGTTTGTGTCCTCTAGAACGCAGGGTTAAACCCGCTGTCGTCCTGGGTCAGTCTTGTGTTTGTGTCCTCTAGAACGCAGGGTTAAACCCGCTGGTCCCTGGGTCAGTCTTGTGTTTGTGTCCTCTAGAATGCAGGGTTAAACCCGCTGTCGTCCTGGGACAGTCTTATGTTTGTGTCCTCTAGAACGCAGGGTTAAACCCGCTGTCGTCCTGGGACAGTCTTGTGTTTGTGTCCTCTAGAACGCAGGGTTAAACCCGCTTTCGTCCTGGGACAGTCTTGTGTTTGTGTCCTCTAGAACGCAGGGTTAAACCCGCTGGTCCCTGGGTCAGTCTTGTGTTTGTGTCCTCTAGAATGCAGGGTTAAACCCGCTGTCGTCCTGGGACAGTTTTGTGTTTGTGTCCTCTAGAACGCAGGGTTAAACCCGCTGTCGTCCTGGGACAGTCTTGTGTTTGTGTCCTCTAGAACGCAGGGTTAAACCCGCTGTCGTCCTGGACAGTCTTGTGCTTGTGTCCTCTAGAACGCAGGGTTAAACCCGCTGTCGTCCTGGGACAGTCTTGTGTTTGTGTCCTCTAGAACGCAGGGTTAAACCCGCTGTCGTCCTGGGACAATCTTGTGTTTGTGTCCTCTAGAACGCTGGGCTAAACCCGCTGTCGTCCTGGGACAGTCTTGTGTTTGTGTCCTCTAGAACGCAGGGTTAAACCCGCTGTCGTCCTGGGACAGTCTTGTGTTTGTGTCCTCTAGAACGCAGGGTTAAACCCGCTGTCGTCCTGGGACAGTCTTGTGTTTGTGTCCTCTAGAACGCAGGGTTAAACCTGCTGTCGTCCTGGGACAGTCTTGTGTTTGTGTCCTCTAGAACGCAGGGTTAAACCCGCTGTCGTCCTGGGACAGTCTTGTGTTTGTGTCCTCTAGAACGCAGGGTTAAACCCGCTGTCGTCCTGGGACAGTCTTGTGTTTGTGTCCTCTAGAACGCAGGGTTAAACCCGCTGTCGTCCTATGACAGTCTTGTGTTTGTGTCCTCTAGAACGCAGGGTTAAACCCGCTGTCGTCCTGGACAGTCTTGTGTTTGTGTCCTCTAGAACGCAGGGTTAAACCTGCTGTCGTCCTGGGACAGTTTTGTGTTTGTGTCCTCTAGAACGCAGGGTTAAACCCGCTGTCGTCCTGGGACAGTCTTGTGTTTGTATCCTCTAGAATGCAGGGTTAAACCCGCTGTCGTCCTGGACAGTCTTGTGCTTGTGTCCTCTAGAACGCAGGGTTAAACCCGCTGTCGTCCTGGGACAGTCTTGTGTTTGTGTCCTCTAGAACGCAGGGTTAAACCCGCTGTCGTCCTGGGACAGTCTTGTGTTTGTGTCCTCTAGAACGCAGGGTTAAACCCGCTGTCGTCCTGGGACAGTCTTGTGTTTGTGTCCTCTAGAACGCAGGGTTAAACCCGCTGTCGTCCTATGACAGTCTTGTGTTTGTGTCCTCTAGAACGCAGGGTTAAACCCGCTGTCGTCCTGGACAGTCTTGTGTTTGTGTCCTCTAGAACGCAGGGTTAAACCTGCTGTCGTCCTGGGACAGTTTTGTGTTTGTGTCCTCTAGAACGCAGGGTTAAACCCGCTGTCGTCCTGGGACAGTCTTGTGTTTGTATCCTCTAGAATGCAGGGTTAAACCCGCTGTCGTCCTGGACAGTCTTGTGCTTGTGTCCTCTAGAACGCAGGGTTAAACACGCTGTCGTCCTGGGACAGTCTTGTGTTTGTGTCCTCTAGAACGCAGGGTTAAACCCGCTGTCGTCCTGGGACAGTCTTGTGTTTGTGTCCTCTAGAACGCAGGGTTAAACCGCTGTCGTCCTGGGACAGTCTTGTGTTTGTGTCCTCTAGAACGCAGGGTTAAACCCGCTGTCGTCCTGGGACAGTCTTGTGTTTGTGTCCTCTAAATGCAGGGTTAAACCCGCTGTCGTCCTGGGACAGTCTTGTGTTTGTGTCCTCTAAATGCAGGGTTAAACCCGCTGTCGTCCTGGGACAGTCTTGTGTTTGTGTCCTCTAGAACGCAGGGTTAAACCCGCTGTCGTCCTGGGACAGTCTTGTGTTTGTGTCCTCTAGAACGCAGGGTTAAACCCGCTGTCGTCCTGGGACAGTCTTGTGTTTGTGTCCTCTAGAACGCAGGGTTAAACCCGCTGTCGTCCTGGGACAGTCTTGTGTTTGTGTCCTCTAGAACGCAGGGTTAAACCCGCTGTCGTCCTGGACAGTCTTGTGTTTGTGTCCTCTAGAACGCAGGGTTAAACCCGCTGTCGTCCTGGACAGTCTTGTGTTTGTGTCCTCTAGAACGCAGGGTTAAACCCGCTGTCGTCCTGGGACAGTCTTGTGTTTGTGTCCTCTAGAACGCAGGGTTAAACCCGCTGTCGTCCTGGGTCAGTCTTGTGTTTGTGTCCTCTAGAACGCAGGGTTAAACCCGCTGTCGTCCTGGACAGTCTTGTGTTTGTGTCCTCTAGAACGCAGGGTTAAACCCGCTGTCGTCCTGGGTCAGTCTTGTGTTTGTGTCCTCTAGAACGCAGGGTTAAACCCGCTGTCGTCCTGGGTCAGTCTTGTGTTTGTGTCCTCTAGAACGCAGGGTTAAACCGCTGTCGTCCTGGGACAGTCTTGTGTTTGTGTCCTCTAGAACGCAGGGTTAAACCCGCTGTCGTCCTGGGACAGTCTTGTGTTTGTGTCCTCTAAATGCAGGGTTAAACCCGCTGTCGTCCTGGGACAGTCTTGTGTTTGTGTCCTCTAGAACGCAGGGTTAAACCCGCTGTCGTCCTGGACAGTCTTGTGTTTGTGTCCTCTAGAACGCAGGGTTAAACCCGCTGTCGTCCTGGGACAGTCTTGTGTTTGTGTCCTCTAGAACGCAGGGTTAAACCCGCTGTCGTCCTGGGTCAGTCTTGTGTTTGTGTCCTCTAGAACGCAGGGTTAAACCCGCTGTCGTCCTGGGACAGTCTTGTGTTTGTGTCCTCTAGAACGCAGGGTTAAACCCGCTGTCGTCCTGGGACAGTCTTGTGTTTGTGTCCTCTAGAACGCAGGGTTAAACCCGCTGTCGTCCTGGGACAGTCTTGTGTTTGTGTCCTCTAGAACGCAGGGTTAAACCCGCTGTCGTCCTGGACAGTCTTGTGTTTGTGTCCTCTAGAACGCAGGGTTAAACCCGCTGTCGTCCTGGGACAGTCTTGTGTTTGTGTCCTCTAGAACGCAGGGTTAAACCCGCTGTCGTCCTTGGACAGACTTGTGTTGTGTCCTCTAGAACGCAGGGTTAAACCCGCTGTCGTCCTGGACAGTCTTGTGTTTGTGTCCTCTAGAACGCAGGGTTAAACCCGCTGTCGTCCTGGGACAGTCTTGTGTTTGTGTCCTCTAGAACGCAGGGTTAAACCCGCTGTCGTCCTGGGACAGTCTTGTGTTTGTGTCATTAAACCCCTGCGCTCGCCCGAGGGCTTTTGCTCTCCTCTTCTCCTCGAGACCCACTCCTTCAGTCGTGTTCGGAGTGTTTAAGGCCCAGTTTGATCCTCTGGATGATTAGTTTAGTCTCGTGTCTCATGTCTCGTGTGTCGCAGGCTTTAAGGCTCAGAGGTGGACTCTTCACCCACTTAAAATTTGTTTGCTTTGCAAATTTTTTAAATGACAGTGAAATCTGATTTTCAGTGCAGCTTGTAAGTGAAAACATTGAGCAGTTTTTCCTCCAGTGCTGCTTCTTTTCACAAGCTCGTACACTGTGGGTCTGTTTGTTTCTTTGTCGTTTTGTTCTTACCAAAAGTTGGGAAATTTCTGAATACAGCTTTAAAGCCTGATTTGTGGGGCAATTTTCATGCAATAAACATTATAAAAAATAAATAAAACTTAGCATTTCAAGTCCCCCTGTAGTCAATAATTTTTATCCCTTAAAACTCATCTTTGATCACTAAAATATTTTTTCCTTAAAAAAATGTATTCATGCATTAAAATAGCTTTAATGTGACTGATATTGATAATGATGCTAAAAATTCAGCTTTGATAACAGGAAAAAATGTCACTTTACTATATATTCACATAGAAAACAGCTTTTTTACATTCAAATAATATTTCTCAAAATTACTTTTTTTTGTTTGTGTTTTTAATCAAATAATCGCAGCCTTGATGAGCAGAAGAGATTTCTTTTAAAAACAAAAAATCTTACCAATCCCAAACTTTTGAACGGCAGTGTAAATATCAAAATGTTCAGGCTTTGGCAGTGCTTATGGATTATATATATATATATATATATATATACTTAGTTTAGTTTGTGCATTAGTGCTGAGATCTTCGCTCTTATACCGCTGGATAACAGTAGCTGAGATGGAGAGCTGAAGTAAAGTGCAGTTTTCTTCGTTTCTGCCTGGTTTGGTGAACTCCTCATCAGAGTCAGTGTGTAACTGTTGAACTGCGCTGTTTTCTTTCACTCTGTGTGTTTATGTGTGTGTGAGAGGCCTTGGTTCCCACCCAGACGCTCTGGTTCCCAGGGGCCTCGACCCCCAGAGCACTGAGATGGTCACACACACACACACACACACACACGACACACACACCGGCTCAGTGTTACCAGTGTTGTGGAGTGAGGAGTGCTCAGACGTGTGTGTTCAGTCACAGTTACCCAGCAGAGGTGGAGCTGGACGTGTGTGTGTTCAGGCAGAGGTGGAGCTGGACGTGTGTGTGTGTGTGTGTGTGTTCAGGCAGAGGTGGAGCTGGACGTGTGTGTGTGTGTTCAGGCAAAGGTGGAGCTGGACGTGTGAGTGTGTGTGTGTGTGTGTGTGTGTGTGTGTGTGTGTGTGTGTGTGTGTGTGTGTGTGTGTGTGTGTGTGTTCAGGCCTGTTTCTCTCTGGATTCTCTGGATGGGCTTCATTTATTTTAAGAGCCCTTTTCCGGTACAAATGTCTAAACATTTCAGTTTGTATTAAAAAAGTTTATGCTTTAAAAAAAAAGGAATAAAAAGAATGGATCCTCCCAATAGGGTCAGAAAAATAAACATGTTTATTCATATTGTGTGTGTGTGTGTGTGCGTGCGTGCGTGCGTGTGTATGTGTGTGTGCGCGCGTGTGCGCGCGTGTGTGTGTGTGTGCGCTGGTCACTCCAGGCTCGGGTTACTCTGCTGATTACAGACCCAGCTCAACACTAATTGGAAACACATTAGCGATCCGGGTTAAGAGCGGGATTAGCCGCCGACTGGAACGCTGGCCGTTTGAAGGGATTTGTGTTGATGTCCCCAGAGAGAGGCTAATCATCCACTGGGAGTTCAGCTAGCAGTTACAGGAGCTGCTAATCCCAAACCACGGGATCATCTCCTCTGGAAAACAAGTGTTTTTTTACATATTTGTCTTGACTAATTGATTGTACCGTTTTTTTTTATATCATTATGATGATTTATTTTCTGCATTTTGAACTGGGCTTTTAGTTTTATTTTGGAGCATTTCATGCATCATATCTGGCTGTATATAAAGCGTCTGTTAATGAATTGGCTTAATGAAAGCTTTCAGCCGTTTGTGTGATGGAAGCAGCGCTGAACTGCGGGTCATCCGACACTCGATCTAAGGTCAGAGGTCAGCCTCTTACGAGCCCTCGCCCATTAGGAGCTTCCTCTAGTAAGATACGACCAGGACACGCTTCATCCCGGATTTTCATCCTGGATCTTCATCACTGATCTTCATCACGGATCTTCATCCTGGATCTTCATCATCCTCATCCCGGATCTTCATCCCGGATCTTCATCATCTTCATCCCGGATCTTCATCATCTTCATCCCGGATATTCATCACGGATCTTTATCCCGGATCTTCATCATCTTCATCCCGGATCTTCATCATCTTCATCCCGGATCTTCATCATCTTCATCACGGATCTTCATCACGGATCTTTATCCCGGATCTTCATCATCTTCATCACGGATCTTCATCACGGATCTTCATCACGGATCTTCATCATCTTCATCCCGGATCTTCATCATCTTTATCCCGGATCTTCATCATCTTTATCCCGGATCTTCATCCCGGATCTTCATCACGGATCTTTATCACGGATCGTCATCATCTTCATCCCGGATCTTCATCACGGATCTTCATCACGGATCTTCATCATCCTCATCCCGGATCTTCATCATCTTCATCCCGGATCTTCATCACGGATCTTCATCACGGATCTTCATCCTGGATCCTCATCATCTTCATCACGGATCTTCATCACGGATCTTCATCATCTTCATCCCGGATCTTCATCACGGATCTTCATCATCTTCACCACGGATCGTCATCATCTTCATCACGGATCTTCATCCCGGATCTTCATCATCTTCATCACGGATCTTCATCATCTTCATCATGGATCTTCATCATTTTCATCACGGATCTTCATCACGGATCTTCATCATCTTCATCATGGATCTTCATCATCTTCATCACGGATCTTCATAATTTTCATCACGGATCTTCATCATCTTCATCACGGATCTTCATCATCTTCATCACAGATCTTCATCACGGATCTTCATCACGGATCTTCATCACGGATCCTGGATCTTCATCACGGATCTTCATCATCTTCATCCCGGATCTTCATCCCGGATCTTCATCATCTTCATCACGGATCTTAATCACGGATCTTCATCTGCTCTACAGGGACAGAGAGTGTGTTACCCTCAGTAACCCAGTTTAGTATTTTCTTCTTTCCTCATATTTAACATAGTAAAATAATTGTTTTCCCATATTTCGTTTATATCTGATTTCTCATATTTGGTTTAATCAAACTTGTTGGGTCATTTAAAAACAAATATCCCCTTCCGGACATTATTTTTGAACTCAATTTTCTTTTTGTGGAGCGAAGGTTCGTGATCTGGATATTCACCTTTCCTCAGTTTTCACTTCTGTCTGCCGTCTCCTTCCGAGCTCTCAATGCTGTCATTGCGGAGGAAATGATGTGGCTAA